>NC_141379.1:6954989-7388754 GCF_017979445.1 Akebia trifoliata
ATGGAAGAAACAAAATAATTGCGCTTTCGTAGGAAGTAGCACGCCATCTGTGATGGCATTTTAAGCCCTGTGTGCAAATCATTCAAGGATTTTAAGGGTGTATCTTTTGTGGATTCTCTTTTCAAAGGGAATTTTATTTGTAATGAGAGATTGTAATGTTCGATCATGGACTCGCTGTCTTGATTGTTGTTGTTATGTTATTTTTTGGTTATTTTTATAAGTATGTTGATTGTTGTTTGCTGTTTTTTTCTTCCTTCTTCTATATTTGGTAGGTGAGAGCCTTGTTTCTTTTGGTGCAAATCATTCCAAGATTTTAAGGATGTATGTTTTGCAGGTTTTCTTTTCAAAGAGGATTTTATATGTAATGAGAGATCATAATGTTCGACCTTGGATTTTCTCGCTGTCTTGATCGTTGTTGTTGTTGTTGTTGTTTTTTGTTTTGATAAGTATCTTGATTTTTGTTCCTGTTTTTCTTCTTCTTCTTCTTATAATATTTGGTAGGGCTCCCCGAGTTCCTTTCTTTCCCTTTTTGCCATATATCTTAAATTCAAGAAAAAATAATATCACTCCGCCCATAGTAACACAAATATCTGAAGGACTAAGAATCAGAAAGGTGAAGCTTGTGATAAGTCATTAAAGATAATATCATTTAATTATATCATTGATTTTCATTGCCAAATCAATCCAGGTCCCTAAATGATTGTGTTTGGGGTGAAAAGAAAGGAAATTACTATCACCCCAAATGTTTTGTTTGTGCTCTAATTATCTAAAAGAAAACTAAAATTTTATATTAATGCATCATTTTCTCCATAGATCTGCTACATGTATACATTTGTAATATTAATGTAGCTAATATGTGAAAAAAACATGAAATTATAGGTTTAAGATAAAAACATGTAATCGACTTAAAAGGTATTTTTATACCCAATTACACCCTAGGTTGTAGATCTCTTTGCTAGAATTTGTCATCATTCACTTCCTTACAAATTACCATTTCTTTTTAGGATTGGCTCCAAGGGGCAAAATGTTGTTGAAATTTAGAACTTGACAACCTTCAAGGTGCAGATTTATAGAGCCAACAATACTTCTTTTATGGATCTCTACAATTTTAACCACTAATGTTTCTTTCATAATCAGACTTGTTATCATGTGGAGTTTTGCTTCGAAATCCATATCTGGATCTATTGGACTGAAGCATGACTCTTCAAAGTTAAATCAAGCTAGTTCAGAGTGCTCGGATGACGAGGTTTCATCAAACACTAGCAGAGACGAAGGACTCGAATGCCCAATATGTTGGGAATCTTTCAATATCGTTGAGAACGTGCCTTATGTCTTATGGTGCGGCCATACCCTCTGCAAGAATTGTGTCCTCGGCCTCCAATGGGCCGTCGTAAAGTTCCCTGCTGTACCAATCCAACTCCCACTCTTCATTTCCTGTCCATGGTGCCACCTATTATCCTTCCGACTCGTTTACAAGGGGAATCTCAAATTCCCACGCAAGAACTTTTTCCTTCTCTGGATGGTCGAGAGCTTGAATGGTGATCGAGTGAACTCTCATTCCACATTTTGTGGAGACCATCAACCGGTTCGGTCTTCAAACAACATGTTAGCCCCAACAAGCCAAGTTAACCAAAGTAACCTCAGAAGGGCACCGTATGTACATCATCAAGAACAGTTGGAGCCTAGCCATGATCACGTAAGCATGGTTGCTACCTACCTCAACATAGAAAGTCTCCACTCTTCAATGCGAAAGTCAATAATTTTCTTTGTTCACTTAACCGCTAAGTTCCCATTGGTGGTAGTATTTCTTCTCATCATCTTATATGCAATACCTGCCAGTGCTGCTATCTTGGTCTTGTACATACTCGTTACTGTTCTGTTTGCACTTCCGTCTTTTCTTATACTATGCTTTGCATACCCTAGTTTGGATTGGCTAGTGAGAGAAATCATCACTTGAAATGCATTTGGTTCCTTTACTTATATGCATTTAGTTATGGTGTAATTCGTCCATCTGAATGTCTCAGGTAGTAGAAACTTCCAATGTGAAAATTTTCTACTTGTCTGCAGGTGCTTTGTTATGTATATGATCAGTGCTATTGTAAGAAGAAAATTGAAACTGATTTAAGGATTTGTTATAATTGATAATATTTATGTTCTTGTTTTATATGTAGATATAGCATTTGAGGATTTTCATCCTCACCCTTTGTTTTTGTTGTTGCTGTTGCCTCTGGAATTCATTTCTTTGGGGGTTCTTCCTTTTGACAGGTTCAATTCAACCCAATGAGAAAGGGTAAATTACCATTTCATGAGCTGAATATGATGAAATTCCGATTCCGGCTCACTGCTCATTTTAATTCCCAAAACATGAAGAGTGGGATTGCAGATTTTTCAAAGTGACTTTCTTGCCGATATAAAGTAGTGTGATTGCTGATTTTTTTTCTCAAAGTGGTTTATATAGCGACGATCCTGCTTATATAATCAGCGAGATTGCAACTTTTCAAATAAATATCAGTGATCTCGCTACTTCATATCAGTGAGATCGTCACTTTGGAAAATCTGCGATCTCACTGTTCATGTCTTGGGACTTAAAATGAACAGTGATCCGAAATGGGAATTTCGTCGAAAAATAGTTCAAGAAAATTCCTTTACTGCAATTGAGATTTTGGCATTGTAAGATGGATCTTTTGTGCTGCTGACTACCATTTTTTCCATGACTTCATATTATTCCTTTTGTTTTCATTTTTTCTTAGAATTTGGATATGTAAAAGAGGTCATCTAAATTAGAGAAAAAACAATACAAAATGTCAAATCCAATTATGAGAATTTACTGATTTTTTGAATAATCTATTATATTAATTTTAAATTGGGAGATGAATGCATTGAGAGATTGTAACTTTGGGGTCTGGATTCCTCTTCTACGTATTGAAATGATTTACATTATTTTGATTCTTATATTATTTCTATGAAAAAATTGAATCTAGAAAGAAATTAACTATTTTTGGGTATCATGAGTGCACCTTTTAAATGAACTACAAGTTATATACAGAAAATTTTAATAAATCTAATAAAAGAAAAAAAAAAAAATTCAAAAGATTATTGAACAGAGATTAATAATTTATTAACTTTTCAAAATTGATCAGGTTGTGGATTTTTATTTTTTATTTTTAAAGTGCCCAAGTAAACTTGGTAATTCATCCCAGAATCTTGCACGAGTCATATAGGTTCTCGAACGAGTCAATGTGCAAGATAATACACATTTGATTTCTTTACCAAAGGCACGATGTGATTCCTGCAACGCCCAACCAGCTTAGAATGGTACTAGACCCTAAAAATCACTTATTGGTAAAGCATAAAAATAATACATTACCTTGACATGACAAACGTCTTACACCATTGACAAATATTCTTCATTGATCTTGAACACTTGAAGATATCTAATACAAATCTTTCAATCTACTCCAAAGATTCGACATTGGTTATGTCGGCACCATTATTCATACACCTACGACCAACATTTAGTTTGTCGAGAATTAAGAGATGTATATATAACAGGGTCGACATACCAGTATTGGAACATCGATCACTTTAAGTTGAAATTGTCCAACACGTATTGGAATGAGAAAAGAGACTGTTCAAAGAATTTGCACAATAAAGTATTTTTTTTTTCAAAAATAAATAAATAATAATAATCAAAAGAAAAGGGGCATTTAAGTCATTTTCATTAGTCCATGGAAGAAGACCTAATTCAAGACTGTAATGTCATCAGTTTAAAAACATAAGGTATTTTAAATATTCAATAAAACGCCTACATTCGTCCTTGATCTCGACATTCTCTAATAGATTTATACAAAATGACCTCATCACCCTCCTTGCCAATTAGAAATCAAAATCCCTTTGATTTCTCTTCCTAAAACTAATTATCTTTAACCGACAAGGTAAATTTTTACCCAACCTTCATGTTGAGAGTAATAAATTTTAACCTTCAAATTTAAAGAAGATGATGGGAATTTTTGAGTAGAAAATGGCATAATTTTTTAAACAAAATAATATAGGATTTTTTTATTATTATTATAAAGGATTACGGTGAGGTAACGATGAATTGAAGATGTCAACTTTGAAAAAAAGGGAACTTATCATAGTATGGGTCTATCTAGTGAAGAACTATAAACTTTTCAAAATAGATATTGAAAAACAGAGTTGTAGATTGTGTCTTTATAAGTTATCAAGTCAAGTTGGTAATTTCATCCCTAATTTTTAAAATTTATGATGAGTGTTCTTGAACAAGTCAAACCCAATTATAGGAATTTACTTATTTTTTGAATTGTCTATTATATTAACTTTAAATTGGGAGATGAATGCATTGGGAGATTGTATCTTTTGGTCTGGATTCCTCTTGTGTGTATTGAGTTGATTTACTTTATTTTGATTTTTCTTCTATTATTTCTATGAAAAAATTGAATCTAGAAAGAAATTAATTATTTTTAGGTATCATGAGCCATGAGTGCACCCTTTAAATGAACTACAAGTTATATATAGAAAATCTAATAAATCTAGTAAAAGAAAAAAAAAAATTTCAAAAGATTATTGAACAAACAACAATAATTTATTATGGAAAAATAGATGTTTTTGTTAGCATCTATCTCATCACTGTATAAATCTACTTGAAATACTAGAAATGTACATATAATAATGAATAATGATTTTTTCGACATACTCCCCCATACTCTCCCCACGTGGCTGTGCATAGAACCATAAGTTGTTTTCCTCAAGATACACAACGGCATATATTTATGGGGTTGTAAATATATATTTTGAAAGTTTGGGATGAAATTACTGACTTGACTTGGTCACTTATAAAAAAAAATAAAGCACAATCTATAACTCCATCTATTTTTCATTGTCAATTTTGAAAAGTTGTAAGCTCGATTTTGATTAGATTCATTTTTTCAAAATATCCAAAATGCATATATAAAAAATAAAAAATAAACACTTGAATAAAAATTTACTTTTTTCTAATATTAGGAATTGATCCAAAATTCCCTTCCCTTAGTTGTTTTTTACCCAAAAGAATATGACAGGTCAGATCAGGGTTTTAAAACTCGTTTAATTTGACATCTCGTTTCGTCCATGAACGAGACCAAGTCATCACAGATGAGTTTTCCAATACATTTGACACGTTTCGTTCAATAATGAGAATAAATGGATGTGGGTTTTAAATCTCGTCCAATACATTGACTTGTCCGTCCGTCTCGTTGCTGGGTGATACCGAGACAAGTCAGGGATACGTCTCGGTCTCAGACGAATTTTGAAACCATGTATAGGAGATCTCTTAGTTGTGACCCATTGAATAATGAATCCCCAACACCATTTACAAGAAGGTAGATTTACCAAAACATGCACAACATTTTGCATATTTACCAAAACGGTACACTGTAGCAATTAATTCTGAAAACGGTAAATTTATCGTTTTCAGAATTAATTTTTTTTTACCAAAACGATAAAAACAGTAAAATATTTTTTTTATACCGAAAATGCCCTTTTTTTATTTTTTGACTGAAATTACGAAAATAAAATTGATTCCGTTAAAAAAAAATTGTAAATACATATGATTGTTGGATTACCGAAAGAGAGTGAATCTTTTTAGTTGGATTTTCATTTTTTTTAAAGCTAAAATTGTAAATATATATGTAAAACAAAAAAAGGGTATTTTCGGTAAAAAAAATATATTTTACTGTTTTTACCGTTTTGGTAAAAAATATTAATTCCAAAAACGTTAAATTTACCGTTTTCCGAATTAATTGCTACAGTGTACCGTTTTGGTAATTAATTTCTAAAACTCTACCGTTTTGGTAAATTATTCTTACAAGAATCTCTCTTTGGCTTGCCAGGCTTATAGTAAGCTGTTTCCCCACACTTTCCACGAAACAATATATTAAATCAAAAGAGTTAGGACCTGATGCTGAGATTTTGTTTCTATTATTGAGTATTTATTTCTTATTAACCTGTAATATTGTGTAATTTATATATAATATAGGCTTGAGACTTGAGACTTGAGTTAATGAGGTAACAACACATGAGAGAATTTTTGTAGACTTTCAAAGATTAAAAACTCATTGATGAAGCCTAGTTAAACATCATTATTCTTGATATTTAGAAGCAGAAGAAACATGTAACAGGAGTCTTCCCTGTTGATCTGATCTTCTTTGTCTTTTCTTTTGCTTCTGTTTCTTGATTTTTTCTTCTCTCCTCTGTGGTTTCTCTTGCCTTGTTAACAAATTTATTAATGATTACTACATCATCCTGGAAGTGTTGCAAGGCCTTCAACCTTTTTTTCTCCAGTCTACTCTGTAGTTTCAGGAAATAATAAATCAGTTCCCAATGTCACAATCTTAGTTAATTTTTGAAAGAAAAAAAAAAATGTAAGCAAAACCTCAACCTCTCTTCTATCCATTCGACGTCTGGCTTTGTTCTTGTTCTTGGTCTCCCATGAAAGAATTGTCAACTTCAGCTTCTCATGCCTAAAATGAAAATTTCTGCTTAGTAATCAATGATAACACCCAATGCCAATGCCTTGAATTATAGATTATTATTTATGTATTTTGTTTCTTGGTCGTGTTTTAATCTAATGGTTATGATAAGTTTCTCTTTGGTAATCATATAAATTTTCATGCTAGTCTTGAATCCTTGATGTTTAGGTTTATTGATTGTTTCCTTTCGTCTTGTATTTAAGAAATCGAGACTTGCCCACAAAGATTGAGCTAACCCCGGGGCATGCATGACTCGATTTGTTTGTCCAATTATGTGATTTGAAGTCACCTTTTTTCTATCCTTGCCATTTCATTCTTCTCCCATTTGTCTAGTTTTGATTCTCTGCCTCCAGACACCGATGCGTTCCCCTCCGAACTTCTTATGTCGTCTATTGAGAGTTTAGCATCCACAGTGGGTGTAGAGATTGGTCTTCGTTTCATATCAACTGCATTTCCAATAGTTGCTGCACTCATGTATGCATCAGCAAAAGTTGGAGTCCTTTTGATTGTTGGGGCAGCCGTATTCTTTTGATCTGTTAATTTGTTTCATGGAAGCTTTACTTAGTAAAAGAACTTCATTAATTTTCCTGAAAATTGAAGATTAATTGAAACTTGAACAATGGTTAGAAAATTGGCAAATTTACCAAAACATGCACCACATTTCGACTATTTACCAAAACGGTAAAAAAAATTTACATTTTACTGTTTTTACCGTTTTGGTAAAAAAATATTAATTCCGAAAATGGTAAAATTACGTTTTCGGAATTAATTGCTACAATTTACCGTTTTGGTAATTAATTATGAAAACTCTACTGTTTTGGTAAATTTCTAGAAAATTACCAAGAGAATGCTCATTTTCTTTTGCTTTCTTTCCTGAAAATCGTCTAGAAAATCTACCAATATCTGACGACCCTTCTTTGGTTTCTTCTTTTACGGTCTTGCTTTTGATCAAAGAGGTTTCAAGTGAGTTGATGGCAAATGTAGCTGCACCAATCACCGTTGCGAACTCGCTTCCATCGCTATAATCGTAATCCTTACTTGTTTGGCTAGAAAATCGTCTTTGGCACCAATTCTGGACCTTCCTCTCTACAAAATAAAACAATTGTTGGGTTGGTTTCTTTGATTCATTGATTTATTTTTCATCTCTATTGGGTGTTTTACATGGGTGGATATAAATTTTTGGTCCAATTTCGTAATCAGATACGATTTTGAAATATTCACTTACCCAGATAAATTCATCCATCAATGTAAAATTTTTGTACTAAAATTAACTTTACCCATTTAACTTTTCAAAAATTTTAAAGCAAAAGGGCATAAAGGCATGGACAAATAAATTTATTGGAGTTCACAAATAATTTTAAAAGAATAATGTTGAAGTGACCTCAAGATTATATCTCGTGTAGGAATCATAGGTGCTTTTCACCGAAATACAAATCAAAAAGCATCTATGGTTCCTACACACTTTCACTCTAGGATGTGCGATATGAGGTACAATCTTGAGGTCACTCCAGCACGACTCAATTAAAAAATTGTATCAAGTTATGTAATTGGACCAAAAGTTTTATCCGTTTCCAGTATCATTAAGATGGCCATATGTCTATGTGTGGCTTTATCTTCCACACCCAGATATCTTTGAAGAAGGGAAATAAATAAAAAAAAAGAAGAGAGAACTTTATATCCATGAATACTTACCTCCTTTGAAGGATAATGTCTGTTGTAGTGGTAATATTCTTTCATTTTTGTTGTTGGCCATTTCTTGGCTCTCTTGTCCAAAACCAGAAAATCTCACACTAACATACTTGTCAGAATAAAACATAATGATAATTTGTTCATTGGATTGGAGAATTTATTAGCAAAATATAGAAATAAGACATCATAGAAACATTGATTTTCTAAGACTATATAAATGAAGCTTGAGGAAGATTATATAATGAAGCAGCCATGGCGAAATTACTTATTTGTAACAAATACACATTACTTCGAAATTGAAATTGATAATATTTCTTGTAATTTGTCTTGATGCAATAATTATTATAGGTATTTCGAAATATACATTAATCTCAAAGATTGTTAGGTGAACATCAGGTTTTTACCTCATTTGCTTAACCAAATTTTCCATTCTTTGAGACCACAGCGGTCAACGTTCCACGTCGTTTGAAGTTTCTGAAAATGGGTTCGAATGCATGGAAGGGAAGGACCATGGAGGTGTTTATTTGAAGAAAAAAGCCTAGAGAGGAAGGAAGGTTTGTGAAGATTCTTCTTTGTGTTCAATAATAATAGCTAGATAGATAATATGAGAGGGGGCCAATCAAATTAGCATAACTTTGCATGAAAGTAAGGGTCTTCCTTCTTTCTTCCCTTTTTTCTATTTTTCTTGATTCCTAGGTTTCTGGTTGTTCATGGTTTTATGCTTTATTTCCATACAAAGTCAGATTTAATTGTTAAGGTGTGAATTGTGAAAGAGGAATTTGGAACAATTGAATCCTACTTGATATTTCCTTTCTTTTGTTTCAAAATAATGGGCTATTTGACATGGTTTTAAACAATGAGCTAATCAAGACTCACTTAGACAAAAGCAGGCTAGGCCCATGGCCTTTCAATGAAACAACTAGGCCTTTGGGTCATTGTGGTTGGGCTAGCTACTTAAGCCTACAAGACTCTAACAATTGGGCCCAAGTTAGGAATAAATAAATAAAAAACACATCTGCCCCTAAAAATTAAAACTTGGGACACTTAACCATTTCAC
Organism: Akebia trifoliata; assembly: GCF_017979445.1. Lineage (NCBI taxonomy): Eukaryota > Viridiplantae > Streptophyta > Magnoliopsida > Ranunculales > Lardizabalaceae > Akebia > Akebia trifoliata. Next base: position 6,964,263 of record NC_141379.1, read on the forward strand.
TCATATTTTCTGATCACTCTAAGAGCAACTCCAACTGGTCTCTATATTTTTGACAAGCCCTCTGTTTTACTATTCACATCTCTAGATTTGGAGACGAAGAAGTAATTTAGAGATGATCTCTATTTCACTATTCATTACATGTAAACACCAATTGTGTCCTTGCTTTTTTACATAAATGTCATTCTTGACTTTGATTTTTTAATAAAATATGCTCTAAATATAATTTTTGTCCCCTACTTATTTTTAATTATTATTATTCAATTTTTTAATTTTTTAGACAAATTCAATTGATAGAAATCTAAACAAATTAAAAAATATTTTTTTTTTAATTTATTTTAAATGGTTGATTTTTTTTTTAATTGGGGTGTAACAAGTAAAGTTGGGTTGTTAATAGTAATTTTATCATTTTTTTAATTATGTGACCATGAATTAGAAACGTGAATAGTGATTTAGAGGGTAGTATGCATTGGAGATGAATTTAGTTTAGAGGAGAGCATTTTCTAAATTCAGAGAAGATACCAATATAAATAGGGATATTTATTAAAAAATGATCAACTTTTGACAAATTTACGATTCCGGCTCATTGTTCATTTTAATTATCAAAACATGAACAGTAACGAATTCGCAGGTTTAAAAGTGACAATTTCACAAGTTTAAAGTGACTATCTCATTACCATTCACATTTTGGTAATTAAAATGAACAGTGAGCCGGAATCGTAAATTAGTCAAATTTAACTAATGAAATGGAAGTTCACACGAGACACAAAATGGAGGTTTAAGTTGGAGTTGCTCTTATGGAGCACCTTTACTTTATATAAAGGTCATGTAGCTAGGCTTGTTAATTTAACCAATTAACACCCTCATATGTTGATGGCACAGCAATGTTCCTTGAGCACTTCTCAATATTTTCATGCAAATTTGTATTATATTCTTCATTTGTTTTTTTTCGTCTTCTAAATTCAAATCTAATGTCTAAATCTGATCCAAATATAGACGAACTAACTATATTATTATATAGGTGTAATCTACCAAAGGGTTTCCTTGTCTTAAATAGCATTAGGGCAAACCCCACCAGGGGCAGAGCTAGGATTTTCTTGTAGTGGGGGCAAACTACGGTTAGTTGTATAGTTGAAGAACTTGAAGACGAATGATTTAAGAGAGAAATTCAGAGGTTTTTGGTTAGAAGTTGAAGAAAAGGATATTTAGATCATTTCTTATTAGTATATAAGAAGGCCTAGTCAAGAAGCAACGTTTGGGGGGGGGGGGGGGGGGGGGTTACAAATGGAGTTAATGGAGTTAGTTGAAAATATAGGGGTGTCTCAAAGTTGTATGGGAGCAATTACCCCCACCAAGAGTCCCACCTGTCCTAGAATACTGTTGTTTCATCAAATAGGACATCTCCATGTAGGCGCCACCAATCTGCCACGTTGGTGCCTCAAATTGTTAGTACGGTCTCTGAGCGCGTTCCATATGTGATTTACTAGCCGTACATTTGCCAAATCTTGGATCAAGTCCAAGCTAGTTTTTCTTTTTTTGATTTTTTTTATCTAAGTTTTTCCATAAAATATATAGGGCTGTGGTGTTGGACTGCCAATTTGGTAATCCATTTGAGGTCAACAACTCATTAATTTTGCATATATAAGTATTTAACTAATGAAAATCGATCCATCCAAATTGAACCCCGGTCAGACCTCAGTCCGACCAATTAATCAAAATTTTGGTTGGATTATAGGTTTGGTTTTTAAAACATTGCGTTACATTCCTCTTTCTTGGCTCCTTCCTCTCACGATGATGAGGAGACCCCTCCTTGTCTCCCATAATGATGACACTCCTTTGACGTCGTAACAAATTTGAACCACACACATTTTCTCTTAGCAACTCAATGTGTTTCATATATATGGATGCCACGTAAGCATGGGGCCTAAGGGTGACGATCATGCGACACGTGTCCAATCAATGTTTTATGCAAGTAGCTCACGACATGTGTCCTCTTGCAGTTTACGCCATCAACAATAAGCTAACCTAAAATACTATTATACCTCGATAATTGGCTCAAGTCAATGGAAATTTCAAACCGATAAGCGGTTGATACTAGTGACTAATCCTTAGACAACACCATGGTCTATGGTCTGGGCAATGCCCTGATATGGGTCTGGTCCGCTGTCTACAGGGATACCCAGTTATCAAAATAAAAAAATTAAAAAACAAAATACTATTATACTCCTAGTGTAATGATTTTCTAACGCCCCCTCTAACACACGCCCTTCTACGCCTCCATCAGAGAATCGTAGGTCAGTTGCCTTAGAATACACATATAATCATAAATCCTTTTCTTATGTATCCCAAGGCAACTGATTTACGGTTCAGTGATCGGGGCGTGCGCCAGAGGGGAGTGTCATATTATCACAACACATACTCCTAACTACTAATATTTAAAGGTCAGGATCTATTGACTCCTAAGAATGACTTGTGAAAAAAATACATGATCCCAACTCTTTAAACACAAAATCCAATGGTTGAAATTTATCCTTAGGATAAATATCTCTGAGATTTGTGTTACTAAGATACTCATAAATCTCAACTATTGGATTTTGTGTTTAAAGGGTTGGGATCATGTGTTTTTTCATAAGTCATTTTTAGGAGTCAACGGATCCAACCCATATTTAAATACCTAATAATCGGACAATATGCTTTTGAAGAAGATCATAGTAGGTTATGTATGGCAATTTGACGTCGAAGAAACCACAGAAAAATGTATATTTTTGGCTTCTTTTTTTTTTTCTTGAACAGACTAGTTTTACAAAAACCGGATAGAATTATTTAGAAAAGAAAACATAATTTTCATCCAAAATTTGTAGGCCTTTGCTTATTTGGTTGGAGGTGTAAGATTTCCAGCAAAAATGACAAAAATCGTTGCCAAATGGATTCTGAAATTCTAGAAGTCCAAGATTTCTCACAAACGGATTTCTTAAATGATCACCATTCATTCTAGCACAATCATAAAAGAGAGATTCTATCGGAACACCAACTTTTACTTTCAACACACCAATCTTTTTTGTATTCAAACCAGTAGTTGTTGGACATAGATGTGTTATAAGTAAAAGTTGGTGTGTTAATAGAATCTTTCTTATAAAATTACCCAACTTTACAGAGATCCCTCAGAAGTCATAAGTCATGGGTACACGTTCTTCCCTTGTCCACTCCCACTCCAAAAATACCTTGACCTAGGGTTAGTCAAACCTTTGGTTAAACTTGTTATATCAAGGGCATGTGTTTCAATAATTTGACCGGTTCCACCATTATTGACTTTTCAATTTCCTTTTAATTGTACGTAGTTGTCTCATTGGCATGGACTGAGGCCCTCATTCCATTCATGTGGACTGTTTGCTCAATTGACATATAATTTTCTAAGGTTCATGGTTTAGTTTATATTACCATTTTTTTATTTTTAATGATAAAAAACTTTGAAAATGGACCATTACTCAATTTCCACATTTAAAATGGGATGATCAATGACACCCGAACGTGTTTTTAAGTGCCATATCTTTCTCAATTTTCATTTTCGAAAAGAATCCATCTCTCCCAAACTCATTTGTGAGAGATAAGTATACAAACAATGCTTGTAACGGTTGGATTTTAATTGCATATCTGGAACTTATGTTCCATGTCAGCCACTTGCCACATCATCTTCATTCCCCCATGCACTCCAAACTTGAAGAAACCCAAATCGATTTTCTCTCTCCCTCTTCAAAACCCTAGCAAACCTACCTATCCGCGACGGCCGACAACCTCGCTCCAAGAGTGAGAGAGAGAACTTGTCAATTGTTTGAACTTGGTTGCCGATTGGAACAAGTTTGTTGGTCATCGCGCTGGATAACTAAGTTTAGGGCTATTGAAGGAGAGGCAAAATTGATGAGTTTCTTTGGGTTTGGAGTGTGTGGAAGGACAAAGGTGATGTGGCAAGTGACCAACGTGGAAAATAAGCTCGAGACACGTGATTAAAATCCAACAGTTAAAAGCCTAGTTCGTATTCTTCTCTTGAAGATGCCTTTAAGATACGTTTATTATTTTACCTTAATTAAAAAATAATACTATTTTGGCCATTGTATAATAGCATTTTTGTAAATATCAAAAAAAAATCTTATAAGCATTTTTGTAAAAATATTTTTGATACAAATATCAAAATAAGTATTTTTTTTTTTTTTACACAATACATTTAAATAAAAAAATCAAAGTTGTGAAAGATACTAACATTCCTTTGAGATACTCTAGGAAGTTAGATAAGTGAATCCTATGATCCTTTGGCATTAGGATTACTTGTTTGAGAAAATGTAAGCTCAAACGATGGAAGTACCCATCAACTATTGACACTCCATCTGTAACTTGTGCATTAAGGAAGATGGAGCATGGGTTTGATAGCAATAGGTCAAATTGGAGGTAATGGTGGTTGGGCTCAATTGTGGAGGTGAGTAGGAACATGAGTGAAGGGATGACATGGAAAGAAGGGAAGTGAAGGTATTTCTATGATCATTTGGATTACTTTGTGACATGTATGTCATGGTCGCGTTTTCCCTCTGAGCAATAAGGTACGAGGATTCTCTATTTCTTAGCTTTAACAAATATTGTGATGCACGTCTTGGGCTTCCAATGTGTCATACTCTAATCATTTCGAAGTTAATCTTGGAGTCGATCTACTAGGACCAAGATCATGTCTAGATCAAAGCCAGGACCTTATTATATTAGGTCTTTATTGGATTGAATCATGTCCATTTCAATAGATATGTGTATATAATTGATATACATCACATGTTTACACAAAACATATAACATAATGTATATACTTTCTCCTATATTAAGGATCAAATCCTTTTTAGAGTGGGACCTTTCATATTAGTCACAGAGTCATATTAGAGTAACAAAGACTTTTACATCATTTCACACATTGCCGACATGGAGGTGCCCACAAAACCATTGATGCTTTTCACGACACACATCCACATTAGTATTGTGTGAAATGATGTAAATTTCAATGTTCAACATTTTTCTTAGTCATATCAGCATAGGTCCAATTTTGAGTATGATTCAATCCAATGAAAATCCTATTCCCATGGACAATCCATGTTAATGTACACTACACAAATAGTAATATATGTCAATATGCTTAGGGCTCATATCCTCCTTTAATGGCGCCATAGATATGGCAGAGGAGGAGCTATCAGAATAGTTATGTATTTTGTTGAAATTATTTATCAGACCATTTTTTTTAGAGTAGGGATCCATAAAGGTGTCTCTTTCCTAACCAAGGTCAGATACCTTTGTTATGGATCCCTACTCTCTCTTTTAATATTTCCAATTTTATAATCATTTTATAGATAATTTAATAAATTAACCATTGGGTCCTTGATTTGAATGTAGGTTCACAATGAAGATAAATGTGGTAATACATCATTTTCATAAAAATAATAATTACAAAATGAGTATATGACAAGTTTCATTGAACACCCTATGGAAAATTTATATTATCATAAATATATATTAATTTATATGAATGTTGATAGTGTGGAAGATTAGAAGCAAAGAAAAGAAAGAAAGTGATGTAGTTTGAGAAAGGAATGCCCTAGCTTTGAAGTCACGAATGTCTGCTTGACAAGGCCCACCCCATCCATGATTTACACATTCATTCATGATGACTAAGTCCTGAATATTAAATACAGAGATCTTCAACCTCACAATTCATTTTCTCCAATATTAACTTCCATCACATGAAATAAATTCCTTGACCTTAATACTCAGCCCTAGGATTTGCTTAAAAATAATGCTAAAGTGACCTCAAGATTGGATCTCACATCGTAGACCCTGACGTGAAGTGTATAAGAACCATAGAACTTTTCCTCGAGACACAATTGAAAAAGCATCTATGGATCTTATCCATTTTCACGTCATGATGTGAGATATGAGGTCTAATCTTTTTGGGCACTTGAACACGACTCTTTGCAAAATAATGAGAGATAACGAGACTTGAGCACTCCTAAAGCTTATAGGAGACATTGAAGTTGTTTTATACTAAACTAGTACATGGTCTACTGAATCATCATTGACCTACTTTTCCAATTTACATGTGTCTTGTCACTAGAAGGTTATGACCATATTGTGGAATAAAGGAGAAAGAAAGGGATGCTTAGGATAAGTTAGAAAAATATCGATAATGTATGGCAATTATTTTGCCAAAGATGCTCTTTTGCATTAGCAGAACTCACATGTAAAATAGTCAAATTTTCTTGTCCAGACCAAATCAAGTCATTCAATTAGATTGTGAAATTAAACTATTGTCAACCTTCTTAGAATGTTATCCCTTGACTTGTCAACAACGGTGTACTCATCTAAACTGATTGAAAAATACAAACCATCTCTCTATTCTCTCTCTCTCCTCTCTTTTCTTTCATTTGGATCTTCCCTCTTTCCCTTTCTTGATTGGAAAATCTTAGAGGGACTTGATCTTCATACTGCATTGATGTGGTGGTCATGATGCATTTTCTCGAGATATGAGTGAAAAGTATTTATAGTTATGTGTGCACCTTTTCATCAATGCAGTTTGAAACGAAGTCTCTCAAGCACGACTCTCTGCTTGATTAGGTTTGCCTATAGACTTTTTAGCCAAAATACCGACTTATTTGAAATGACAAAAATGTTCTCATTAAAACTTTTACCTACCCCTCTCTCTATAGTTGGGTAAATCTATTTTTTATGAGCTCAGATGATGGTGGAATTGAACCCAGATCATGATCCCTTGGCTCATGAAAAATGACTCATGGAAAAAACACATGATTCCAGCTCTTTAAACTTAAAATCCAATGATTGAGATTCATCATCGAGTTAAGTATCTCTGAGACATCTATTATCAAAACATGTATAAATCTCAACGATTAGATATTGTTTCTAAATGGTTGGGATCATGTGTTTTCTTGCGAGCCATCACTCATGAGTCAATGGATCCCAACACTTTTACATGTGGTAAAATACATAGACTTTACTAATTGTGTGTTTTAGAACGCACAAGACCCAAACCAATGACTTGCTTTTCAGAGGGAAAATCACTTGAGCTAGGGTTGTCAATGGAGCAAACAAAACCAAAATCAAATACCATAACTCTGAGTCTAGATCGATGTTTTGGATTTCAATAAGGTTTCAATCCGATATATTATTGGATTGGGTTTGGATCAATCATATCCTGATCTGATTAGGCCAAACCTAATTTTCTATTAAAAAAAAGGTTTGGCCCAATCCTAACATGATTTGATTGTTAATGGATTAGATCTAAATCAGAGTATTGAGATCTAATATATATATAAAAAAGAACTTGACCTGATAAGGTTTGATTTGATCCTTATCAAATCAATCTCAAATTTGATTGGATTCTTATTGGATATGTATCAAATCAACCTCGATCCAATCCGGACCTGATCTATTGACAACTCTAACTTGAACATCTATATATTTTGTCAAAATTACCGAATCAATCTTCCTTTTAATATTTATGAGCCTGATCAGATACCCACTTTTGTATAAGAAAAATGAAAATAATTATTTAATATACGATCATTGTAAAAACAATTTATTTAATTTACCTTTAGGCCCTTGAGTTGAAAGTAGACTCAAAAGTTAAATACATGAATGGAAAATTAGACCATACATCAAATAATGTTTTTATAAAAATAATAATTACTAAATTGGGTATATAAGCTTTTTTTTGAAAATCACCCTATTGGTAAATCCATATTATTATAATTAGAAACATAGGACATCTATATTTTTACCTGCATGTACAATTCTAATAAATCGTATGTATCTATATATATATATATACACACTAGAGTTCACCTAGGCACATGCCTCCTCTTTGAGATTAAAAGGGTAAAAGTGAAAACAAATAAAGTTAAGAACTATTATTAAAAGAAATTGAGATTAAGGGGTAAAAGTTAAAATAATAATAAAATGGAATAAAAGAGTAAAAAGTGAAATATAGTAAAATTAGATGGAGTGAAGAGAAAAGACAATAAAATGAGTTAAATGAGTAAAAAAATAATATAGTAAAGTAAGAGAGGGTGAAGAGGAGAGACAATGATTCTAGTTAGATAAAATGTTCATGGATGAAAGTATGCCGCTCACAAAAGTGGGCCCTATAATTATATTTTATTAGATGGACATTCATACAAGTAAAGGTATGAATGTGGACATATAGTAAGTAGTGACCTTTTTTTTCTCATAGCCCAATAACCATTTGACAGGTGGTGTAAATGACGTAAATAATAAAAGAGATAGTTTTTTCCTCTTATTCACACTGAAAAATGAAACTTTCTTGATTGGATGACTTTGTAGCATTCAAAGACATAATTTGGTGCCATGGGATTGTAGAGGAAAAATTCTATAACTTAAAAAAAAATTGAATAAAAAAATTATTTTTCACCATTGAATTTTTATTTTAAATTTGGGTTCTCAGATCAAGTTAGGAAGAAATTTTATTTTATTTATTTTAGAATCTGAGTTTTTTCATGAAATACAGAGGGCTATAGTGTTAGATTGCCAATGCGATAATCCATATGGGCCCACCAATCAATGTTAAGATTTGAAATCTAAAATTAAAATATGCGGGTAGAGGATGTGTAGGTAGGAGAGAAATTGTGTCTCTATTGCTTACATCATTTGCACCACATGTCAAAAAACTGTTGGGCTGTGAGCAAATTTGCTTACAAGACTGTGAGCTAAAAAAAAAATCACTCATATAGAAAATGAGATTGGCACAAAAGGAAAGAATGAAAATGACAGGAGTTAAGATGTGTTTTTTTAAAGTCATGAATGTTTGTTTGATAAGACTCACCCATGATTGATGCATTCTTGACGAAGACCTAATAGAGAGAGATCTATCTTTAATATTATTTATTAATTTTCTCCATTCTCAAAACATATTTTAATTTCCATTATATAAAACAAGTTCACCTAGTTCTATGGTCAGTTGGGCACTGATATCAGTTCTCATACAGCTGGTAGTAGCTTATTATAATAAAACATTAGTGTCAACCTTAGGATTTGGAACATAATGGAATCATAACGCCATTAATATAATCATCATTCCTAAATTGAGGTTCTATTGTATTAAACTAGTACTGGTTCTGCTACATTTTTTAACCTAGTTTGCTAAATCTACCTTTCTTGTGACTTGAAAGGTTCAACTAAACTATATTATATAGGGGAGAGAAAGGGATGCATAAGATAAGACACAATATATCTATAATATATATATACGACAAATTATATTGCATTTTTTAAATTTTAGGTATTATATGAGTTAGTCTCCTTTGAAAATTCAGTTTAAAATCCTGAAATCTGATCTGGGTTTTTGTTTTAACCATGAAATTTTTAGGAAACCAAGTTGGATTCTTACTAATTGTCCTTTTCCTTAAATTTAGCTACGAAAATGAAAATGTACAATCTTAGTTTTGATCTTTTTATCCAAATATGTTATCTAATCTAAATTTTATTTGAAACAGCCAAAGAATCACTAGTGACTAACGTACATGAAACAATTGACATAAACGTTTGGGTGGCGTTCGATAGCCAATGTTAGGGAGCTAATTTTGTCTTATATGATTTAAAAGTCCAATTTGAAACTTCTAAATCCATTGAAAGTAATTGACAAATTACTGATAAAAATTTGACGATCCACAATTCTAATCACTATTGATGGGGTTAGAAGGTACAAATTGGACTGAAACTTTTAAATCATATAGGACAAATTGTTGGTTCCATAAAGTTGGTTGCCGAACCTGGCCTTAAATGTTTTCAATGTCAAAAAATATTTCAAAACCAAGATTTTCAGCTGCCAACACATGAAAAATCTTTCTAAGGGTATGTTTGATTGCACATGGAAAATATGGTGGAAAATCAATTTCCATGGAAAATGACATTTTTCAAGTGTTTGATTGCACATGAAAATGCAAATTCATTTTCCATCCCATTCAAAAAGTCCACTAAATCATGGATTTCACTTTCCCACCCATATGGGTGAGAAAATGAAATCCACCCATATTTTCCATCATCAATTCTTCCCTACCACCACCATTACACTAACATCACCGTCGTCACCATCTCCGTCTCCGACCACCTTCTCTCTCTCTCTTCTTCTCCATCCCTCACCTTCTCCGTCACCACTACCACCACGTTCTCCCCCTCATCTTTCTCACTTACCTCCGTCGTCGCCATCGTCGCCGTCTCCACCGTCACCGTCGCCATCGCCACATCCTCCCCCCTCCCTCTTCCTCTTCCTCGTCATCTTCTTCTTCATCTCCCTCTCCTCTCATCTTCTTCCTCATTCTCCTCTTCTTTTTTTTTCTTATATTTTTTCCATAATTTTATCCAAGTGAAATCAAACAATGAAATTTGATTTTCCAACCCTACCTATTTTTCACAACTAATTTTTCATGGATTTCAAATTCCATGGAAAGTGACTTTCCATGCAATCAAACATACCCTTAATGTACTGTAAGTTTTGGGGCTGAATCTTAATCAAACCATTAGTAAAATCTTTCTTTGTTAATGACCCCTTATCCCAATTAAACCTCGAACTCAAATTGTTTGTCACAACAATTTGAATCCTTGATGATCTCAATGATTCATGTTCAAACGTTGTGATAACTGTTGATCACGATGGTTGTAAAATGTCAATCTCGAAAATTGGATCATCGAGCTCACCAATTGAAAGAGAGGTGAGGTGAGGACATTAAGGGGAAAAAAGTTCAAATAAATGAACAATCTAGTTACCATAGAAAATTTTAAGGGAAGGGGGGTGTTTAGGAAAGAAATCCATTTGTTAATATTCTAGGGATATTTACGAAAAAGTGGTTAACTTTTGACTTATTTACTATATGACTCCCTATTCATTTTAATTACCAAAACGTGAACGATAACGAATTCAAAGATTTTTAAGGTGATTATTTTGTAGGTTTAAAGTGGTAATTTCATAGGAAATGATCACTTTAAACATGTGAAACACTTTAAACCAGTGAAATAAGCACTTTAAAACCGTTGAATTCTATACTATTCTAAATTTTTTTTAATGAAAACATGATCATCCAAGTTTTGGTAATTAAAATGAACAATTAGTTGAAATCATAAACAACTCATTTTCAGCTCATCAAATGGTAATTCCCACAAGTAAAATGCCCAAACCTAAAAATACTTTTTAAAAATTAGGGTAATTATAAAAACACCCCACAAATTAATTAGGGCAACCCACACCATAATCGAATTATTTTGTCTTACATGGGTCAAAAGTTTCTGAATGAGCTAATTTTTTGTGAAGATGATCTCTATGATGAGGAGATCATCCTTACCAAAAATCAGTCCATTCCAAAATGTTTAATCCCATAAAAACAAGTTCAAAAGTTGTAAATCATTCATCTATTTTGTAAATCAATTTTGATGGGGTTAGAAGTTTCGGAATGGGTTGATTTTTGTTGAGGACATTCTCCTCATCATAGAGATCATCTTTACCAAAAATCAACTCATTCCTAAACTTTTACCCCATATAAGACAAAACAATTCTTCAATGATATCAGTTGCCCTTATTAATTCGTGGGGTGCTTTTATAATTATCCTCAAAATTATCAACAACTTCGGACGACTAAATGGGCAAAAGAGGGACATAAGGATTTATTTGTACTAAATCAAATTGCAATTGACATGCCTGGCAAAATAAAGAACTTGTCCTGGCAATATAACTCTTCTTATAAAAAGAGTTGCCTTGAAGAACAACTTCGCAGAGTTGTCCCTGGTAAAAACCGCTATAGAATAGCGGAATTTCTACTCTAGGCAAAGAATCTGAAGACGACCCATTTCTTGTGAAACGTTTCTCTTGTAGTTGATGACGTCTAGAGTGGAAGAAAAGCAAAGATAAAGAGAGAAAAAAGTACCATCTTTTGTTAGGAGAAGAATACCCAAGCTTTCAAGCTGTGATCCCTCAAAAGGAAGTTTAGTTTACTGCAGATTTTGGAAGCTCAACGGACGACATTATTGGTAAATTTCAGTCATTTGAGATTATCTTTTACTTGGGTTGTTCTTCAATTTTCTGAATTTTTGTTGGTAGTTTTGAATTTCATTCTTGATAGATATGATTCAAAGAAAAAAAGAAAGAGCTCAGACTTGTGGGTATAAAGCAGAGATTTCAGACTGATTAGGTTGAGTTTTTTAAGATTAAACTCGAAACCAAATTTCATTTTTATTCATTTTCAACTGGGTTATTCTTCGAATATCTAAATTAATAATGTTAGAAGCGTTGGTTTCACTTCTCCTTAGATCTGCTTCAAAGGAAGAAAAATGTCCAATATGTTTATGGGTAACAAACAACCCTAATTTGTGTCAAATTTTCTTCTTTTGAATTGTTTGGAGCTCACATTTTAAAACCCATTGATTTGGTTTATGGGGAAAACTGTTTTTCAATCAATTGAATTTACTTGATTAACTTCTTTATAATATTTTGACGATTTTGGGGGTAACTTTGATATTGGTTCCCTTACATCTGCTTCAACAAAATATAATTTTGGTGGAAAAAGAAATGCAAATTTTTGGGAGAAAGCAAAATATGTTTCCTATATTGCTACAAACCCATATTTGTTCTTGTTGGTGGAGAGAAATTTTGTTAAAAGAACAGGCTGATCCATTTTTTTGAATAATTAAAATAACTATAGTAATTATGATATTTACCTATAGTAATTTTGATATTTACCTATAGTAATTATCTACGAAGGAAGAAAAATAAAAGTATTATTCCATATATGTGGAGGGATAAAATCGTCTCCCATCTTGATCGTTCATTTGCACCATCAATGCGTATCTCGAGGTGGGCACAAGGCATCATGTGAAGATGACTCTATCTTATTAGGAAGAATCCCAATTTGAGTGGATTTTTTCCTTTTATGTAATTATTAATTTGGATTAGGGGTAATAGGGTTAATTATAATTTAAGTAGGATTAAGATTTTTCTATTTAAAGGCCTTGAGGAGGAGAAAAAAATTGAGGAGGGAGGAGAGGGGAAAGGGGGAGACCGAGGTGAGAAGTTCATGTAATAAACTCAATTTATAGTGAAACGGCTCCCCGAGCCAATGGACGTAAGCACGTTTGTCGAGCCAAATAAAAAATCATTGTTATCTTTTTTTTCCATGTTTTTTCTATTATTCTATGGATTTAATGATGAAATCGTGATCGAGGTCGATTTATCACAAAATTGACCCCCACAATATATATTGTTTCAGACTATATTCTCTTTTTTTTTTTTTTTCTCAAGTTGTTGAAAGCTCAAATTTAGAAACTCATTTGTTTTTTATTGATAAAGTTCTTAACTTTGTCTTTTTATTGCAGTTATTTTGTTCAAGTTGCATTGGTGTTGAAGCAGTTGTGATTGATTTGGGAATGAATTTTTGGTTGTTCTTATTTCTGTTTCTTGCCACTCTTTCTCGGATTTTGTCTCAAGAACCTACAGATGCAACAATTATAGTTAAGGCTGATACAAAGATTGCTGAGATTGATGATAATTTCATCTGTGCTACTATTGATTGGTGGCCTCCCAGCAAGTGTAACTATAACCAATGCCCCTGGGGAGAATCCTCTGTTCTAAACTTGGTATGGTTTCGAAAGCTTGCTTTTTTGTTGTAATTTTTTATTTTCGTGGGAAAATGAAGAAAACCGTAATTTTTCTAAAAAAATGATATATTTGTTTTGATCTTCTTAGGACTTGTTGCATCCTTTTCTTGCCAAGGCCATCCAAGGTTAGGCGATGTTCAAATGATACTAATGTTGATTTAATGCTTGATGAATTATGCTATATTTCAACCGATTTTGGTTATGAATTCTGTTCTTTAAAACATACTAATAACTTTATTACTGATTTTCCATTTCTTTATGGATGGTATCATAGCTTTCAATCATTTGAGAATAAGAGTTGGTGGCTCCTTGCAAGACCAAGTTGTGTACGATGTGGGAATTTTGAAGTATCCATGTCATCCATTTACAAAGATGGAAGATGGGTTGTTTGGATTTTCCAAGGGTTGTTTACAAATGAATAGGTGGGATGAGCTCAATCACTTATTCAACAAGACAGGGTAAGATTTTTAAAATTTGACTTTATTTTCCTATTTTCCTATTTTACTTATTTATATGTTTTCTAAGTGCCATGTGTAGAGTCTGTTAACCAGCTGAAAACAGTTTATGCTCACCAAAAATTTAGAAGATTAATGTGACTATATGGACTAATGTTTTGTAGATTTCATAAAATGTCAAACTTAACTTTTTTTAAGAGCAAGCAAGAAGAGGAAAAACAATTATTTGGATTTTCTTATTTGCTTTGACAAGCAATTTGTTTGAAATTCCTCTTGATCTGAATATTGAGAAGAACAGAAAATTAAATAACTATTCACTTGTGACTTCTAATGCTTGGATATTTCAAATTTGTTTGCAGCAAAGTTTCACAACTTCAAAATTCTATTCAAGTTTTTACAAGATTTCCTTCTTTTATTTCAATTGAAGAGGAGGAAATTTATAAGTTTGTATTTGTTAGAAATTATATACCATTAAACAAAAACATAGAAAAGGTGGTTATGGTCATCTAATGTATTGGTATGATGGGTGTCTGAATCTTTTGGTTGTAGGGCAATAGTGACGTTTGGTTTGAATGCACTTTATGGGAGGCAAAAAATCAAAAAGGTTGTTTGGGGTGGTGCTTGGGACTCTAGTAACACTCAAGATTTCATAAACTACACCATTTCTAAAGGATACCAAATCGATTCGTGGGAATTTGGTATTGTTTGTTAATATAATTTTGATATTCTATCTTCTTGTTTTTCTGCTCTTCTTGTTTTCACTTTCCTCTATTGCATCTAACTAGGAAATGAGCTAAGTGGGAAGGGAGTTGGTGCAAGTGTTGATGCCGAACAGTATGGGAAAGACCTAATCAACCTCAATGCTACCATCAATGAATTATACAAGAACTTTCATAAAAAAACGTTTCTTTTAGCACCAGGAGGGTTCTTTCAGGAGGAGTGGTATGCTAAACTTCTTGATGTTTCGGGGAATAACACAGTCAATGTTATAACACATCATATATACAATTTGGGTGCAGGTGGGTGAGGTAATATATGGTTTCCTTACAGTCTATATAATTAACTTGATACCATTAAAAGATATGTTTTTGATAATAAAAGTGTTACATTTGTTATAAACTTACACTTTTATATGGAAAATAGATCATAAAAAACTATATGAATATGGATACTTTCTGACCTGATCTATCTCCTTAAAATTATAGTTCCCTTTCCTCTCAGTGTTTATTTTACTTGGAAAAACAAGTTATATAAATAATACATTAATGGATATTCTCTATTCTCTGTCTTGTAAACTGTAACGGTAGAATAGACAGCATAACATGGAACATTTAAAAATAAAGGATTGATAAGACAATGATCCCACCTAGGAACCTCGGATGTCCTCTACATAAAAAATGAACCTAACTTAATTATCCTTTTTATTTATTTATGAAAGATAGCTTGGTTTAATTAGAGTGATTATATTGCCACACCAATTTTTGCTAATGCAACCCCAATTCATATGCATATCACCAAAGAATTAGCACACATCTTGGGGTGCTGTTACTGAAAGTTGGTGTGGCAATAGAAGCTCTCTTTTATTATCATAACTATCCTATCCACAAATTTATTGATTATATACTCTGCATTTTCTCGTAGAAAAGTCATAGGTTGGATACTTACAATCATTGAGGTCAGGTTGATTTTTGGTGTAGATGTTTGAGTCTCATCCATTGTTTCCTGGTAGAGAAGTGATTCTAGGATTATAGCTGCCATCATCACATTGCAAGAAAAGAATGACAGCAAAACATTTCAAACGAAAATGACTTCCTGTCCGATCCATTGCAATGTGTCACGCTTCACTGTTTGTGCCTCATATTATATGTATGGCACTCTGTATGTCAAGCTTATTCATTTTCTCAGACCCTAAAGTCCCATAAAATGGTAGCTGAAAAGTTATGCAACTTAAGACAGATGCAGATGTCAGTGTCCAACATTGATATGAAGTGAACTAAAACCCAAATTATAAATTTCAATCCAAGCAATATATGAATAATATCTTAAAACAAATACAAAAGATTTCGTTGGTAAAGTGTGTAAATGTGAGTAAAACTTGTTAAAAATGAATTGTCCTTGTTACATAGAAAAGAAAGAAGAAGACACATAAAGCCATTCTTTTGAAAAATGGAGTGTTCCTTGATATACAACTGGTTCCATTGTTTAACAGGATTCTTGAGCCAATACAATCAGATAGAGAGCTGCTATTGGCACCCAAACTTCTACTTATTACACCCAATTAAAATAAAAAATAAGTCAATGAATGAGAATAAGTAAAAGTTGGGGGTGCCAATAGAAATCTCTCTCTCTCTCTCTCTCTCTAGATTTCTATTTGTTAGATTTAGGATTTTATATGGACCTAATCCTAATAGTAAGCCAGTGCCGAAGTTATTTGAATATGTTATATTGCTTTGTAATGTTGAAGTAATAACTTGAACCAAACTCTTGTAATGTTTGAATGGTGTGTTTTAATCTTTAATTAGGGTGTGATAAATAATTTAAGAAATTGTGGTGTAATAAGTAAAAGTTAGGGTGCTAATAGCAGCTCTCATAAGATAACATGCCTCTATTTCAGGTAATGATCCCCATCTTGTGAGTAAGATATTGGACCCAAATCATTTAAGTGGGATATCTAAAACTTTCAACGCGCTTCAACAAACTATACAAAAACATGGGCCTTGGGCATCTGCTTGGGTTGGAGAATCCGGTGGAGCCTACAACAGTGGTGGCTATCTTGTGTCTGACACCTTTGTAAACAGTTTTTGGTAGGTTTGGTTGTTTGCTTTTCTTTAATGTCTACCTATCTTTAACTCTCTTATCATCATAGTATAACAGAGAATTTTTCATTTTACCATTATATTTTCTTTCTTCGTGAAATTCTTTTTATGGGTTATCTCATATTCATTTATGTAATTCAGGTACTTAGATCAACTTGGGATGGCATCCAAGTATAATACGAAGGTATATTGTAGACAGACTTTGATTGGTGGAAACTATGGTCTTCTCGATACAGACACACTTGTTCCCAACCCTGATTATTACAGGCAAGAATATTTGCATTATTATAGAAATGTGGTTTATCTTGAAAGGCACATAAATAAATAAAAAACTGAACTACTGCTTTGTTGGATGGATTGGTTATTATTTAGTGCACTTCTATGGCATCGACTTATGGGGAAAGGAGTTCTTGATGTTGATAGTGATGCATCATCATTTTTACGTGCTTATGCCCATTGTTCAAAACAAAGAGTGAGGCCCATATCATCACATTTGTTTATTTATTTATACCCATTCAGATTTTTATAAAAATTGTTGTTGTTTCATTACAGACGGGCATAACTCTACTTCTAATCAATCTAAGCAACAATACTGATTTTAGAATCACTGTTCAAAACAATATGAACATTAACCTGCGCATAGAGGAGAAGAGAACTTACAAAGAACATTCTTTCTTGCATGGCCTTAAGAAATCAGTTTCATGGGTAGGAAGGAAAGCATCAGATGTGACAGCTTGGAGAGAGGAGTACCATTTAACCCCATTGTATGGGAACCTTAGAAGCCGAACCATGGCTCTAAATATGGTTCCGTTGGAGCTTACAGAGAACGGAGACATTCCAACGTTGGATCCCGTTCTTGTCAATGTGAAATCTCCTGTATTTGTCGCTCCTTTGTCCATTGCCTTCGTTGCCTTTCCCCACTTTGAAGCTCCAGCTTGTTTATAACTGACTGATGTTTTAGTGTTGTAAGTTTTTGTTAATTAAATATAAAGCTTGAGTTACTGTACCAATTAGTTTCTCAAGCTCATTCTTGTTTTAAGAATAATATATATTTTTATGAAAAATAATTATAATTATTCTTTAAATTCATCTCATCTTCTTTGAATCTCAATATCTACACAATTTGGGGTGTATCTCTTTATTTGTGTTGAATACTTGTTTAATAGACATGAGTTATGAATAATTTAGTTATCATCAATGGCACAGGATACACTTGATTTCTTAGAATTAAGGACAGTAATACGAATAGAATATCTTTCTCATTTCTTGATACAACGCCCCTAAAGAATTAGAGTTGGCAAACCATAACACGATGACGACTCAATTCCGATAAATTCAGCAAATCTTGGAAAATATACCAATGATGGTTTTAGGTTTCTTACCTAAATCCATCACACTCAACCTCCCTAAAAACACCCTATCTTGAGATTTAAATGTTGAAGAAAATAAATTTTAAAGGTGAAAGATAAAATTTTCATGAGTGTAGTGTAGATGCGTGAACATATATGAACCAATAAAATACAAGAATAAAACTAGTATTTTAATTCAATAAAATTTTCGTTCTCTTTGAAGACACTTTTTTTTTTTCCAGTTATACTAATTATTTTAAGAAACAATTCTACCTTTATAGGTTAGAAGAAATTATAGAACTGACAATGAAAGATCAAGACTCAAAACCATTATGACCCAAAAAAAGAAAATACTCAAAAAACCATTATGACTGTTACAGTAGCCAACCTGAGCTTAATGAAACTAGAAAACTTTGCAAATTCTGTTCTAAATGACAAAATAGATATAAAAAAATAAAAAATAAAAACTTTGAGGGGAACCCATTCATATTTTGAATCCCCTATAACTCTCTAACCTACAAAACAAGCTCTTAAGCACAAGCAGGGGCCTGGAAGTCTCTGAGAGTAGCAAAGACAATTGAATCAGGAGCAATCTTGATAAGGGAAGAAGGATCAGCAAGAGTAGGCTTCAAATCCGGGATATCTGATGTTTTAGTAAGCTCTAATGGGGACCCATTTAGTAGCATGACATCGGTTTGAATATTACCACCTTTTGGTGTCAAATGATACTCTTCCCTCGATGGTCCATCTCTTACCGCAGATTCCTCCATTGTAGGATTTAGGTTCAAGTCGTCAACAACTGAAACTTCAAAGGAAGTCGAGTTCGACATGTTGATCAGTAGTAGAGTGATACCCAGCTGTGAAAAGAAAAAATAAGCTCGTATTAAATCTAGTATTGTTGAATAACAAAATAAAAATAAAAAATTATACGAAAACGTTAGGAAAACGATGATTTAGTTATACCTTTTGCCTTGAACAATGAGAATAAGCACGCAAGTAAGGGGAGCCGTTATGAGTGGTGGAAAGAACGTTCTTTCCCATTAATCGATGCCAAAGAAGAGCACTGATAGAAGGTAAAAAAAAAAAAAAAGTCATGAAATAAAACAATATGATCAATCATCGAGACTAGCTATATCACTATTGATTCCATCACCAACCTATAATAATCTGGGTTAGGGATGAATGATGTAGTATTGAGGAGACCGTAGTTTCCACCAATCAAGGTCTGTCTGCAAAAAACCTTGTGATTAAATGTTGATGTCATACCGAGCTGATCTAAGTACCTGTTCAAATCCAACACCATAACAAATTACTTTTGAGGTTATTTTGTAGAAACTTGTTAATTGAAGAGAAATCTATTCTCACCAGAAGCTATTGACAAAGTAATGAGATACATCTTTGCCTCCACTGTTATAAGCACCACCAGCTTCACCAATCCATGCAGATGTCCATGGGCCAAAACTCTTGATGGTTGTTTCAACATCTTTGTATGTTTGAGCTATTTGATCAAGATAAAGTGGGTCTTGAATCTTGTGTATTAGATCAGGATCAACACCTAGATACGAGTAGTCCAATCAAAATTAACCCAAAATTAGACAAACTCCTATAAAGCCCACACGGACGACGAGCTTACACACCTATGTTAGTCTATAAAAAGAGATTACCATATCTTTTATTGTGAAATCTGTTAGGATGCAATGTAATAAGGTGTACTATGCTACATGGTATCGTTTAAGATTAGATTTGAATAATTAAAAGATTGATTTAGATTATGATGATGATTAGGATAGATTCCATTCTAGATTTGGAATGATCCTTTCTTATCCTTTAATGTTTCTGTTTAATAAGCATCTTACGCCTCATTTTCTTTTGGACTGGTGTTTAAAGAATTTAGAGGTTTCTTCTTCGAGAGTTTCCAAGATTGTTATAAGAAGTAGGGGTGCAACTTGGTTTGATTCAAACTGAAAACTGAACCAAACCAATAGTTTTGGGCTGGTTTGGAACAAGTTGTGATTTGATTCTAGGTTAAGAAAATGGCTAATTGATCAATTTGGTCCAGTTCAAGGCTTGTATAGAACCAAACCGGGAGCTGAATCCTTATATAGTAAATATACTAATTTATTATGAATTATTTTAGGAGTTACGACATAGATTAAAGACTTCCTTATGGGTACCTTAATGATATATTTTCATGAATAAATTAATGAATTATTATAGGATATTGGCAACCCACAGAATCGAACCAAACTGAACTTAGTTTGATTTGTGTTTGTTCGGTTTCGATTTAACCACAAATCGAACCAACTTGCACCCCTAGTAAGAACAAGATGTTCGAATTTTGTTGTTTTGGCTGTTTGTTTCTTCTAATTTTACACTTTTCTCAATCAAGTCTTCTCAACCTCTTTTTTTTTTTTGCTAGGCAAGCAAGGAATAGTGGTCAGTGTGAAGGTGGGTTCAATGGGTTTTGAACCGAGGTCACACCTTACCAACTTATCAAAAACAATAGAAATCTCTGTTTCAACATCACCATATTGAGAAAGAAGGGTAGTAATACCTGCACCAAGATTATAGGTATGATGGGTTAATCCATCGACAACATTAGGTCCTGATTCTTGAAGGAAAATAGAAAACCATTTCTCATCATAGAAGCCGCCCGGAGCCAATAATTGGGGTGTTGTGGGGGATTTCTTATATAGATCATTGAGAAGTTTCTTCAAAGCTATTACATCTTTTGCATATTGCTTAGCTTCAACCCTTGCAGAAACTCCACCTCCACATAGCTCATTTCCTGACATAAGTTTCATTTAGTATTACAAAAATAAAAAAAGAAGAATTTTGAGAGACTTTAATTTGTTTGAAAAAACAAAATTTATAGTCTTAATTACCGAATTCGTACGACTCGATATTGTATCCCTTCGCGATACTATACTTGATCAAATCACGAGCGTTTCTTGAGTTCCAGTTACCTCCATAGAGACCATCATTAGTTAAATTTTTCCTCCCAAAGAGTGCATTTAACCCAAATGTTGTTACAGCCCTGCAATATTGAATCATGAATAACATCTTAGGTTTTTTTTGGCAGTTAAGAAACAAGAATGATGAAGAAGAACTATAAAGATTAAATAATCACCCAGTTTGATTTAGTAATTTGTTGATCTGATCCCATCTTTGCATTGTGAGACAACCTTTAGTGAATCCAAATAAACCATCTGTGCTATTTTTCATTTGAGGACAATCTTTTACTGCATTTCCCACTTTGTACAATATTTGGTCTTGTAATGAACCTCCAATTCTGATTCTTAGAGGATTGAAAGCTGTAATTTTAATAAAACCAATAAACCCTTAATTACTAACACATTAAGATTGAAGATAATTACTCCAAAATCATGAAACATTTTGTAATAAAGTTGACTATTTGTCAATGCCAATCATTGACCACACATCAATTTATATTTAACTAAATAAAATTCAAATTGAAAGCAACTTCATCAATAATTCTAAAAGAAAAAATCCAACACTGCCACATCAGCACGGTGTTGAACACAGTATCCAATGAATGTCCCAGAAGTCAAGTAAAAAATGTTTCAAATCAACTTGGATAAGTCAAACAAAATTATAATAAATTTAAAAATAACTAAAAAAAGATATTTAAAATTTTCAAAATAAATAATTCTTCACAAAACAATTTTGGGAGAATTACTTAAAGGACCCTGATAGATTTGGTTTTGGTATTACAATCAAACGATGGATTTTATTTTCCCATGAAATGTATATTCCCTAAAATCGTTCCATCTCCGTATAAGAAACATATTAATTAAACTAACTCAACTTGCTTAGCTTTGATGAACTTACCTTTAATAGCATTTCGAAGAATTTTATTATTTAAATCCTGCAAAGACCACAAAACCACTTAATATAGAATTTATGAAGATATAATGAATATATATATATAGCGGTTTAACGGCCCTAAAGTTTGTCAAACATTTTTCAAAACATGGGTTATAAACTTTGAACTTAGTGGATTTTTTGTGAGGATGATCTCTATGGTGAGGAGATCATCCTCACCAAAAATCAGTTTATTCCAAAACTTCTAATCCCAAAAAATCAACTCATTCCAAAACTTCTAACCCATGTTTTAAAAAATGTTTGTCACAATGTTTGACAAACTTTAGGGCTACTCAACCTCTCTCTCTCTCTCTCTCTCCTCTCTCTCTCTCTCTATATATATATATATATATATATAAAAACCGATAAATAAAAAAAATTACAAACCAAGTTGAAAATGCCAGCCTTTCCCCATGGGCACTGATTGTAGTTGCATTTATCGGTAGGCCACCAATCCAAAGTAGCACATACAAAGTTATCATCTGTTCTAGCAATATTAGTCACCCCTTTTACTGTAATAGTTACTTTTTCCGCCAAATTTAACGAAAATTGCGATAAAAGTAGAGGAAGAACTAGAACAAGAATAAGTTTTCTATGATCCATCACCATTGTTGGTGAAGAGAGAAGATGAAAGATAATTTGAAAGTTGAAATTATGGAATGAAATCAAGTTAATTTATATTGCAGATATCTGCCGAATTTAGCTCAACTAAATTAAATGGATAAACATCTATTTATATACGTAATAATATATTGAAAGCAAATGCAATTCAAAACAATCACGATGTTTGATTAGTTTTAAAAAACAGTCGAGATCCCATACGGAATTTCGTTTCTATGTATACAAATGGTGTCTACGTGGCACAATTTGATTACGTAATTAATAGATTAGGCTGGATGAACGGCTTTAAAATCCATTATCTAATTAAAGTTTGCCACGTAGACACTTAACCTATTTATAGAAACGGGACAACGTATGGGATCTCAACTCGTAACAAAAGAATCCGCGATTTTGAAGACGATTGAGAATCGCCCGCAGACTCGCGATATTAGTTAATGACTTTCGTGGGATTTTTTTGCTTGAGGTCCTCCTTAAAATATTTGAAGACCCTTATATTCTTATCTAATTAAAATAAATCCAATCTCCGTTATATTTTATGATTTGATCCAAGGTTTTGAAAATGGATGACCATGAACTCCCAAATTTAAGAATTAAAATTGAAGGTTGAATTAAACTCATATATTCATCAATTGAGCATATAGATTATCCTAGAACTTAAATTTTCACCTTATAAGTCAATTTAATCAGAGTTTGTCAATTTAAATCATTAATTATTCGTTGATTCGTCAATTTAATCAATTAATCTATCATTTAAAGAATTTTATTTTTTATAAAATTGAAGAACTTTGTAACTATGCTTTCACCTTGTTGTTCCCCTTACACCATAAATTATTTTTTTTTTTAATATAAAAAATAATTTTTGGATGTTTAGAAATAAAGTTTTAGTCATAATACTACGTTGTGAATGGATCGGATCAGACCCGAAATCTGATTCGATAACTTCAATTTTGGATCTATGTTTTGGATTTCAATAAGGTTTCGATATGATATCTTATTGGATCCAATCAGGATCCCAATCCGATAATATGTTAAAAAGTGTATAAATTATATTCTATATTTGTTGATACATATTTTTTATATAAAATCATGTTTGGCCCAATTCAGATTCGATCCAAATGTTAATGGATCAGATCTGGATCTTAATATTGAAATCCACGATCCGAGTATGATCCAATACTTATCAAATTAGTGTCGAAACCAATCCAATCCTTACTAGATTGCTAACAAACCAACCTTGATCCTGATCTTAGCCCGATATATTACTTAATGAGTTTTATTTTTATTTTTATTTTTATGATCACTTGCTCACTTTTAGTCAATTTTGTTAGTCATATGTGTAAGTTTAATTTTAGATTTGGGAGTTTAGTAAGAATCTAGTAACTGTCATTTTTAAAATTTTGATCAATTCAAAAAATAAATTATTTAAAAAAAAAATTGGATATGAGATTTCCATGAAATCTAGAGGGGTGATGGGTTGGATTGCCAATTTGGTAATCTATTTGAACTCAACTATCCTTAGTAAGATTTGAAATCTTATTTAATTAGTAAGAAAAGTGTTTCTCTAAACTAAAGTGGGTGTTTGGATTTCTTTTAATTAGATAAAAATATGGGGATCTTAAAATATTTTAAGGAGTGGATTAATTGAAAAATCTCCCGAAAATAGCGTAGTATCCGCCTCTAAACGGTACGTCTCATAAATCGTACTTAAATTGCAATCCCTATAATCACGTTAATATTTTAAAATTACAAAAATGGCCTTTTCCTATGTAATCTTAAAAAACGCTTCTCTTTAAAAACAAATTATTGTTGTTGAATTATTTTTTAAAAAAATTTAATTTAACAAATATTTTTTAATTAATTTTTAATAATACTAAGAACCTTTAGTTTTAGTGGCTAGAGCGCGTATGGGTGCGGGAGCTTCTAATTCCAAAATGCTTCTTTAAAATACTATTGTCCAATTCAATTAAAGAATTCTAACTTATCAACTAACAAAAACATGAGACTTGAATTTAAAATTTCAAGTTCATAAAGAAAATATAATTTCAAAACATATTTTAAAATATAATTGTTCAAGTAGTAAAGTATAAAAAATATGTGAACATCAATCAATTCATGCATGGTCTTTTGCCATGTGAGATTTGATAATGAGATGAAGTAGATGTTGCAAAGAGGTCGTGCAGAAGTAATGGATTCTCTGAAGGAAAATGTAACGTAAGGGAAGATCAACACCATTCTCTAGTAATTTTATTTTTTCTAAATTTTTATTATATTTTACTTTTTTTAATTTTAAATTAGATTATAAATTTTTTTTATCTTAATGTCATTTTATTCGATTTCAATGGTCTTGGTGTTGATTTGTGCTTGTGGTTTCACAAAAATTGATTTGATAATTCTAATTGTAGATATTATGAATCTAAAATTTTGAAAGTGGGGTTTATGTTAATTTTTCTACATGAAAGCGTCAAAAATCATGGATTCACAACAAAAAAAAAAATCTCAAACCAATTATTTTTTTAGGGGCTATCCGCAGAGGCATTGCATGTGTCGAGTGAGATATGGTGGGCCCTCATAAAAATAATCAACTTGAAATTAAACTGTGAGTTGTATGTGTTTCAAGTTGACTTGGCCAAGTTTCTAAAGTTCACAAATTAAGTCGTGTGGACTGAATTGAGTTGCAAGTTTAAAATTTTAATGTTTTTAAATTTTGATATGAAAAATTGAGTGTACACTAATAATTATCTTTAAATTGCTGGTATTTTTCTTCATTTCATGCATAAATAACATGATTTATACTGACTAAGTTTATGATTATTTCACAGACTAAATTTATGACTATTTCATTTGGCATGATGTTTTTATGAGATTTTCATTTGTGGTTGATTTACAACAACATTTATATAATGTAGATTGTACACCTTATTTCATAATTGAGTTAGATGAGTTTTCGAATAAAATTGATATTAATTGAGATATTGAGGTAAACCAAAACATCTAAAAATACAATCATTCAAATTCAAATTCCTATATAAAGAGTGTATATTTCAAAGAGGATACACTTATTGCATCTCAACTCTTTCTCGTAAAATCAATTGATTCGCACACAAATAGCAAATAGGGATTGGAATGATGTTGATGTGTGATTTCACAAATCATTGATCTAAAATTTTGGAAATGGAGTGTATGCAAGGGAGAATGCATTTGGGACCCCCTATGTGAGATTGTAACTCTTTTCTCTTTTTTCAATATATTCTGTTCAATGTTCTATCTCTCAGAGGCTTTTTGGCTAGGCGGTTCTATGAAGCATCAACAAAGGAACAGTTTAGAGGCAGTTTCGTTGGGAACGTCATTGAAGAACGACGATTAGGGACAATTTCGTTGGAAACGCTTGTGAAGAAGAACGAACGCTTTTAAAGAAGGAAGAAACGAAACCCTAGATCGATTGAGTTGATTTTAATGGCAAAAATTGATGGCGATTAACAAATCCTAAATCGAGGCTCCTTCTTCCAAAATGTCATTAAAGTGATGAAGAATCAAAGCGTTTTCAATTTGGCGCCTTCACAATCTCCAATTTGGCGATAAGTTTTTCGTTTCCTCTTCTCCTTTCACCCTCTCGCACTCCCACTATATATTTCGTCCCATTCTCTAACGATCCCACAGTATCACGATTTCTCAAAAGAAGAAGAAGAAGAAAAAAAAATTAGAAATGAAGGTTTCTGTTCAAAACCCAAATTTGTCAAGCGTTGGAACATGTATTTTTTTTTTTTCCTTTTCTTTGTATCAATTCCTTGCAATACAATTGGCTTTGAAATTTTTTTTATCATTAGGGTACAACGCTAATTTGAATTTAATTTTTTTATTTATTTTTCAAAAAATTTGATTTAGAGTATTTAGTTGATCCTAGATAACCAAATCTCCTATACTTCTTCATTCTAGTGCTCTCTCTATATATATCATGTAAGTAGTCGCTCCTCTTCTCAAACCCTTTCTTGTTCTATTTTTCATTTTTATTTTTTTTATATAATTCTTTTTATTTGCTTCTGTTTGATCGCCTACTATGAAAATGTATGAAGTTTTGAGTTCTGATTTTCCCTTTTCATGTTGTTTTTGGCATAACTGGTAAGGTAATTTGTGTTGTTTTTTGAAGAAAAATCAGAGGTGTATCCTAACATTAACATTTTTCATTTCAAAATAAGGAGTATATTTCTTTGTTGGAACATTTGTTCTTATAAGTAGGTTGTTCTATACCCAATTTATGAACTTCGTTATTTTCTTTCCATTTTTTCTTGTTATATGGACCATGAGTTTTCCTTTACAAATATGCCGAGTACTATTTTATTTTAGAGGTAAAAGATTATCTTGGTCTCAATGGTGACATGCGGATTAATCTTTGTAATGTTTGAAGAATGTGTTTTAATCTTTAATTGTGGTGTGATAAATAATTTAGGAAATTGGGGTATAATAAGTAAAAGTTGGGTGCCAATAGTAACTCTCTAAAGGTATGAATCCAACCAGCCTTACTAAGTTAGTAAGGATTTCACCCTTACTAAGGGTCCTTGGGCTCACTTTGTGGCATCTAAAAACATGATATGATGCTCTAGGGTTAGAGATGACAAAATTCTATCAATTTTGAAAAAAATAAATTATTTTTCACTGTTGGATTTTAATTTTAAATTTGGGAATTAGGTGGAAGTTCATTACCCGTCAATTTTAAAAACATTAGATTAAGTCCAAAAGCAAATGTGAATTTTTATTTATTTATTATTATTATTTTTTTTTTTGTGTGGGGGGGAGGGGGTGTTCCTTGGCATCTAGAAGGTTGTGGTGTTGGATTGCTAATCCATTTGAACAAATCGACCATTAGTAAGACTTAAAATATTACTATGTTAATAAGGAAAATGTTTCTCTAAAAGTGTTAATCTTTTTAGTTCATGATTTAAAAATGGGGAATTGATCAACTAATGGGAACAGATCTCAAAATTAATGGTTATATTTACTCGTTTTTTTATTATTATGTTAAATATTTAATTTTGCAAAACAATATGCTTTTACACTAAAATACCTAAAAATGTTATTCCATTGCATTTCTATCGTGGGAAGCTCCTTATATAAAATTAGTGTAAACCATTTTATTTGTTGGGTGTCGTATATCTTCAATCAACTAGTGAAATTAGGAATTTTCCTACCATTTCTTATCACGTTATAAATGGCAAAAGGCATGTAAGTTTACTCATTTGCTGAGAAACAATTTCTCTAGAAAGTGGACTATTGGTGTTTGTCTACACTTGAAAAGTTATGGAGAATGGGTACAATAATCAAACTTTAAGTGGCTTACTGTCTGAGGTAGTAACGACAAGTTAAAATATTAGTGTTCACTTGGCAGAATATTAGGGTTCACTTGGCATGTGTTTGCAGATATATTAGTGTTATGAGATGGCTTACTGTCTCAGTTTCCAAAGTATTATTGTGAAACTTGAAACAAATGACTAAATCCCATGACAGAATATTAGTGTTCACTTGGCATGTGTTTGTAGATACATTTGTTGCCACTGACTTTATTATTTATAATAACAATGTTGACAATTGCATCCTTTCTCAAATATCGTTGAAGAGATGACTAACTTGATATTTAACAAGCTTAAAGGTATGGAATTACTTTTAACGTAAATCTTCTTCTCGTGTTAAGTAAATAGAAAGCAATTATATGCAATGATTTCTTTCTTAAGTTCTAAATATGTTGTCATTTATTGAATTCTACATCAATTATATATATATATAAAAGGGAGGGAAATCTCTTTAGTGGACAAAGTCTTATGATCCTAACTATTTTAGTTGTCATGTCCTTAGACAATAAAAAATTGTATGGAATGGATGCCCTAAACTTGTTATTCATGGATGTGTCAATTAGATTAATGGGGTGCTTGTGGGGTCAATTGATTTGTTTTTAACTATGACCTTCTTAGATAGGGAGATAAGATGTCAAGGGATTACTTTCCCACATTGAATATGACCATAATGAGGGGTCTAACATCAGATTTAATAGTAAAGCTCAGTCACCAACAGCATACAAGGAAAATAACTAAACAGAATAGTTGGAATGCTTTGCTAGTAGCAACAGTTCTAGAAGCAGGAGAGAGGTTTGGCATTTGTTGAATTTGAGTTACGTTTTTGGAGGGTTGAGCGTCTGATTAGCTTAAAGAAAATGGAAAGGGTTGTCACTGTTTGTAAATGAAGAGTATCCAAATATTACTAAATGTATTGTAACATGTTATATTGTCATACACATAATCATGTTTTTATGTATTGTAATATGCAGTAAGAAGATTTTTGCTCACATGAGCCTGACCTACAAAATTTTAGAAAATTGTCAGTTTGATACAAAACTGAGTTTGAAATTCAGTTAAGGAATTAGTTGTTAGTTTTGGTAATTAGTTGTAATTTGATAAGCCTGTTGCAGTTTGAATTTCAGTTAGATACTTTCCAATATTCAATTTGGTACACGCATTTTTGTTAATAAGTGAAAAATCACAATAAGATTCTTTAACTTGTTTTGATGAGGTTAGAATTTTCAGAATGAGCTGATTTTTGGTAAGGATGATCTACTCATCATAAAGATCATCTTCACCCAAAATCAGCACATTCCAAAACTTTTAACCTATATCAGACTAAATAGTTCGGCTATGTGGGTTGCCTTTATTAATACGTGGGGTACTTTTATAATTTTCTTGTTATTAGATGTGATGATGATTTCTATTCCTATTGATCTTATTAACAACAATAGGTATGTTGTATGAATGTTTGGATTTTAAACTTGTTATTACTCAGCCATGGTAATGATGAGTTTGGTATACTTGGTTGATTCATACCTTAGGTAATTCTATAAATACTTCATGGACGATGAGTAACCTTGTCTTTTACTTGGATGCAAGTATGAAGTTTTAGGAATGTTATGATATAAAAGTTAGAATATATCTAATTCTTTCTCGTTTCTCCATTTTAATGTTGGTTTCTTTGATGGATGTTAGATTCACAAATATACCCTTGATGGACAAAAGTTGGATTCATAAGTCGAAGTATGTTTACATTTGATAGAGACTGGATAAGATAAAACTTGACTTCTAAACATATTTTGGATTCCACTTCTCAACTACTGCACCTTAATACATTCCTTTCACTCCTTGCAACTATGTATATGTTCTCTTATGATCATATAACAAATGTTTAAATCTTGTTTTGAGGTAATTTTTCGTTCTTGGAAAAAAAATTGAAATTCCAAGACATTTCAAAATATTCCCAAAACATTCGATGTTCTGGTTTCAACTAAACCGGATGTTCTGTCGAAACATTTTGAAATAGCACACAATTCTAAGCCACAAATATAATTCTACTTGTCCATTGTTTTCTTTATTGTTTAGAATGTCAATTTTTGTATCGTAATAGCCTCTACCTTAAACACTTGAACTTCAAATTTTGACTGCTCGATGATGCGTTCTATAACTTTCTTAGACTTGGGAAACATAACATACATGTGCAACATATGAGTTTGAAGGCCCATGGAGAGATGTTATCACAAGGAAATGGTCTGAGAGAATTTACGTTCTTCTAATTATAGTGGACAAGCCATGTCTATCACCAGATATAAGTAAGCTTTCTACATTGTACCTGCTTGGCATTGCCTTGACAAACTTGAATATCATCCTTACATTCTCACCAGTTCCTTCCCTGAAGTTCAAGAGGTTGTTTGCCTTATCATTTATTGGTTCACTGACTCTTGAGATCTTAAGGACTAAATCCGGCTCCTTACAAGAAATAGATTTACATAAAGGGCATAAATTTACAATGACAAGAAGCCTTTTATGGATAACCACTGTGGCTGAATGTGTTATTGATATAGGATCTGATTGTTATTATTGCATTTATTCCCTTAATGCATCTCATGTATATTAACTGATCAGGAGTCCGTAGAAAAAAGTTTGCATACTTAGATTTATTTTTCGGATTGCAGTTTGCATACTTAGATTTATTTTTCAGATTGCTTTATTATGAATGAAACCGCATCAAGCATAACCTTTTGTTTTACTTTTCATTATGGAAGTTTGTGCTTTTTTGTTATCCCATATGGTCCATTTTTCATTCTTCCTCTATGAGTAGGGCATCACTTCTAGCATCTATCACAATACACAACCTTCTGTTGTATACTACAAATGAAAATTGGCAAGTATACTACTTGAGTTATGGCATTTTGTAATTTTTCAGTCACCATCCTTGAAAGGAACTAATTTTAACTTGATCTTCTTTTGATAAGTTGTGAACCTTAAAGAAGGGAGGGATTTCTCAAATAATGAAAAGTACATTTATGTTTTCAAAGTAATTAAGTCAATATTGTAGTTAGAAGAAATTTAGAAGAGAAAAGTCAAGTCTCATAATGAGATCTTGGCATATATTTATAATCAATAATAAGGGAATGGACATAAATGCACTTACAAAGAAATAAAACTAAATAAACTAATTTTAGTCAAACTAGAACTAACTATTCTAATATTTCCAATACTCCTCCTCAAGCTGGGGCAAATATATCAACTAGACCCAGCTTGGCAAGGTGAGAGTTAGTGACAGAAGGTCCAACAGATTTTGTAAGCATATCGACCAGTTGATCTGAAGAAGGAACAAAGACTGTCTTAAGAGCCCATATCGAACTTTCTCCCTAAGAAAGTGAACATCAACCTCGATATGCTTAGTTCTTTCATAAAGGACTGAGTCAGATGCGAGTATGATAGCAGACTTGTTGTCACAGAACAGCGATGAGGAACTAGAAATAGGAAATCCCAACTCTGTCAGCAAAGATCTAAGTCAAAGAAGCTCACATGTGCCAAGAGCCATAACACGATACTCAGCTTCAGCAGACGAACGGGAAACCACACTCTGTTTCTTACTTTTCCATGAAATAAGGTTACCACCATAGAAAGTACAAAAATCAGATGTAGATCTTCTATCTGTAAGAGAACCCGCATAATCAGCATCAGTGAAACAAGACAAATGTGGCTGAATAGTAGACAAATAAAATAAGCCTAGACCAGGACGAGACTTCAAGTAGCGAAGAATACGATACATAACTTCAAGATAAGAGGTACGCAGAGCATGCATAAACTGGCTGACTACACTAACCGTAAAGGTCAAATCCAGTCTAGTATTAGTCAGATAAATTAGACGGCCAGCAAGTCTCTAGTAAGATGAAGGATCAAATAACAATTCTCCAGATTCAGCATGAAGACGATGGTTCTGATCCATTGGGAAAGATGCAGGACCACAACCAAGCATACCGGTGTCCTGAAGAAGATCTAATGTATATTTACGTTGAAATAACGAAATACCACGATATGAGCGGACTACCTATATCCCCAAAAAGTACTTGAGGGAACCTAAGTCCTTAACCTCAAAAGCATTACCCAATTGCCTATTAACTCTGTCAATCCATTATGCATCATTTCTAGTTACTATAATATCATCCACATAAACCAAGATAATAGTATTGCGACCATCTACTCCTCATCGAGTAAAGCAAATATGGTCAGAGTGGCATCTAGAAAACCCCATAGATAGAATGACCTCAGAGAAACGTTGGAACCAAGCTCGCGGAGACTGCTTTAGGCCATATAGAGATTTGAGAAGGCGACATACTTTCCTAGAATACTCCCCTTGAAGACGAAATCCCGAAGGGGGGTCCATATAAATGACATCTGTCAGATCACCATTAAGGAAATCATTCTTCACATCAAGCTAGTGAAGAGACCATGAATGACAGGCCGCTAAAGAGATAAGTAAACGGACAGTCGACAGTTTGGCTACAGGTGCAAATGTGGCTCCAAAGTCTTTTCCCAGAATCTGCGTAAATCCCTTAACGACTACCAGGCCTTGTAGCGATCAACAATACCATCTGCAAGGTACTTGACTGTGAAAACCCATTTACAACCAACAGTCCTCTCCTAGAAGGAAGAGAAATAAGATCTCAAGTGTGATTTTTATGCAATGCATCCATCTCAGTAGTCATGGCTCTACTCCACATAGGATCACGTAAAGCCTCAGATACAGATCGAGAAACCCAAATAGAGTCTGTGGTAGCAAGGTAGGCTCGATAGGAAGGAGAAAGACCCTAATAAGAAACAAATTGGACGATAGGGTGATTAGTAACATACCTTCGCTTACCTTTGCAAAGTGCAATAGGTAAGTGAGAGTCAGAAATAGAAAGAATAGGTGTAACCATAGAAAGGGATATACCTGAGTCCAAGGAAGAGGTTGGCAAAGTTTGATAGGGGGCCGACGAGAGTAAACTTGCAATGGTGGCGGCGAAGATGAAGATGAAGATGGAGCGAAAACTGGGGATTGTAGCACTATTGGAGAAGAATCCTACAAAGGAGAAGAGTTCTGCAAAGAAGATGAAGTACGAAAATATGGAACATTTTCAAAAAATGTGACATCCAGAGAATGAATAATACGATGAGAGAGGGGATCATAACACCGATACCCCTTTGACATAGAAGAGTAACCCAAGAAGACACAACGGACAGCTTTGTCATCTAGCTTGGTGCAATGAGGAGTTATATCCTGAATAAAGCAAGTACACCCAAAAACTCTAGGTATAATAGGGAAGAGAGTGTTATTAGGTCGAAGAATGTGAAGAGGCACCTGTCCCCCTAAAGTGCGGCTCAAAACATGATTTAGGAAGAAAGCAGCAGTAAGAACGGTCATATTCTAATAGGACTTGGGAACATGCATCCCTCGCAGAAGGCAACGGACGATGTTCATGAGGTGGCGATTTTTACGTTCCGCCACCCCATTTTGCTCAGGAGTGTATGGGCAGGTTAACTGATGAAGCATATCACGCTCATGGAGATGGGAACGGATCCCATCAGAAATATATTCACCACCATTATCTATTCTAAGAGATTTAACAGTAATGTTGTATTGAGTTTGAATCATTTTAAATAAATTAACAAAAATAGGGAACACCTCAGAATGAGAACGCATTAAATAAACCCAAGTACAACGAGAATAATCATCAATAAATGTAACATAATATCTATGACTATTAAAAGCAATAACAGGAGAAGGTCCCCCAAACATCATAATAAACTAAATCAAAAATAACATAACTCTATGCATGCGAGGAATATAAGAAGTACGTGTGTGTTTAGAAAGCTCATATACAGAGCACTGAAATTTGTGTCCACTACAAGAATTTTTTAAAGTAGGAAATAATGAACATAAGTATTGAAAATTAGCATGTCCTAATCGAGCATGCCATAAGGCTAAAGTCTGGGAAGAAAAAATATGAGTCCCAATAAGTGGAAGGATGGAGGCTGGAGTAGCAGTAGGAGGAGCTCCAAACATGTACAACCCATCCCTCTCATACCCCTTGCCAAAAATCTTCCTCGAAGTCAGGTCCTGAAAGACACAATGAATAGGAAAAAATTTTACAGATCAATTAAGAGATTTTATTATACTACTCACAAACATAAGATTAAGAGATAGGTGAGGAACATGAAGAATAGAATCAAGAGAAAAAACATAAAGAACAGAATCAAGAGAAAAAATGTTACAGAGTAATTTAGAGATTTTGAATTCGATTTAGGTTTATTTTGGATTAATTGTATGTTCTGTTATAAGATTTTTCAGTTGAGAAAATACTAGAAGGTGCAATATGGACTGAGTATTTGTTCTAGTTGATCTGATTTCTAGACTCATTTAGTGTATTTCTCTTTCATCTTGATCAACTCGGAGAAAGATGATCATTCAACCACATATATGTATGAGTGATTTTATTGATCTAATACCAACTAATCCACATATATGCAATAAGTCATCCTCCTTGATCTACTGAGGAGCACTTCAAGACTGATCTGGAACTTGAAAATGTTGATAAGGTCTGTTTTTCCTATTAAAATAACTCGTTTTATATTTTTTGAATATGAATTGTTGCTGGATGTAGGAAGTATGGTTTGGTTGGAAGTTTGTGTTTTCTATGTGCTTTAGTTTTTTTGTTTTCTTAGTTAGGGGGGGGGGCACCCTTGATAGAAAATACTAATAAATGAATTGTGATAAGGAGTTTTTGAGGTTGTGGTTTAAAGATCATTGCAATCCATATGAAGATGAGGTGACTCATTAAACGATTTAGGTGGACGTAAGGATCGTTTAAATTTTGGGATAAATGATTTAGGATTCTAGGTTGAGATGGCATTAATAATAAAAAAAAATTGCTGGATATTAATTCTTTTATATGTTTATACTGTGAAAACTCATTAGCTAGTGAAATTGTTTGAACAAAGTGTGATAATGTTTTGTAATGTGAATGTTGTGTTTTATTTTAATTATGGTGTGATAATTAATTGAAATATAATAAGTAAAATGTGGGGTGCCAATATGTTTTTAATTATGTTGTTTTCTTTCCTCTCTTTTTTTTTTCTCTAAATGAGTTGGCTTATCTTTCTACTTTTGCCATGATTTGAACCGACAACCTTCAAATGAAATGTGTTGTGGGAAATGAAATTGCAAATCTCCCTATTTTGCTTTAAAAAGTTTAGTCCCGCTTTGAGCATAGGAGAAGTGATCGTGTAACTTTTTAGATTGCAGAAATGTAAGATTGAACAAATAATGAGATAAAATTTTGGGAGTAAGATTCATTTCTATAAAACCTCGAGTTTCGATTTGTATCTTGAGGAAAAATAAATAGTGAAATTTTGAAAAAATCCTGAAAGTAGGACTTAGGATAAAACTGTAGGATTTTGTTCTAGTCATTTTTAATAAAATCTAACCTCACCATTAGATTCAAAATGGTCGAAAAATATAGTTTAACCAATAAGCACGCTCAAATACGAGTCCAAACAGAAAAGTTGTAAAATCCTCAATTTTCAAGTCGTACTAGACTAAAATAATGATTTTTTGATAAAGTAAAAATTTTAAATTTTTGATCACACCATTGGGTTTATAACAAAAAATTATAGAAAATAAACTATTTACTTATCATTTTTGAAGCACAGAAAGTCAAATTATCGTTAAAAACGAAAACGATGTCAATTTTAGGGTCCCATTGGGCCGAAAAAGTAAATTTTTGTTAAAGATATAATTTATATAATTTGATCACACTATTAGATCTAGAACGAAAAATTAGACAAAATAGAGTATTCATTCGTCACTTTTGAAATCCGGACGGTCAAGTTATAGTCGAACGAAACAATAGGTAAAATATCGATTTCGTCCCGCACTTATATAAATAAAAAAATTTAAATAAAAATACTATTCATCGACATTTTCTTTGTCCAAAACTAGCCACGATTTAAAAAAAATTAGATTTTTCCCGATTTTCAACCTCAGATTCACGCGAACGAGTTGTCGTTGACTTCCAACACAAAATGAAAAAAGGTCCGCAGGTTCGACATGTACAAAAATTACCCAATATCTTTTCATTTCATCTTCTCTTTCGCCTCGTGTCATCAAAAATCAATTGTATGTGATACGAGATTTTTTATTTTTAAACCTCGGATTTCATCAATTTTGAAGTCAAACCGTCCTCCGTCGCAAAAGAGAGAAAAGACGACGACATTGAGATCTTCGAAACCACTGAGTTAGACTCAAAAATCAGCCGCCTTAAAATTTGATTGGGCTCGATTTCCACGCACGCGCTTCGATTATCTCATACAGAGATTGTAAGGACTCTCAATTTCTATCGGTAACCATAGATTGTGAAAATTGCATTAAGAGTTTTAACGAAAACTTGTAATGTGTTTCTAAAAATATAGAATTTTTTTTGTTATTTCAAATTTACGTCAGAACTTGCATGTTTAATTGTATTTTATAACAAATTATACGTAGGATATTTCACCGGGTTATTTTTGCCAATTGGGTTCTGTGCACTACTCAGACCCTGTTTTGATATAAATTTTGTAATTTTTCAATTTAAATGATAAAAATAAATTTCATAATTGAAAAAAATGATTTAATATTCAATGAACTCATATTGAGTTGATGAATATCAGAAAGTAAATATTTTGTACAACAGATTGAAAACTATAAGAATTGGAAAATATGGAAAAGGGGATGAAACGGTAAAATGTAAGAATCACACCCGAGGGATGGTGTCTGCATTTTACATTGTAATGTTGTTTGTAGGTTGATGAAGGAATATTTAGGGGTAATGATTGGTTGTATGTTTATTTAAATTATGTGGTGTAGAGGCTCCAAGTTCTATTATATATTTTAGGCTGGGTGGTCACAGTTGCATGGTAAAAAATTGGATATCCATTCTCAATCTTATATTGTTAATTTCTTTTTTGTTTTCAAATGAAAATGAAAATGATATATATATAGGTTCAGGTTCAAGGGCCATATGAGAAAATATATGTAAAAACTTTCGTTTTTAATAAAATTTTAAAATATGGGTTAGAAATTTTGGATTGAGCTGATTTTTTGTGAGGATGATCTCTATGATGGGAAGATCATCTAAAAAAAATCAGCCCAATCTGAAACTTCTAACCCCATAAAGGTGATTGAGAATGTGGATCGTCGATTTTTTACCAATTTTTATCACTAATTTGTAAATCACTTTTGATGGATTTAGAAGTTTCTGATTGAGCTAATTTTTTGTGAGGATGATCTTTTCATCATATTGACCATCCTTGCAAAAAATCAGCTCAATCCAAAACCTCTAACTCTTATTTTGAAAAACGAAAGTTTTTTCATATGTTTTCTCATATGGCCCTTGAACCGCCCCCATATATATATATGGGTCCCGTTCAATGGCTAACTTTTTGGCAAAACATTTTTCAAAACATGAGTTAGAAGTTTTGGAATGAGCTGATTTTTGGTGAGGATGATCTCTACAGTGAGGAGATCATCATCACCAAAAATCAGCCCATTCCAAAACTTCTAACCCCATCAAAAATAATTTACAAAAAATGGACGGTCCACAATTTTTCAACTTGTAAACATGGGTTAGAAGTTTTGGAATGGGCTGATTTTTGGTGACGATGATCTCCTCACCGTAGAGATCATCCTTACAAAAAATCAGCCCATTCCAAAACTTTTAACTCATGTTTTGAAAAATGTTTTGCCAAAAAGTTAGCCATTATATATATATATATATATATATATATATATAGCTATTTTGTGAGTTGTTAAAGAGTCTATAAATGCTTGAAGGGATAGTACGTTGTATCATCCGGAGTAGTGTACTATCCTGGGATGTACAGTAGGGACTACCAAGCTCAAACGTGGTATGGGACGTGTATGAGAGTGGAGTCACAATTGGAATCTGGGTTTATTCATTTATATCTTTATCAGTGAACTTGTAATGTAAATGTGGTTGTATACGAATGGATTATATATTTGGGAATCACATGCACGCTTGATAGTATAGACGAAGATGATTAGTCAGTGATCAATAACAATCTATAGCAGTCGAACGTTCTGTCACATCGAAAAGAGACCCATTGCTTATAGTCACGTCAAACAGTTAGCCTGAGCCGAATAAATGATCCCCCAAGTGTAGTAAATAGCGACCAGCCACAAAATCAGGAACTAATACTTTATTATGAAACATCATGTCCCGACTGGAAGCAATCCAGTCCTGAATCACAAATCTCTAATTCCACTACTCCACCATTGTGTATAATATATCTGTTGCCTTATTTTCATATATAAAATGAAATACATATTTAGATTTGTATAAAAAGAAAATGTTATAGTGGGTACTATTGATTGATGTAATATGAGTTTTAAAATGTTTAGTTACTCATCCCTGACTATATATACCAGTTAATCATAATTTCTTCTGTAAAATTTTGCATATTTTAAAATGATTTAGTATGTTTATTCGTTCATGTTAGGAGAGGTTATTGACAAAAATTGTTTGCTTTCCTACTGGGTAACCATTGTTACTCACCATTTTCTTCTCCATTTTTTAATTTTGGATCCGAAGCTTGGTGAGGCAGGTGTAGAAAATGAGTGAAGACTATCTGGTAGATCAGATAGACGACCAGAATCCGTTATCTGGTGAGTACTGGGACTATACCTCCTAGTGGTGTCGATTTGTCTAGGAGTATTATAGATGTTGTATTGAACGTTAGGACTTTTGTTAAAGTGAGGAATGTTTGTATAATCATGTATTTTGTTTACTCTTCCGCACTCTAATCTATTGTACGTTATTAAATGTATATAGACTTCCGCTAGTTATTATATTTTATATGTATATACAGGATATTATGAATGTTGTTTATCAGGTGAAATAGGTTGAACGCCTTGAAATGCAAACATAAACATAAGAAACTATGCCAAAATTTCGAGACGCCACCTAGTGCCTCGAGATCTGACATAGGACTTTGTGTTAGCATTTGGTGAAGCCCACGGATGATATCAGAGCATAGCATTAGATCCATATGGGATACAAATCTACTGTGTTTTGGAGAATTGGCTGATACTACAGATATTAGAACGATAATCATAAAGTGTTACTAGGAATTCGATATCCGAACTCATTAGTAGTTCCATATTGGAATTACTTGAGTTCCTCCTTAAAATATTTGAAGACCCTTATATTCTTATCTAATTAAAATAAATTCAATCTCCGTTATATTTTATGATTTGATCCAAGGTTTTGAAAATGGAAGACCATGAACTCCCAAATTTAAGAATTAAAATTAAATGTTGAATTAAACTTATATATTCATCAATTGAACATATAGATTATCTTAGAACTTAAATTTTCACCTCATAAACCAATTTAATCAGAGTTTGTCAATTTAAATCATCAATTAATTCCTTGTTTCGTCAATTTAATCAATTAATCTATCATTCAAAGAATTTTATTTTTGATAAATTGAAGAACTTTGTAACTATACTTTCACCTTGTTGTTCCCCTCACACCATAAATTATTTTTTTAATATAAAAAGTAATTTTTGGATGTTTAGAACTAAAGTTTTAGTCATAATACTATGTTGTGAATGGATCGAATCAGACCCAAAATCTGATTCGATAACGTCAATTTTGGATCTATGTTTTGGATTTCAATAAGGTTTTGATATGATATCTTATTGGATCCAATCAGGATCAACAAAGTTCCAATCCAATAATATGTTAAAAAGTATATAAATTATATTCTATATTTGTTGATACATATTTTTATATAAAATCGTGTTTGGCCCGATTCGGATCCGATCCAAATGTTAATGGATCAAACCTAGATCTTAATATTGAAATCCAATAAAAACCTGATCTGAGTCTAATCAAATACTTATCAAATTAGTGTCGAAACCAATCCAATCCTTACTAGATTGCTAACAAACCAACCTTGATCCTGATCTGAGCCCGATATTACGTAATGAGTTTTATTTTTATTTTATTTTTATGATCACTTGCTCACTTTTAATCAATTTTGTTAGTCATATATATAAGTTTAATTTTAGATTTGGGAGTTTAGTGGGAATCTAGTAACCGTCATTTTTAAAATCTTGATCAATTCAAAAAAGAAATTATTTTAAAAAAAAAAATTGGATATAAGATTTTCATGAAATCTAGAGGGGTAATTTATTCGAACTCAACGATCCTTAGTAAGATTTGAAATCTTATTTAGTTAGTAAGAAAAGTGTTTCTCAAAACTAGAGTGGGTATTTGGATTTCTTTTAATTAGATAAAAATATAGGGATCTTAAAATATTTTAAGTAGGGATTTAATTGAAAAATCTCCCGGAAATCGCTAAGGTGCTGATTGATTCAGCTTCTTAAAATTACTGTCAGCTTCTGCTGTCAGAATCTGTTGTCTGAATCTGAAAAGCTGAAAAACTTGTTTGATAGAGCTTTTTAAAACTGCTGTGCTGTTGACTAGAATCTGACTGTGGACTGTTTGATACAGCTTCTAAAATCTGCTGTAGTAGGGTAAAATGACCAGAGTGCCCTTAAGGTTGATAATGCAACCAGAATGCATAAAAATTACCAGAATACCCCTATACATATATAATTACACTAAATATATATAAATATAATAAAATTATATAAAAAATTAAAAAAATAATTATTTTAATTTTAAAATGTTTATAATTCTATAAAAAATTATAGAAAAATTTATAATTCTATAGAAATTTCGGCAGCATCTCCTCTTAAAAATAGACATATGAAATTTTCCTGATAAACAAAATACCTGCATAATATCGATGAGGTCAAATTCAAACAAAATGGGGAACCCGAGTATCACCTTAGTGCTACTTTGTTATAACTCCAAGAAACAAGAGTTATATCTACACCATTACCACCTCAGTGCTTTTTGTGTATCGATTAGGTTTGTCTCAATTGGCATTAGAGCCAACGCCACATCTTGGGCTTGAATCCCAAAATGAAAGACATGGAGAAAGGACTACCTAGGGGCTCTAAAAGAAAAGAAAAAAAGGTACTAAAGTGAATGCCACCATATAGGGGAAGGGTTACTTGGGGGGACTAATATAGAAGGGTACAAGAGTAAAAACCCCTAAGTAGTCCTTTCTCCATAATCTTTTACGGATAAACTTTTTATATGATAATAAGAATAATAATGGGTAATGTAATGTGATATGATTCATGTCATATACCCATAGACAACATAACAATTATATGTAATGATACATCATCCACAATGGCAACTTCATCTTGAAAAGGTCGAACTCATAATCTATGGTACATTTAAATTAATATGTTGCAATTGAGGAAAATAAAATAAAAATACGTCCCGAAATGGCACGCTAGTTCAATGGAGTGTTAGAATCCAACATTTGATCAACAAGCATAATTCACCTGATTAGAAAAATCCAAGAAACATTTGTTGATATTATTTTGTTTTGATCGGTAACATATGTTGATATTATAATCTCCCATACAAAAAACAAACCCACATTTTTTCCTTTGATCCTTCCATTCTAATAATTAAAAAAACTCCAATTTCAAGAAATTTTCACAATATACAGAACCATCACAAAGAAGAAAAAAAATTTCACCATTGATAAGAATAAATATGGGAATTTCAATAAATTATGAGTCCCAGACACATTAGAGAATCAAAATTTCAAGTATCAATCAAAGAAAAAACAACAGTACAAGCATACCCATTCATTCAAAATGTCCAAAAGAACTAGAAACAAAATCAAATAGAATTCTTTCACTACTTTGGGAGTAAAATGGTCAAAATCCCAAATAGCCATTAATAGTTCTAATCATAAACGAAAAATAAAAAATAAAATAAAATCAATAGGGCATATTTAATAAGAAAAAATGACATTTTTTCTTTCATACCGAGCATGATAGTTAGTAGAAGCATCGATGGTTTGCAAGCTTTTCTTGGGTGAAGCTGATTGGGCTGATCTAAACCTGGGATTTTGATTGGTTTGGATGGAGAAACGAGAATTGGGTCTTGCAGATTTGAAAAAATGAGTTGATATTTCAGGATAGGCAGCTTTTAATGGGAAGTTTCGACCCCGGCCTCAGCTTCCATGTGAGGCAATGTTTTGGTCAAGAGAAAAATCGAATTTTTCAAGTCATGGCCGAAACATTCCAAGACAGTGCATTAACCATAGTACTTCCGCTGCCTACCAAACAAAATACACCCATGTGCATGGACACGCACGTACGCACATTTCATAGCTCTTGAGTGCTTGCAAGACTTAAGAAGAATGGTTTACCAGTTTCACTAATAACAACTACCATGCATGAAGACAACGATCAAGAATAAAACATATGATGACCGGAATTAGGGAAATTTAATTTGACATACCCTTCAAGTTTTGGTGAATATTAATGGTACCCGTGTTTTCAAACTTTCAACTCCCATTGATTGCTATATCTCATCAATCAAAATGTTAATTAAATTTCCATTTTCAGCCTGACCAAAATAGACACTAAAACCAAAATTTAATACATTGAGGGAGATACAAGTCGGTATTCTACTTTATTTGTCTTTTTTTTTTTTTTTTCTTTGTTTACACTTATATTTTGTTTTCTTCTTTATAGCTAAATTCTTACTTCCAGGTTGATCTTATATTCAACAAGCACAGAATGATCTTTTAAACACAAGCATTAAGGTACTTACAGAAAACATTCGCCCATCACGTGTTAATGCTACTGAGTGAGTGCCTCCACAGGACACCTAGATATATAATCAAGAGCAGATAAACCCAAACAGTTAATAATGAGGAGAGGGTGCAAAATCACCAAATAATAGAGAATTCTTCTTTCAACCCAAAACAACGTTATTATAAGATAAGATTCTGGTTTAATGTCAAAATTTCAGAAGTACTCAAACTAAACAAACCCATTTTGACATTTTATCAAACAAACTAATAAGTGGAAGAATTCCAAACACTTGTTGAATCCATTGGTGTAAAAAGTTCAGAAGTACTCAAACTAAACAAACTCATTGTGACATTTTATCAAACAACTAATAAGTAGAGGAATTCCAAATAATTGTTGAAACAAAAATAAGATAAAAGTATAAACGAACCATGGAAATATCACAACTTTCCTTCAATCATTTTAAATAGAATAACAGAGTGAAAGAATGAATTAAAAAAAAAAATTAAAAATAAAAGGGATGGAATTACAAGGCAGAAGTCGAATTATGAGCATCGACACTTCTGTAAAATTGGGAAACCCGACGAGTTGGTGGCTTCGGCTTTAGTTTCTTCCTCTACAAACTTTTGCAAATATCTTACACCAAAGGGACGTGAACCAGCAACAACTTCCATGCCAAAACCCAACCTAAATCAATTAATTCACTAAAGAGAAGAAGAACCCATGATCAAAGAAAGAACAAACGCGACTGTGAGGATTGGACGAAGAAAAAGCAGATTCAGATGATCCCAATACGAAAGAGAAGAAGAACCCATGATCGATGTGGGTGTCGGCAAGCTTCTATCGATTCAATAGATTTCAGTATTCACTCT
Source organism: Akebia trifoliata (assembly GCF_017979445.1). Classification (NCBI taxonomy): domain Eukaryota; kingdom Viridiplantae; phylum Streptophyta; class Magnoliopsida; order Ranunculales; family Lardizabalaceae; genus Akebia; species Akebia trifoliata. The sequence continues at coordinate 7,008,029 of NC_141379.1, forward strand.
GCAGAAGACTTATTTTATTTTTTTCCTTATTACACTCACCTCCATTGATGGAGAAGGATGAGTAGTGTAGGACAATATTGCAAAGAAGAGAAGTTGAAACTTGAAAGAGAGAAAAGGGCAGAGAAGAGAAAACAAGGTTGAGAGATGTGCGAGATAGAGAGAGATGTCCGAGAGAGATCTGTGAGAGAGAGAGAGAGAGAGACCGAACAGAGAAAGACCGAACAGAGAAGAGAAGAAGGTAAGCTCGTTTTAATCGCGGACTGTTGTTGGAATTTTTTAAAATGTCGAAGGGCATAAACGTCATTTCATATAACTACGTTTAAACGCTGTTGTGCGAAGCTCCTCCCATCCGCTTTTCAAAACAGCGGTACATATCGGAAATTTGCGTTAAAAATTTTAAAACGCCGCATTTTGACGCTGTATCAAACACGAAAAAAAAAAATAAAACGCCGCGTTTTGACGCAAACGCCGGTAAAATTGCGTTTTGAAGCGCAATCAATCGCCCCCTAAGTATCCGCCTCGCTAAACCAAAATCGTATTTAAATTGCAATCCCTATAATCACGTTAATGTTTTAAATTACAAAAATGGCCTTTTCCTCTGTAATCTTAAACAACTCTTCTCTTTAGAAACAAATTATTGTTGTTGAATTATTTTGTGTAAAAATTTAATTTAACAAATATTTTTTAATTAATTTTTAATAATACTAAGAACCTTAGTGGCTAGAGCACGTATGGGTGAGGGAGCTTCTAATTCCAAAATGCTTCTTTAAAATATTATTGTCAAATTCAATTATAGAAGTCTAACTTATAAACAACAAAAACATAAGATTTGAATTTAAACTTTCAAATTCATAAAGAAAATATATATTTTCAAAACATATTTTAAAATATAATTGTTCTAATAGTAAAGTATAAAAAATATGTGAACATCAATCAATTCAAGCATTGCCTTTCGCCATGTGAGTTGAAATGCAATATCCGTCAACCTAGCCTCACTGAGATTTGATCATGAGATGAAGTAGATGTTGCAAAGAGATCGTGCAGAAGTAATGGATTCTCTAAAGGAAAATGTAACAATGCAGGGGAAGATAAACACCATTCTCGAGTAATTTTATTTTTTTTAATTTTAACTTAGACTATAAAAAAATTTAATCTTAATTTCAATTTATTTGATTTGGTCTTGTTCTTGATCTGTAGTTTCACAAAAATTGATTTGAGAATTTTAATTATAGATATTATGAATCTAAAATTTTGAAAATGGGGTTAATGTTAATTTTTCTAAATGAAAGCATCAAAAATCATGGATTCAAAAAAAAATCTCAATCCAAAGTTTCTACTAATTTTTAAAATAATTTTTGTGGGGCCATCCACATATATTTATCGTAACTATAATGACTTGGCCAAGTTTCTTAAGTTTACAAATTAAATCATGTGGATCGAATTGAGTTACAAGTTTAAAATTTTTATATTTTTAAATTTTGATATAAAAATTTGCAAGTGTACACTAATAATTATCTTTCAATTGCTAGTATTTATCTTCATTTCATGCATAAATAACATGATTTATACAGGCTAAGTTTATGACTATTTCATCTGTCATGATGTTTTTATGAGATTCTCATTTGTAGTTGATTTACAACAACATTTATATAATGTAGATTGTACACTTTATTTCATAATAGAGTTAGATGAGTTTTCGAATAAAATTGATATTAATTGAGATATTGGAGTAAACCGAAACATCTAAAAATACAATCGTTCAAATTCAAATTCCTATATAAAAGAGTGCATATTTCAAAGAGGATACTCGTATTGCATCTCAACTCTTTCTCATACAATCAATTGACATCTAAAATTTTGGAAAAAGAGTCTTTGTAAGGGAGGATGTCTGTTGGGAGTCTCTTATCTTAGATTGTAACTCTTTTTTCTCTTTTCTACATGTTCTAGTCAAGGGGATCTGCCTCAACCTCATTTACTCTCAGAAAAAAAAAAAAATTGGAGTTTATGTTAATTTTTTGGGAGTGCTGTTTCTAATAATTAATAGTGTTAGTTTCAGTCTAAATCACAAATTCATTCTAAATCCTTCAAACCACTACTCGATCGTATTGTCGTCCACATAACCATAGATGATTTTTCCGAGATACGAGTAAAAATCATCTACATGCATGCCACCCAACACCATGTTATTTGTATCACTCCGGCACTAGTGAATTATAAAATTAATTTTTATATATTAAAAAAAAACACACGTTTTTCTACTGATTTTCAAAAAATTATTTTAAAAATTAATTTTTGAACAGGCATTATCAGGGATTTATCCTATATTATATGAGTTATTGCATGTATGTACCAAGAAGATTTGGGTGAGATATGGTGCTTTAAATGGCCAGCTGCTCATCACTTCTAGTTGGCTTAGGAGATAAAATAAAAATAATCAACTTGAAATTGGCTTAGTACTCGATCATTAAAAAAAAAAAAAAGTAATCAACTTGAAATTAAACTGTGTTGGGGTTGATTTGTATGCAATTCAGTATGTTTCAAGTTGCCTTGGCCAAGTTTCTAAGTTGACTCAACAAGTTGCTTTAAATGAATCATCAATTTGAAATTAAATTATGTCGACTAAGTTGAGTTGCAAGTTTTAAAATCTCGGTTCAAACCATAGAACTGGCTGAAATGCATGTGTTCAACTAACATAATTTAATATCAAGTTTAAAATTTTAACGTTTTTAAATTTTGATTTAAAAAATTGCAAGTGTACACCAATGATTATCGTTAAATTTCAAGTATTTATCTCCATTCCATGCATAAATAACATGATTTATACAGACTAAGTTTATGACTGTTTCATTTGACATGATGTTTTCACGAGAGTCCCATTTGTCGTTGATTTACAACAAGATTTATATAATGTTAGTTTAAATTCTAAGCTTTATTTCATAACTGAGCTAGATGAGTTTTTGAAATAAAATTGATATTAATTGAGATATTAGAGTAAACCAAAACATCTAAAATTTGTCCAGAAATGCAATAATTTATCATTGAATTTAATGAAAAATGAATTAACAAAAAATACAATCATTCAAATTTGTATATAAAGAGTATATATTTCGAAGAGAATATTCTGGATAATAATTTAGTTACTTGATCAATTTTTTGAAAAATTATAATCGAACATGATTTGGAGTTAGGTATTGAAATGGCTAAATCTTCGAAAATATATCATTTCTCTCTGTTCCCATTTTGGCCAGTTTATTGGAGTTTGACAAGTCTTTATTATTATATTAAAATCTTGTATCGACTTCTCCCATTTTTTACACTTCATCTACATTTTTTTTATTTCAAACATTCAAACATCAATAAGAAGATAGTTCAACCTACTGAGTGGGATATAATTTATTGTCATTTTTCATAAACATCCATTCTTCTAGCAACAACTGATATGGATTGAAATTGCAAATTTATAGAAATTGGTGCTCATAGGAGCCAAAATCAGTTGAATATAATAGGATTGGATTTTTGTGCAATTTGATATCAAAATCAAACTTATATAAATTCTTTCCAAAATAGAATTTCTTCTTTTATTTTTATATCTTCTATGCTTTTGATACAATTGTTAATTGGTTACCTGTCGAGTGATAAATACTTTCAGGTTAATTTGTTGATTGTGTCATTAGTATCGTAAGATATATAGAGTTATAGGTCTCACCAATCATGATAATCATGGGATAGATTAGTAAAAGCCAATAATCTCTAGAGAATTCTTTGAGATGGTAGAATAGTCTTAGACCTTAGATTTTGGGTCAATTGAAAAAGAATCAAATTAAATGGCATGTGAATAAGTGAAAGTTTTTTGACCTTTTTGATCATTTCCCTTGATAGTCTCTAACAAATTAGGCGTGCAAGGGTCAATTGACACAAATTCTAAAAGCTTCTCTAGGGAGGACAAAGTAGTAATAGACTTTAGAAGATAGTCAATTTACATTGAATGTCATGAGAGTCATGTGAATTTTGAAAAAGATTAGAAGGGTAGAAGTGGGAATTCACTCTAACGAATCTTAACAAACTTGAGTTGGATGGATAATTATCCTTGAGTAGGGACCAAGTAAGATTAAAAGTCTTTGTTAGAAGATTTAAAAAATTACGAAAAGACCAAAGTGGTGGAATTATTAGAGAGTTAAAAGAGTAAAAAATGAATGATTTTTTTTTAAGAAAAACTACTAAGAATGTGAACTAAGAGGTCATTTCCCTAGTAAAAATTCAAGTCACTTAGTTTTCAAACTGTCTAACTAACTTGGTTGAACCTAAGGTTCGGCCAAACTTAAATTAACTTTGGCTGAACCTTAAGTTCGCCAAACAAAATTTTAGTAAAAATTAAGTCTGGTCAAACTTTAGGTTAAACCAAGCAAAATTTAGTTAAAAATTAAGCTTGGTCAAACTGTAGGCTCGGCCATACCAAAAATTGCCTTCAGTGTGGGTGAGATTATTCAAGATTAAATATGGCCTAATCAAAAGTAAGGTTTGGCTAGACATAAAATTCTCTCTAAAAATGGCCTTCGAATCATGATGCTACTTGATTGATGGGCTTTAAAGCCTTCTGAAAAATACTTTGGGCCAGACTCAATCTAGTGATTTGCAATCACCATGTTTTACGGCATTTTGCCCTGCTACTGCATGATAGCAATTTTTGAAGTCTCCACAAAAAATTGTAAAATAAAGCTTAAATGAATTTTTAGGTGATTAGACATGCCCTTCAAAGTTTTAATGGATTTGTGCTTTATTTTCTCTTTTTCAACCAAAAACAAAAACACTAAAAAATAACTAAAAATCACACACTCTCTCTCTCTCAAATTTCAAAAATCTCAACGTTCATTGGTTTGAAGGTTGAAAGAGATAAAACCTACAAAGTTAAAAACTAGCAAGGAACTTGAAAGAGCTTAAAGAAGAAAATCAAGGTAGACAATGGGTTTGGGAGGAAAAAATCAACGGGCTTTGAATAGAGATAAGGCATTTAGGTCATTTTGCATTAGCAATCCATGGAAAGAGGTACTTGTTCGATCTTTAACTTTACTTTACTGTTGGGCCCGCATCGTAAATGTACAACCACTCACCCACACGTTCGGTAAAAGGTAAAACTTTACCATTGTCGTGTTTTCTGGTATTTTTCGCACATACCAAACAGGCATTTACGGTATATTTCATGGATTTACAATAAAAAATGAAAAATTATGTTGAGATTCTAAAGTTTTTGAAGATTAAGTCGTAACTTTTGATTAAAGTGTATTTCACAACTATAATATATGCATTTTGGGTATTTCAATAAGATTTATCTAATTTCGAAGTCGAATAAAAAAATGAAAAAACCTGGATCACATTTACAATGTCTTTTAAGTACACAATAATTTGAATTCAAAACTTTAAAAAATTGTTGAATTCGACAATAAAAAGTGGTGAACTCAACAACAGAAAGTGGTGAATTAAACACTATAAATATGATCCACAATTTTTCAACTTCAATACTGGATAAATCTTCTCGAAATACTCACAATGCATATATCATAATTGCAAAACGGACACTTGAATCAAAAGGTACAACATAATTTTCAAACATTATAGAATTTCAACTTCATTCTTTATTTTATTTTTAATAAACCATTAAAATTAATTGAAAACTACATCTAAATGTTCAAAATTAGGAGTATATCATTTTGCATTCGTCATGCATGAAAAAATTGTCGAAAACGATTGAAATTGCCGTTGAAAAACCTAAGTTCGTGAAGAAGATGAGAGAAAAACAAAAAGATAGTTTGGGTATTTCAAAAACATTATTAGGATAGATGAAGTTGAGGGACTAATCATAATTATCAAATGGATGCACAAATTGAGGCCAAAAAGAATTATCTGCACATTTCCAATATTCTCATGAATGTAAAAAAAATACCCTAAGAAATAAATACTACCCAATTCAATGGGATCTGAAACACACCACTGTCCATGACTAACTAACAATCAAACAACATGAAGACATAACAAAATAATGGGAGACCCAATCAAAAGTAAATCAAAATAGGCTAATATATATCGAAAGAATATATTGGGTGGCTTTGTAAAAGAACCAGTCTAACCTCCTTCCTTTCTCTCATCTATAGACATTCTGAATCTGTGATTCTGATTGTGTTAGACACCGATTCACCCTTATTTTTGCATCATTGCCTGACACGCAATGCTCTCAACATCAAGAAATGGGGAAATATCGAACGTCCCTAAGGGAAAACAAAAGGGAACACAGCCCTTCTTCGACCAAAAATAAAAGCACGGATTGCTATGTTACAGAATGAAAGATGAAAGAATGCCTCCCATGCTTTCAAGAAATGCAGGAACTCCTCTACCAAGTGGGAGGGCCCGCAGAGTATCGAGATCCGACAGCATTACCTGCATTGCCCAAAATTTCAATTTTTTTTCTCTTTAATGAATCTTGCGAAACTCGTGTAGCAAAACTAATGGTACCCATATCTTAATTATAGCTTCATTTATCTCATCTCCATTTCTTCCTCTTTTTGTGTTCTTGGTTGATCAAAACTACGACTCCAAGATGTGGCAGTTTCTTATGAAATCATTGGAGTAATTAACGTACTTGGTCCAAAATGGACGGAGATGCTCAAAGCCAATCTCTAACCATGGTTTAGACTGACCATTGTAGTGGATTACCGCAGACTTCTTCACACTCTCGACATTGGTTTTATTCTGGTAGCCCAAACCTAGCAAATGCCACGAAGGGTCAATCGGATGAACATGGCCTTTGAATGCAATTAAAGCTGGTGGTAACGTACCGAGCTTCCACATTGTCATGTTCGATTTTAGATTCTGCACCAAGAAGAAGATCCCATTATATACGAGTATCGAAAAGAAACAAAGTAATAGCATCTACACATCTATTTGTTTAATAATTGAATGGCCCCAAAACTAACAAGCCTTAGAAGGGAGGAAAGAACTACTGTACAAAAACTAGTGATCGATTCAGAATTAAGCCAAGTGGCCACAGTTGGCTAGGGCATAAAATGGATTGGATTATATCCAAAATCCAAGTGATCCGAATCCGAATTTAGCAGGTTTCACTCCTTGGAGTAGAATCGAGTAAAAATATGGGTTGATATGTCCCTTGACCCTAGTCGGATCCGGGTTGGATATGGATTCATCCTTGTATCCATCTAGATCCAAATGATAAATTGCTTTGAAATTATATCTTTATGTTTTTTAATATATTTTTTCTACTACTTTAATATAACATGAATTCTTACAAAATAAAATAATTAAAATGGTAAAATAGAATAGTATAGCAATTAGAAAGGAAATATAGCCAAAAACAAAAAATGTTGAAAGGTCCAAAATTATCTGACCCGACCGACCTAAATCAAGTATTTCGACCATCCAGCTTTAGTGAAAGCAAAATGGTCCTGATATGGTTTTAGCTAATAGGATCCAGTCGAATTCGGATACGAATCCAGATATGAATATGGATATGCTCAAATCCAGCCCGAACCCAACCCATTTTAGCCCTACAGTTGGCTGAGTTGTGAGGTCCGAACCCAAATTACCAAGCATTGGTTTTGACTTACAACATTGTTGGTTACCCAATCACACTCAGATGGGTCCCATCGTAAGTCATAATAGATGGGGAAATGATGTGAGTTTACCTCTTTAAGCCAGGAATGGTATATATCTCTTATATTTGTCTTCCTCCACGCACGCAGATCAAAGATGTTCATTCCATAAGCCCATGCACATTCATCAGCGTTCAAATTCTTTGCTATGAGGGGATGAGAAAAATTGAAGTAATTCTTGAATCGCTTGGACATAACCCACTGGTCTTCACCTCTACAGGTTTCTACAGCCCCATTAACCTTGCCCCCAAGATCGATATCCCACAAGGGTGATAGGTCACGCTGAATTACAACATCATCATCTAAAAAGACCACCCTGTCAAGGTTTGGGAAGAGCTGTTCGTATACATCACCAAGTGATCAGTTAGTATGCCCCCACAAAAGCACCCATACAAAGATAATACAAGGAAAAAAACAAATAAAAAGATGATTATCGAAGTAGAGCTTAAAGTTATACAATTTATATATACAAGTATTTGGGCCAAATTCCATTTCACTAATGCCATGTATGACACCCTCGGCAAGGGAAAATTTTGGTAAAATTGTGAAAAATCAGAAAAAAAGAAATCGGGGTAGTCTTAAGTCTGTATAATTGTTCATACTAGGTATTGTTATCATATTATATCACCAAATCTCATAGTACACCACAATAATAAATCACCAAATCTCTGTATAGAGATCATCCGTGCATCCAAAACAAGTAACCACAAGTCCACAGCACGTTCAAGGTTTATATTATTCAAAATATAAAAATATTCAATGTCATCCTCATTTGCATCTTTATTATATAATGCTTTATCAATAAAATGGTTACCATCATCTTCATCAAGCTCATCTTCCTCTCCTACTAGTGCTTCAATGTCATCTTTTGTTTTAATCTGATTTAATTGCAAAGTTTGCGATTTAAACATGAAGTTCATGATTTAATCACGAAGTACATAAAAATCATGATTTATTGAAAAAGTGGTGATTAAACAGGTGAAGGGAAAATTCATGATTTAATCGAGACATTTTCAATAAGTAGGAGAATTTGGTGACTACTTCAACAACTACCCATTTTATAATTTTCTTCTACCAGTCATTCCTCACTTCTTTTCCTGATCTATCCTTTCGTTTTTGTTCTAGCATTTTTTATAAATCCAACTGAATCACCAAGTTCCCTGTAAGGTCGGCTGAATTAAACTCAAATCTGAGACACATTCCCAAAGAAACTCCAAGATCTTTATCATCAAATACGAGACACAAATTCTAGTTCAAGCTAGAATTTGTCTTAAATCTCCATATCTTTACTATTATAATAAGAGACGGCAGAGTAGAAGTGGTTCAACACCAAAATTTGGATCTCACAAATGCCCCCACCTTTACATTTCAAATTAATATAATCAAGATCATTTTGGTCAAAAACAAAGAAAATTGTAATACCACTGCCCTATTATCCCATTGGATAGTTTTCAAAACAACAAAAATATCCTTTTTATTATGTAATCTTAAAAAAAACCTTCAATTAATATTTAAAATTAAAAATAAGCCCTTCCGATACATGTGTGTTTACACATGCCACCTTCTAGTTACTATATAAGAGAAGAAGAAAAATATTCAAGTTGCATCCAAATACCTCTGGGAGATATATCCGGAGGTGATTGAGTATTGAAATGTATTTCGGACTTCTTGCCTGCAATTTCGAAGCAAAGGTTCGTGGAGTAGTCTCACTGAGATTGGCTTTGGCAATGTGGTTTCCATGATAGTAGTCTCTGATCCCGTGATAGTTCTCCACAGCTTCAAGTACGGGTACATTTTCTCTTGTTAACCAATCGAATTGGTGAACGCCTTTCACCTCGATAATGGCTGGGGAGAGAGAGTTCAGTGCAAACCATGAGTGCATGCCCGCGTAAGTCTTCTTGTCGGTGATGACATGGAAGATTATCTTTTCAGGCCTTACAGCCGATTGGACAGTGGAAGTGACAACTACAGAAGCTGCAAGGATGTTATCGGTTGCCACAATGAAGTGATAGTAAGAGTTGTCAGAGAGCAAGGGAAGTAACTCTGGAGATGGTAACTCTCTGCGTGCATGAGCATTGGAGGAGTACTCGTCTGTTAAACGTAAAGAGAGGCAATGGATGCCTTTTGGGATGGCACTTGCAGCAAAATGTTTGTTCATCAGCTCGGCAAATTTGGATTCCCTGACATCCCTGTCAAATTTCTCCATCTGCATAGATGAATTTTTCGGTTGAGAAATATGTGTTTATACACAAAAATAAATAAATATAAGGTATTTTGCATAGACATTCTAATATCAAATTAAAAGGAAAATTTTATAAGATGACAGTAAGATGGACTTTGTTTTATGAAGCTGAAGATTGGGCAGTCAAGAAACGTAATGGTAATAGAATGAGCATAGCAGACATGAGAGTGTTTAAATGGGTGAGTAGAAAGACTAGAGAAGAAAATTAGAAATGAAAGCAGTCGAGAAAATGTAGTAGTAGCTCCAACAGGCAATAAACTAAGAGAAAGTCGATTAAGAGGGTTTGGGCATGTTCAACGAAGGCCGGTTACATACCCAGTTAGAAGGAATATGCAAGTTGAAGATGCTAAATGAGTAAGAGTAGACCCAAAAGAAAGTGAATTGAGATAGTAAAAGTTGATATGAACACACAATCAACAACAGAAAACATGACTCTGAACATAATAGGATGGAAGAACGAGATTCATTTAGCCGACCCCGAATCTTTAGGATAAGGATTTGATGAGATAATGATATACGCATAGTGATCTTGGTGTTTTTAGTTAGCCAAAGCAGATTGTTCATCAAGGCCACCATCTTGCCTCTTTAGTTCTCGTCAAGGTGTTGTATCAAGCATCCTGTTGTACTTTATACACTGGAACCCCAAAGCCCTTCATCTAAGTAGAATAGTTAATTGAAAACCAACCTATTATTATTTTATTTTTTCTCTCACAACTCCCCTCTTTTCCTCTCTCCTTTCATTTATTGGTAGGATTACACCAACTTATATTTTATTTATGATATTTCCTTCTACGCTTCTCTTCATTTGCCCTGTTGTCTCATTGGGCTTCTATTATGAATGATTGTGAAAGCCTACCCTGGTCAACTTTCGCATTTCCATCTGGTTCTTGTAAATGGGGTTTCTCCCCTTTTCAAAATAAAAAATTATTTATTCAAAAGAATATTCTACTTATTATTTTTTGAGAGCATGTGTTACATTGCACAGAGAATTAGGCTCTACAACGAGACATGAGAAGTACATATTAAAAAATACCATGTTAATGTGTCAATGCTTGTGCTTGAAAACCATTATTAGCATAAATTGAGCATTTTAATCAATTTTTGGATGAGTGGAATCTCAAGATGGATTTTCTTAGGACTTTCTCAAATTTATAATAGATAAAGGGAGAGCAGAAGGTGGATTTGGGATATAATCCGAGGTAATCTAAGTCAAGTTCGGATTAAAACTTTTCTGATATGTTTCTTCTCAATGAAGTTACATGAGGTCTTTAACAACCCATTTATCTCATTCTGTTTCCACTTTTGGGGAAAATCTGCAATCAATGAAGGAAATTTTGATAGCTATATCAACATTAGTTTTTCTTTCTTTCTTTTAGTTTCAGGTATGACTGAGTTTAAATAAGGCCTTAGCTTTCAACAATCAAAAAGGGTTATATCTGGAAATTAACAACATACCATTGCCTTTAACTTGATGGCAAATGTCTTGCCATCATATTGGTCGTTCTTCATCTCCAAAACAAGTTGACTGAACGACTCTGGAAGCTTCAGGTCGTCTGGGATTTCTTCAGAATTCACTTGGTCGAGCATCTTGTATAAATCTCTAACAAGCCTCTGTACAATCAGACCAAAGAATACGACTTAAGATAAATGACACATACAACTCTTCCACCAAGACGAGACAATCTCTTTATCAAAATATATAATAAAAGATTGGATATTTACCACTGAGTCATCAGTCCTACCAAGAAACCTCGGTCCCAATCGCCTTCCCAAACAATCTAAAGCACATAATGGAAAGGTTGAATGAAAATTATTTAATGATTCCACCATAAAATAACAGCATCATAAACAGTGTTATTAATAATAATAAAAATGTGTAAATTCCACAAAGAAAAAAATAACCCATCAAAAGAAAATAAAATTTGAAAAAACAAAATGCCACAAAAGGCCCAACTATCCAGAAATTGGACACAAAAAATTTCAAGATGTAAAAGTTCAGCCAAGTCATCTCATTTTTTAGGGCACTGATACGGTTTCAACTTTCAAGTGTACCAATTATGAGTTTGAGTAATAGTAAGTAAACACCATGCAAACGTGGGACTGACTTGATAATTTATTAGGTTCCAACATGAAGAAATTGAATCTTAAGTCTTTGTCAAATTCCACATGACAATAAATGAATCATGCCCCAACTACAAACCCAATTTTGGGAAACTTTTATGGGGTTGGGGTGGGCAACATCAGGGACTAGTCCCATCCCAAAAAGGTTGGACACCCTGCAATACCAATAAAAAGAACCTACAACCCCAACATTTCTAATCCAATTCCAGATTTAATTGATCAAATTCATTAAAAGAAGATATTGAACAAACTCAATAACTAGAGCAATAAGCGAACTCATTATGCATTAAAAAAATAATTCAAATAAATCCATTCAATTAATCCACACTAATGTCAAAGAAAAACAAATTATGCCAAATAGTTTGAAACCAATAATATGAAGATATAACATAACTAATAACCAGAACAAGAAAAATATCAGAAAAAAATGCGAAAGTTCAAGCAAGTCAAACTTAGATGCATTCAACATAAACACATAAAATCCAACAATTAATCAGAATTCAAAGACGAAACATAAACAAAAAATCCCAATGAGATTCAAATGCAATCAAACAAAGATAGATCCATTCCTCTTCTAGATCTCTAAACAGTACAATAGTTAAATACCTTGAATTCAATTCCAAACCAATAAAATCAAATTGACCCAACCCATATCACTAGTTCAAAACCCACCAATTCAAATCCAAATCCAAATTCAAAACAAAACCAACAAAAATGCCCTCTTTTTTTTTATCAAAAATACGATCTGAATGAATTAATGAAAAGGGTCTTTAAAAAACAGGAAATTAAGAGATGGGTAGGTTCGAATTATAGCGTACTTAGCGAAGAACACTTGTTGACGCCTTCGAGGGTGACGACAGCAGTGAGGATGAAGACAAAGGGCAAAAAAAATGCGAGAATGAGAATAGTGTGGAAAAGGGTTCGATTAGAGATGTGTCGAGCTGCGATTTTGATCTTCATCAAGTCGAGAAACCCATTGTTGCTCGAGATCGTGATACTTCTCATGCTAGGAGAGAAATGAAGCTGCATCGTTGTTGTCTCATTTAGAAACCCAACTCAGAAATCCATCTATGAAGCCTAACAACAACAACACCAACATCATCATCAGATGCTGCACCAGGAGACGAAGAAGAATGAGAACAAATCGAAGACAGAGATTGACGAAGATAAGAAGAAGATGTGTTTCTCTTCTGGGTTTTTCTCGAAGGATGTTTCTTCGAATCCAGCATTGGAGTTGGAAAGATTCAAGATGTATTTTTTTGATTGTTTCAGCTGTTGCAGAGGTGAAAATTCGACACAAATCTAACTGTTGTTTCCCATTGAAAGAGATTTGTTTCGGGCAGAAACAACTTTTTTTTTTTAATTTTCGGTCGGTCGATGATCTATCAGATCTTATTTTATTTTTGTGACTTTTAGAGATGCTATTAGCACCCCAACTTTTACTTATTATATCCCAATTATAAAAAATAAAAGAAAATAAGTGACACTCCAATTTTTTAAATTATTATCATACCCCCAATTAAAGATTAAAACACACTCTTCAAACATTACAAAGGTTTGGCTCAAATTATTATCTCAATTTTGTATAACATGATAACACTCGTTCAAACAATCAATATCAATAAAATTAATAACAAGAAAATGTTTATCTGCTTCCCAAATTTTATTTATTCTCAATTATTTACTTATTTTATTTATTTTTAATTAAGATATAATAAATAAAAGTTGGGGTGTCAATAGAAGCACTCTAAATAATTGAGAACAAGTAAAAATTGCAATCATGATTTTAAAACTCGTCCAAGAACTATCATCCGAGTTAACTTGATATCGGAATTGAATGAGATCAACTCACAAAGTCATTTTTTTTATTGAGATTTAAAACTCGCATTCAATTTTTTGATTTTTTGAACGAGACGTTTCAAAGATATTGAAAAACTCGTCCGAGACAACTTAGTATTAAGCCTGGACAAGATGAGACGCGAAACCAAGTTTTAAAACCATGATTGCAATGTTGATACTCTTTCTTTCTTTATTTTTTCTTTTTTTAGTGTCGTTAAATTTTTATTTTTTAGATTTAATCTTTTAAATGAGTCTAATCATAATTATAAACAATAACTGAAATTATTTGAAAGAGTCTTGTAATGTTTGGTAATGCTGAGATGTAATGTTTGAAGAATCTGTTTTAATTTTTAATTGGGTTGTAACATGTAATTTAAGAAATTGAGATGTACTAAATTACAGTTTGGGTTGGTTCCCAAATACCAATCCTCTTTTTTATTCAATTTTTAAAGCGAAAGAAATAGAAGGAAATGGTTTTCTGAAGCTACAGTCCAGAATTCTTCTCAGTAGACGTAGATTTTTTTTACACGTGGCAGTTTAGATGACGCTATAATCATCCTTATATATGCCACCTCAGCATCTTGTTGAGTTCTAGCCTATCAGAGTTTTGCCATTACGTAAAAACAAAAATAAAGTCAAATTTTGAAAATAAAAATAAATATTATTAAAAAAAAAAAAAAAAAAACATTAAAAATGAGACTGGGAAGGGTTTGATGCGGTCAATGCATCGGTTTGAATTGAACAAGTAAGCGAAATACGAACCCAACTCTTAGAATATTCGACAAGGACACTACTTTTGGGAATTTAATATCAACACCCCTATATGCCACGTGGCATATTCATTTATGGTCATAAATGTTGGCCCTGGATCAGGTCAATGTGGGATCTATGTGTATTTAAAAAGAGAGAAAATCTATATAGTAAAAGAGTTTGGTTAACGTGTGGCCGACGGCACATACGTTAAGATGCATTTAATAAGTCTTGGAAATAAATATTTGAGAGTATTTTTGATGGGAAATGTTCAGCACCCTTAGTTTTACCACACACTTTAACAAACGTTTTTTGTCCTACATGGGTTAGAAGTTTTGGAATGGGCTGATTTTTGGTGTGGATGATCTCTATGATTAGAAGATCATCCTCACCAAAAATCAGCTCATTCCGAAATGTTTAGCCCCATGTTTACACGTTTAAAAATCGTGGACCGTCCATTTTTTGTAAACCATTTTTGATGGGGTTAGAAGTTTTGGAATGAGCTGATTTTTGGTGAGGATGATCTCCTCACCATAGAGATCATCCTCACCAAAAATCAGCCCATTCCAAAACTTCTAACCCATGTAAAACAAAACATGTTTGTTAAAGTGTGTGGTAAAACTTAGGGTGCTGAACGGACCCATTTTTGATAGAGATGTTGGTTTGAAAATTTTTTTTTTTTGCAGGAAAGTAAAATTTGGAGGTGTATTTAATGCACCTTAATGTGGGCCCTAAGAGCACATGAAAAGAAGACAGGGACCCCACTCTCTTTATCTAAGGAGTTGGGAGTTAATCTTCTAATAATCTCGAGGATAATTTTAATTTTGTAGTTTATCCACTTCTTTTCATTTTCAAGACTGTCTTTTCAATTTCATTCACTTTCATCTTCTTCTTTTTTTTATAATGTCCTTTAATTTTCTTTTATTTTTTATTTTTTATTTTAATAATATCCTTCCAACTTTATTATCTTATATTTTCTTTCCTCTTCACCCGGAAAAGAGGATGTTTATGCCTTAGGCACAACTAAACTCTATTTACTTTATAAATATGTGGGAAATTCTTTTCTCAACTAATATCTAATTTTTGGACAATATTTTGATGGTCCATTTGTTCAACTTTTTATAACGAAACGGTCCATGAACCACATCTTCTCTTATAATATTTTTGGAGGATCCAAACTATCATTTTTCTCATCTTCTTCACATACTTAGGTTTTTTTTAATGGTGATTGCGATTGTTTTCAATGATTTTTTTATGTTAAATGACGAATGGTATGATTCTAATGTGAATATTTATGTATTTTTTGATATATTTCGACGATTTGTAACAAAAAATGACCAACAAAATTAGGATTCTAAAATATTTGAAAATTTGGTTGTAATGTTTGATTTAGAATGTTCTTTTCGCAACTATAATATAAGCATTTTAGGTATTTTAAAAAGATCTATCTAGCGTCAAATACTTTTTATTGCTAGTTTAACATTTTTATTTTCAATATCAACAATCTTAGTATTGAGTTAAACACTTTTTCTTATTGATATCAAACGTTCAATGTTGAGTTCAACATTCTTTTTGTTGGGATCAACAATTTTAGTGTCGAGATCAACATTTTTATTATCGAGTTCAACATTTTTATTGTCCAGATCAATGTTTTTATTGTCAAAATCAATATTTTTTTTAACGAGTTCAACAATTTTTTATTATTGTCGAGATCAAAATATGATTTAGATTTCTTCATTTTTTTTTCAACTTTGATATTGGATAGATCTTCTCAAAATATTCAAAATGCATATATTATAGTTGTAAAATGGACATTCGAATCAAATGTTACAAAGAAATCTTCAAAAAAATTAGAATCCCAATCTTGTTCTTCCTTTTTTTTTGTTAGAATTTATCAAGATAGATCAAAATTAAGAGCATGTCATTCTCCATTTATCATTCACTGTAAAAAAAAAAATTTGTTGAAAATGATTACAATCGTCATTGAAAATTTCAAGTATGTGAAGAAGATGAGAAAATGTAGTTTGGGTACTCCTAAAAATAGTACAAGGGGAGATGGGGTTGAGGGACCATCTATTAAAAAAAGTTCACTAAGTGGATTATTAAGATATCCTTCCAAACGCTAGGGACTATTTAGAAAGAAACCCCTCCTACAAGGTCTACTAAATAATTTTCTCGTAGAGATTTACTGTGCAAACTTCACTATTGCATTTTTATTACAAAAACTCCTTTGGAGTTCTAACAACTCCAAGGGAACCTTACTCCATCAAGATTGTTACTCAACAAACCTTGAAGTGAACCCACGTCATTTTAAAAGATTATATATCAATATTACCATAAATCCTTTAAATCAAATACTTATGATATCCCTTCTCTTTTCTCAACATTGATTCACTCTTTCAAAATCATTATCAAGCCCACACAACTACATTAACAATCAAATACTATAATCATATAGATTTCATGGAAAACTCATATTTAAAAATAAAAATATTTTGGAACTTGATCTGTACTTTTAAAAGAGAAAATCGATGTTGAGAAGACAAATGATATAATACGTATTTGATTTAAATTGGGATATTATAAGTATTTAATCTTTTAAAAATAACATGGAACCCACTTCAAGTTGTGTTGAGTAAAAAAAAAAAAAAAAGGGTGATAAAGTGGTTCCCTTGGAGTTGTCAGAACTCTAAGGGAGATTTTGTAATAAAAATGCTATAGTGAAGTTTACCTAGCAAATCTCTTTATCAAAAAATTATATTATAGTTCAATCATTCACCAATCACATCTATATAATAAAACACAATTGTAGGGCCCACTTTACTGCACTTTTGATAGGGGGAGAGGTGGTAAACGTTCCATCTAGATGCAATTTGTGGGGTTCACCTTACTCACTCTATTACCTTTTCTTTTCATCACTTCAATTTTGTTGTTTTTTATTTTCCTCCCCATCTCTCTTTTTAATAATATTTCTTCAATTTTATTATTTTTCCTCTTCTACCCCATTTTTAATAATACATCTCTAATTTTATTTTCTTTCTCTTTTATCCTTTTAACCCACTTTATTGTCTTTCTTCATCTCCCCCTTTCTTAATAATACCTCTCTAAGGTGTTGATTGATTCAGCTTCTTAAAACTGCTGTCAGCTTCTATTGTCAGAATCTGCTGTCAGAATCTGAAAAGTTGAAAAACTTGTTTGATAGAGCTTTTTAAAACTGTTGTGCTGTTGACTAGAATCTGGTAATTACTGTTGTAGACACCTCAATTTGAACGGGCCCTCACTTAAAAGGGTCCAAAAACAATAATGTTTCAATAAATTCGACCCACGGGCCTCAATGGCCCGAATCATCGAAAAATGATATTGTCATCGAAACCCAAGCCCTAACACTTCTCAATGGGTTAATAGGCTCACCAAAAGGGTTCGGCACACTCCCATCTACCCCGTTCCATGCGAAATACCGATTTCCCAACAAAAGGGGGCCAACGGGCCACTAAGGCCCAAAACATCAAGAGTGGAAACTACGGTTAAATCAACACCCCTAAGACCACCCCGTGGTCTCGAGGACCCGGAAAAAAGGGTCGTGGCCCATCCTACAGCTGTTCAACATCATCGCCCCGCGCTTACATACAAAAATCGATAAATTCCCCAACGGGCCCAAAAGCCCGATTCGCCAACACGTGGCATTTTTGATTAAATCAATGATTTCAAACAAAAAAATTCAAAATAATAAAATGTGAGACTTGGGATGCCTACCCCTTCATCCAACCTTCACCGTTCCATCTCCAAATCCGATATCCAATCCAAAACAACCCACAACCCTTCTAAACCCAAGCCCAATACATTAAAAGCCCATAAACCACTATCCATACCCAATTCACTATCCAACCCTTACCCACATCAACCAATCAACCCCTCAACATCAAAAGATGACACTTGTCATCGCCATCCTTCACCTCCCTCATCCAATCACCCACTCCCATCATCATGCTCTAAACAACTCATCTAACCCATCTCACCTCTCTCCAAAATCACCTCAACCCATACCCTACCCTAACCTAACCTATCCCCATCCTCTAACATCAACAACCAACCACACCTTCACCCATACCCTAACCCATCACCATTATCTAACATCATCAACCACCCACATCATCACCCATACCTCTACCCATCATCTTCCTTAAAACACTCCAATAAAATCAACTCAACCCATACTTCATTCATCATCAATCAACTAACCCATTTCTCTCTCTCTAATCAAACAACCCCCATCAACCAATCAACCAATCTCATCACCTCACCCCCTCATCATGATTGCCACATGGTATCATCTCATTTCTCCTCCCAAAAACCAACTTAACAACCTCTTACACAACCCATCCTCCTAAATCTACACACCTCACCTCATCAACCAACCTAACACTCATTCTCTAAACCACCCCCACTCCACCACCAACCATCACTCATGTCAACCCACCAAACACTCTACCCAAATGGATTTGGGTAGGATCCAACCCATTTGGATCTACACCTCACCCATTCTCACTCATTACATATTTACCCTCCATTTCACCTTAAATTTCACACCTTTCACTCCTCAATCCTATGTCATTACCCCTTCTCTCACATTTTAACCCCATTATACCCCCAAACCCCCTCCAAACACCTCTAAATACCTCTCCTCTCATCCCAAAAATGGTTACACCAAGTCTCACAAGAAAAATATTTTCTCTACTCCTCTCTATCACTCTCTCATACTATCTTCTAAAAAAGAAAATTCCATTCTCATATTACACTAAGGGTTTAAGAAGCATAGAAGAAGAAGGAAGGGAAGAAAAGAAAGGAAAACCTTGAAGCTACAAGGTGGGTCTTAAACCCCCCCCTTCTCTCTCTCTAACCTTCTACTACTCCATCTTCTAACACTCCCTTCTTCTATTTTTGTTTTACTCCTTTTGATGATCGGGCCCCAAGGTTAAGGTTCATAAGGGTCATTTCCATTAATGAAATGACCCCATGATTAAGTCAAAATTAAATCCCTACTTAGGGAACAAATGCACCCACGTGGCACATTTTCACTTTCTTAAAAAAATCAAAATGACCGAGTTCTTTGAGGTTATCGCCACGTGGCGGGGAGAAAAGGGTGCCTAACACCTTCCCTTTTCTCCAATCGAACCGCTTACCCGAATCTCAAGGTTTGATTACCCTTATCTATCGTGAGTCACTAAAAATGCCAAAATGCCATTTTTAAAAAATGTATCTCGGGTGACCATTCACACCCACCTCCAACTTGAATGGTGGCGACTCCAATATTTAGTAGTTGTGGCCGTCATAATGACGAAAACCACGTAGCTACAACTGTTTGATACAGCTTCTAAAATCTGCTGTAGTAGGGTAAAATGACCAGAATGCCCTTAAGGTTGATAGTGCACCCAGAATGTATAAAAAATTATCAGAATACCCTTATAAATATATAATTCTATTAAATATATATAAATAAAATAATTTTATATTAAAAAATTATAAAAATAATTATTTTAATTTTAAAAAAATTATAATTCTTTAAAATATTATAAAAAATTATAATTCTATAAAAATTTCGACAACATCTTCTCTTAAAACTAGGACAACCAAAAATAAAAATAAAAAATTGTGTGAGGTTCTTTCGTGAGCATGTAATTTTGGTTCAAATCTATTCCAACTTCATAGAAAACATTTAACAATAGTTAGCCAAATAATGCTACATTACTCAAGCTTTTAACCCACATCCAAATACTAATCAAATCCATATTTTTAAAAGGAAACAAATTTCAAAATCAACTTCAAGAAATATTGGGAAAAAAATGGTATAAAAAACAAACTACACAGTAGCTTTCCAAGACTAGGATTGACATTAGTGGCAATTTTTGTGTCCCCAAAAGATTTAAATGAATCAAGAGCCCAGAATCCCATCATGTAAATAAAAATAAAAAAATAAATGGATTTTCTTTATTCAACAAAAATAATAAGACCCTCTCTTTCTCATGATTCAAAAATAATTATTTTAATTTTAAAAAAATTATAATTATATAAAGAATTATAAAAAATAAACAATATATCGAAACCATAATTTTGTCATATTCAACGCACAAATGGGAGATTCACCCAATTAAAAAAATAATAAAAATAAGTAAAAAAAAATGGGGTGCCTAGTGTTATAATGTTTTGTGATGTTAAAATTATAATTTGAGTCAAACCAAGACCATTTAAATATTTAATTGGAATGTAATAAGTAAAAGTATGAGGTGCGAATAACAACTCTCGAAGTTTCTTCTCAAAGACGACATTGTAGAGCTTAAATCCATAATAGAGATAGAGAAAGCAAGAGAGAGAGAAATCTCAAAATGGAGAAAAAGCTTCGTGAAGCAGCTTTGAAGGGGGAGCATAACCTCCTTAATCAAACTACTTCAAGAAGATCCACTCTTCTTAGATCAAACCATCGTCTCCTGCATCTCTGAAACTCCTCTACATATCGCATCTATGCTTGATTGAAGATGCATCATCAATTTATAGTCGATCGGAGATGCTCGCCGTCTTCAATGGAGATCATCAGCTGCTGTGGGGTTTAGGTTGAACGAAGAAGAGAGAGATCGATTGGGTTTTACTGTTTTACACAATCGAACTTACGTTGAACGAAGAAGAGAGAGATCGATGGAGGGTATTTACATCATTTCACTTCGGCGTTTTTAAACGCAGTTGTGAGAAGCTCCTTTCATCCGCTTCTCAAAACTGTGGTCAAAAACACAAATCTGCGTTAAAAACTTCGAAACGCCGATTTTCGAAGCTGAATCAAACGTGCAAAATTTTGAAAAACGCCGATTTTTGATGCAAACGCTGGAAAATCTGCGTTTAGAAGCGCAATCAATCAGCGCCTAAGTTTATTGATTTCTTTCTTTTACCTTCTTAACTTCAAAAAATTCAATAACACCTTTTTAGCTTTATCATTATTTTCCACCCTCTTAACATTAAAGAGGATGCCCAGATGAACTATAATTTATATAATAAAACTCAATGTGTGTCTTCCCCCAATGTTTACTCCTCACAGAGGACTATTCAAATTTAATGTAGCATGCATCTTGAGAAATAATTTTAACTTTATTTTTTCTTCTCTTTTCCCTTGCTAAGACTACCCTTTTAATTTTATCGTCTTTTCGTTTTTTACCTTTTTTCTAGTAATACTCTTCCAACTTTATTATCTTTACCTTTCCACATGTTATCCAATAATACCCTTACAATTCTATTGTCTTCCTCCTTTACCCTGGTAATCGTGTCCTATGCACAGGCGAAGTCTAGTCCACATATAAATTGGAAAAAGGCTCCTTATAGTGTAGAAGGACATACAACGTGTCTCAATTGCGAGTCAGTAAATCTCGGACAAGTCAATCGGGATTTTGTATTTTTATTTTTATATAAGTAAACAAGTATATTTCAAAGGTGTTAGAATCTAGAATGTTGGAACAGTTTTTCACATATCTTACCACTTAATTAAGTGACACTTTTTAATTGAAATTTTGTATAATTTAATTAAAATAATTAATTCTTTTAAAATTTAAATACATATTATCTAAATAAAATATGATATTACGTCTGAACATTTTCAAATCTACCTTATTTTATGACTAAAAAAATATAAAGTTATTTATATATGAATAAATATTAACAAACTAAGTAAAAGGGTTTATCTTGTGAGACAGGTTGACTCGTCCGAGACTACGCGGTCTCGTCCATGAGCGAGACGAGACGATAAACCATGTTTTCGTTCTGTAATTCTGTTACATCCATACATTCGTGAATTATAAAAGAGCTGAATTAAATTTTTGCTGGAAAAAATTCCCTTAAGCGTGTTTACAAAATAGCTGCAAGAATTCCTGTTATAATTCCATCTTCTCTCCTCTTTGTTTTTTTTTTTTTCCCCCTTAGATGTGGACAGGTGAGGTTCCACAGGTTTTGCAAGTTTCAATGAGGCAACCTAATTGATCTTCAAGTTGCAAGTTTGGAGATGTATTAATATCCTAACTTGCATTTCTGGTAATTTATTTCTTGGAATCCCACAGTTACTAAATGTTTTGAGTCTTAAAATAGCTTTTTTATGTTACCCATGTCAACAACTAGATGTCTCCAACTTCTTGAAAAATGTAAGAATATGAAACAATTTAAGCAATCCCATGCACAGATAATCACATGTGGGCTTGGGAATAACAATTTTGCTCTCAGTAGGCTTATGGCCTTCTGCTCAGACCCAAATCATGGGAGTCTAAACCACGCCTCGCAACTCTTCGAACAAATTGGAAAACCCACAATTTGCATTTGTAACACCATGATCAAAACCTTCATACTCAATGGTGAAACATTCAAGAGTATAGAAATGTACAAGCGAATATTACAAGACGGTCTATACCCAGACAATTATACTCTTCCTTATGTACTTAAGGCTTGCACGTATATGCAAAATTATCGATTAGGTGAACAATTTCATGGGCAAAGTTCAAAATTAGGATTTCTATGTGACATTTTTGTTGGTAACACCTTGATTATAATGTATTCGGTGTGTGGTTGTATAGTAGAAGCAAGACACGCATTCGATGAAATCCCATATCGAACTGTGGTGTCATGGACCGTAATGATTTACGGGTATGCAAAGCAGGGGGATGTCGACAATGCACGCTTAGTCTTTGATTGTGCACCTATGAAAGATAGAGGAATATGGGGCTCCATGATATCTTGTTATGTGCATAATAATTGTTTCAAGGAGGGATTGGAGATGTTCCGTTTGATGCAAAGAACGAATTTGGAGCCTGATGAAGCTATTTTTGTTAGCGTTCTTTGCGCTTGTGCTCATTTGGGAGCTATGGATATTGGGATATGGATTCATGGATATTTGGATCGAATTGGGCTGTCATTGAGTGTTCGGCTCAAGACTGCTCTGATAGATATGTATGCAAAATGTGGGAATTTGGATTTAGCCAAGAAACTGTTTGATGGAATGCAAGTAAAAGATACCATTTGTTGGAATGCCATGATTTTTGGATTGGCAATGCATGGAGACGGGGGGACCGCTCTTGAGCTCTTTATGGAAATGGAGAAGGCCGGGTTTAGACCAAATGATATTACTTTCATTGCAATTTTTACTGCTTGTAGTTATTCGGGCATGGCGCATGAAGGTCTACGGATGTTTAATAGAATGAGTACCGTATATGGCGTCGAGCCCAAAAGTGAACATTATGGATGCATGATTGACTTTCTTGGACGCTCGGGGCTCTTTGAAGAGGCAAAAGAAGTTATTGAAAGAATGCCCGTTTCATGTAGGCCTTCTGAAGAAGCTATTGCTTGGAGAGCATTATTGAGTGCTTGTTGTAATCATAGAGAAACCCAATTGGCGGAAATTGCAGCTAAGCGGCTCTTAGAGTTGGAGCGTCACAGTGGGGTCTACACTCTACTGTCGAATATGTATGCAGCTGATGGGAAACACGATGATGCCAAAAGAATAAGGAGGATGATGAGGGCCCGAGGGGTAGAGAAGACACCAGGTTGTAGCTCGATTGAGGTTAATGGGTTTGTTCACGAGTTTATTGCGGGTGAGAAAACACACCCATGGATGAAAGAGATACACATGTTGCTGGAGATGATGAATGAGCAGGTGCAGTCTACGGGTTAAAAACCAAGTTTGTCTGGGTTTTTTTTTTTTGTATGGGTAGGCCGGAGTTGAACCCACAATCTCAGAGTTGCTTTGCAATATATCAAACCGTTCTGATCTATGGGCCTAAGCCGGACTTGTCCTATCTTGATAGGGCATTATATGTCTAAGCTGGATTATTGAATGTTCATATCCTTTTCTCTCCTTATCTTAGCACCCACAGTTGTGTGAAAGGTATGCTTGTTTGTATGACATTGTGACCATTGATTTGACTATCTGTGTGCTTTGCGAAGAAGATATTAACGTTAATTTATCTTCCCTGTCAGAGTTATAGTTGAACAACCATCACTTGGTTGCTTTACAGGAAGCAACTTCATCACTTCAATTGAAATATCTGGAGTTATGGTTGAACCACAATGCCTGGAAGTTTGAACAAGCAAAGGATTCAACAAGTGCCAACAAACACATGGGAGTGTCTGTATATACTGATTGCCTAGCAACATATCTAATATCTGTGGTAAGATAATGCTTGATGTACAGATTTTTCTCAAGTTTTTCATTACAACTGCTTTAGGGAAATTCTCTTCTCATTTTTGTCTACTTTCCAATGATATTCGATGTACCAAATGAGCACATTATAGGCCTGCTTTGGCCATGTTACATTTTGTATAGGTAAAAGTGTTTCCACTTGATAAGTCTGTTTCAACGAAAATAGTGACTCTGAGGGTACAAACAAACAGGGTTTGAACCCAAGACTCAATTAATCAGATACGCAACCAACTTAGACTAGTAGGCATTTGCAAAAGCTTTTGGTGTCTCTAACATCTGAACTTGCTTTTAGCGAGAGCATAAACTCTGAGGTTCTAACATGTTTGAACATTGAGCTTTGACCCATAGCTCAGTTGGTTTGGCACGTTGCAAAGCAACTTTGAGGTCATGGGTTCAAGTCCACCTTACCGATAATATAAAATAAAATAAAAAACATGTTCGAACACTCTACAATGGAAGCCCTTTCCAACCCAGACAAGTAGGCATGCACTCAAGTGTTTGGTGTTGCCACGGTGCAGATATATTTTGAACCAACTTATAGTTTCAATATATTTTGAGATATATATTTTTTCTTCTTTAGAGCGAGACCTCAAGAATATGGGGTCCTACTTCTGGAAGGAGAAGATTCTTCTTTGTTGCAAAGCTAAACTTCTAAATATGCCTTAACAGTGGAAATCAAAGCCATAAATCATCTCGGAACATGTAAACAACTATCTATTTAAAGCCATTCTGAGTGTAGCCCTTGTTCATTGTCAATTTCCAATCAGGCTTCCGACTTATAATGTCGAAATAATCAAATCAAATAAAAAAAAGGAATTGGATTGTATCAGACTGGTGAAACTCAGTGAAATCAGATATTAATATCCTTGATCCATTATGTGTACATCCTAACAAAATTTGGGTTTTGGTCTCGGCCATGTGAACATTTTTCTTTGCGGTGGGATTAGATAGAACTGTTTTGAGTAGATTAAGCAGAACTATTCAATACTTGTTTCTTGGATTTTATTGAGCAGCGCTTCCTAATCTTGTTTCATATATGTTATGAAAATGTGATCTACAACTCTGCTATTGAGAGGATCATAAAAGGATGCATTGTTTCTCTACTAGATTACTACTTTATCTGTCATTTAATATGAGTACTTTTTTGTAATTCAACCATAAATTCTTTAAATATTTTCTTTGAGCCTATGCTTGGCATGTAAATGGTTCTGTTTATGTAAAACAAGTAGCTGAGATCCAGTGAGGTGCCATTATACGAGTTTTATCAAACTTTATATGTTGTATAAGATTTTTTTTTTGTTGCTATAGGAGTCGTGGGAATTGGAAGATGATGCTTGACATTCGTGAATGAGATGGATAGCCAGGACCTGGATGCATTATAAAGGTGAAGTGTGTCATGGTCGTTTCTATCATGGGTCATCAGCGTTTGGCATGAGACAAGTCATTTATGTCATGGGTCATCAGCATCTTGCTTTGTTGTCTTGAGGATCGTAAGGGAATATTAGTCATTTATGTCATGATTTGTCTAATTTCTTCAAATAACATTGAAGCCATAAATAGCCTTGAAGCCGACTATGCTTTATGGAGCTGAATGTTGGGTGATCAAGGAGCAATTTGATAATAGATTGAGCATAGCAGAGACAAGGATGTTGAGACGGATGAGTAAAAAAAGACTAGGAAAAGATAAAATTAGAGAGATGCTTTTGCCACAACAACTTTTGCTAACACCACCCCAATTCATATGTAAATCAAAAATAACTATCACACATCATGGGGTGGCATTAGTAAATGTTGGAAGCTCTCTAAAATTAAAATGACCTTATTAGTGAAAATGTGGGAGTAGCCCTACTAGGCAATAAACTAAGAGGAAGATAATTGAGTTAGTTTGGTCATGTGGACATTATTGATAACAAAATCTTTTATAGGCACATGATATGTTTGATAGAGCCATTGTGATAAAACAACGATGGTGTTTCAGTGTTTGTACAACAACAATTGATGGTGAGTAGCCAAGCAATGAGAATGAGCAATCTGGACATGAAGGTGATGATGTGTCGAAGAGGGACAGTGAATAAAAAGGCATAATGACAAATGGTGATTGATTTGGATTGTTCAATGTGAGATGCAGAGACAGGGCGGAGCCAGGATTTTGCCCATGTGGGGGCAAGGGTGGACGATTAGGAATGAAAAAATAAATTTGTGGGGCCAACAATAGCTCATTATTCCATGGACTTCGAAAATTCTTGTGGGTGACACTGCCCTTAATGTAAATCCACCCATGTGTAGAGACAAAGACATAAACGGTGGGTAACAACATAAAAGCCATGATCTAATAGGAGAAGATTGAGGGTTTGTGATGACTAAATACAAATAAATAAAAGAGTTTGTTTGTGAGAAATTAAAGAAGTGATTTAGAAGCCATGATCATGACTGGCCCAATCGCAATATTTGTAAGGGTATTTTGGTAATTTTATGGTTTTTCAAGGTATTTAGGTAAATTTGAATTTTTTGGAGTTAGGCGTGCGTACAAGTGTTCCACTCGAGTCCAAATTTGAAGTTGGATTTGACTAAAATATGATGTTTTAAGATAGGTTGAAAGGGGCTCGTTGGGTAGCTCTCTCGCCAAATTGTCATTTTTTTTCCTCAAAATTTATATTTTCTCCCTCCTCTCTTCTGATCAATACTTTCCTCTTCCTTGGACTCTTCGAAATTTAGGGTATGTTTGATTGCATGGAAAGTCACTTTCCATGGAATTTGAAATCCATGAAAAATTAGTTGTGAAAAATAGGTAGGGTTGGAAAATCAAATTCCATTGTTTGATTTCACTTGGATAAAATTATGGAAAAAATATGAGAAAAAATAAGAAGAGGAGAAGGAGGAAAAAGATGAGATGAGGGGGAGAGGAAGAGGGAGGGGGGAGGATGTGGCGACGGTGGCGACAGTGACGACAATGGTGATGGTGACGGCGACGACGACGGTGACGGCGGTGACGACGACGGTGGCGATTGCGATGACGGCGACGATGGAGGTAAGTAAGGAAGATGGAGGGAGAATGTGGTGGTGGTGGTGGCGGAGGAGGTGAGGGATGGAGAAGAAGGAGAAGAAGAAAAAGAAGAAGAAAGAGAGAGAAGATGGTTGGAGATGGAGCCGACGACGACGGCGATGGTTACGACGGCGAGGTTAGTGTGGTGGTGGTGGTGGTAGGGAAGAATTGAGGATGAAAAATATGGGTGGATTTCATTTTCCCACCTATATGGGTGAGAAAATGAAATTCATGATTTAGTGGATTTTTTGAATAGAGTGGAAAATGAATTTCCATTTTCATGTTCAATCAAACACTTGAAAAATGTCATTTTCCATGGAAATTGATTTTCCACCTTATTTTCCATGTGCAATCAAACATATCCTTAAAGTCATGTGATTTTGGGTGTCTATAATATATTTGATCAATTGCTCATTCTACCTCCTTTACATTCTTGACGTCACATAACGTCTCTAGTCAAGTGGGCCTTTGAACTCTCCTCAAGATCGATATAAAACACTTTTAGACCTTCTCTTGAAAGTAGAAACTTCTTTATTACACATAACACATATTCTTTAAGCTACACTTGAGGATTTCTTTGTCAAGTGAGATAGTTTGGGTATGTTCAAATGATAATCAATTATAGCCTACGTCAAAAGGATTATACAAGTTGAATATGTTAAAAACGAAACAAGAAATCCAAAGAAATATGATTGGGGTATTGAAAACACATATGAACACACTTCCAATAAAAGTAATTTTCCCTCCACCAAGGTCCTTAAAGTAATTTTCCCTTTTTAAAAAGAACTATCGAAGGCAAGAAAAAAATTTGCTTACAAACTTTTTCCTCAATTAAATCTCTAGTCTTCCTCATTGTAGAAACCCTCATCCATTTCTCAGGAGGGGTTGAAGATGATTGGGTTGGTAAGGGGGAAATTTAGGGCTTTCGGCTATGAATTTAAGATGAGGGCATTCTGTTCAATCACAAATTAAGTCAAGGGCATGTTTGAATTGAATATCCGGCAAGTTAGTCGAATCCGGATTTGAATGTCAATGTATTACATCCGATCATATTCAAATTCGAATATGAGTAATTTTTTTTTCCATATCCGATCGGATAGATATTCATTGACAGCCCTATATTGAGGCATCATGAATTTACAAAGGAAAATGTTATAGTGATATTGAAATTTACATCGTTTCACACATTGATGCGTATGTTTTTCATAGAGATAAAGAGTGAAAATTTCAATGTCAACAATGTGTGAAATGACGTAAGTTTCAATGTCAATCCAGCACAACTCTTTATAAAACTACGCTGTTAAATGTTAAATTCCAGGTGTCATGCGGTGGAGAACGTGTGAGCAAACAAAATTCTCCCTTACCAAGGGGTTGGGAATTGGACTAGAATAATAGTGGAGAGAGAGTTTAAAATTCACATCGATTCATGCTTGCTGATGTGGATGCGTGTACAGAAACATAATTGTTTTTCTTTGAGATATGTGTTAAAATTACCTATGGTTCTCTGCCCATATCCACGTCAGCGAAGTGTGAAAAAGATGTAGGATGGATTTGAAATATTAACCGTATCTC
Organism: Akebia trifoliata; assembly: GCF_017979445.1. Taxonomy (NCBI): domain Eukaryota; kingdom Viridiplantae; phylum Streptophyta; class Magnoliopsida; order Ranunculales; family Lardizabalaceae; genus Akebia; species Akebia trifoliata. The sequence goes on from NC_141379.1 coordinate 7,037,473, forward strand.
TAGAAGACGTATCTATCATCCATCATGTGAGTCGACCAGTTATCAAACATCGTTCGACATTAGATCGAACCATCCTTTGATAAACTTGCATTATGTTTGTGAAGACTTTCTAGTTAGAAAATGAGCCTCTAGTTTTAATCATGCAAAGGCGCGGAACGTGTCGAACACGTCGGTAGAAAACAAGTCCTAATTTCCAGCCCGGCAAACTGGAAGAGAACAAAAACACTTTCCTTACCAACTTAGTAAAATTTGAAATCTTACGAAGGGTTGTTTGGCGCACATGGATTACTACATTGCAATCCAACAAAACAGCACTCCCTGACAATGTTTTTGGGTTGTTACCAACAATGTGTTTTGACTTGTCAAAAGAAATGTAGGAATGTGGGAAGGATGTGTCCATTGCATGAAGAACCTATTGCCCTTAGCTACATAAGTACTCAGAACATACCTTAATGTCACATTTGTTCTCAACCAAATAAAATGCACAAACAACCTATTGCCCTTAGCTACATAATTACTCAAAACATACCTTAATGCCACATTTCTTCGAAATTATGACATACAAAGTAACAGAAACAAAAAACCTTTCATATCACTGCGAGATTTAGAACCCTAGGCTGATTTAGGCATAGAAATGATTTCTACACACAAATAACGAATGAGACAGCATTTCAACTAAAACAAGAACTCAGAGTCAGAAATTTCAAGGACCTTGTGATCACCTATTGGATTTACACCTGGCCGAAATCCATTTCCTTCAATGTACCTGCATTAAAACATTAGAGTTGGAAGTATAAGCTCTTCATTAACTATAATTACACAGGTTTAGAAGATCTTTTAAATGATGAAGAGAACTCACATTTCTTTCAAGAAAGAGTGTTTATAGAAGGCATCCGGAATTCTCCCTGTAAATTGGTTGTGATCCAAGTACCTGAAAATTGCATCAAAATGAATTAGTGTGCAAGTTGAAAATGTTTGTCACACCGTGACATGTATAAAGGCATGTGTGTGTGCTTATGTGCGTACAAGCCATGTATCCTAGAAAAATGAATTACGACATCTGATGCAACCCATGTCAACTATTTTAATTATTCTCACCAAGAAAAATATTCATCACATCATGCTGATTTGTAATGTGAAGTCATGAATACAAATCAGTAACCAGGTCTGGATCCTCTCCAAAAGCAAGACGAAGATAAAAAATTATCATTATGCAAAGGTGGACCTCATTCATGGTCCTGGAACAAGTCATCCTCCCTGCCTCATGTATATGGCACACATCCAAGGTGGTTATGATCCACCATTTAACGGGTCTAAATAGATATTAGACATCAAAGCTTCGCCCGATAGGATGAAATGAAATGATCCAATCTGAACTCCTTTTGCATCAAATTTATAGTCCATTTTTGGACCCTTGCCCTATTTTCTGTCTGACAGAATTACTAGGATCACTCGATTATGTGAGCCTCCCACAGGCAAGGTGCATTAAATGGTGGATCCCAATCCCCATGTGTGATGGGTGCAGTGCTGTCAGTGGATTGAATCAGACCCAAAATCCGGTCCATTCCGATAACTTCAGGTTTAGATCGATGTTTCGGATTCTGATAAGGATTTGATCCGATATCTTATTGGATTGGATCGGGATAAAACCATGTCCCGATCTGATAATATGTTAGAAAGTATATAAATTATATAATATATTTTTTGAGATATATTAATTTACATTTTGTATACAAATGTCCCGATCGGGACCTGATCCAATTGTTAATGGATCGGATCTGGATCTTAATATCATGATTCGAGAAAAACCCGATCCGATTCGGATCAGTCCCGGATTCAATCCAATCCTTATTGGATCAGTACCAAATCAACCCCAATCCCATCTGCATCCGATCTAATGACAGCTCTAGGTACAGCCCTGGATCTTAATATTGTGATTCGAGAAAAACCCGATCCGATACTTATCGGATCAATCCCAGATCCAATCCAATCCTTATTGGATTGATACCAAATCAACCCCAATCCGATTTGGACCTGATCCAACAACATCCCTAGGTGCAGCAAGGATGGTTTTGCTCTCCCATCCGGATGCGAGCATACCTCAAGCAATAATTCTAAACAAGGACATTGTAGAGTCAGAGATAAATAACAAGACTCACAAGGAAGTCAATCTAGGAATATGGGCAAGTTCTGCTGGAATCGTCCCAGACATCTTGTTGTAGGACAAGTACCTATAACAGAAATAGTAATTAACGTCACAAATTCTACAATAGTGAGAAAAACCAACAGGAATCATGCTAGAAATGATCAGAACGTATATACGATTGCACTACTCACAAGATTTCCAAGTTCGTTAAATTTGCAAGTTGTGCTGGAATTCCTCCCGTTAAAAGATTGTTATTTAGGTACCTAGATATAACAATTACAAGATGAAACACTTGGTCTACTCATCTGATTAAAAATTCAAGAACACAAATAAACTTACAGGTTGCGCAGAGTGGGAAAGCTACCCTCTACACGGATGAGCTCTCTTATGGTACCCACCAAATGATTGTTACCAACATCCCTGAGAACATGTGGTATTTTAATATAAAATTAAACACTGAAGGTGGTACAAAATCAATGTTCTTCCATTAAACTTGCAAAAAAGTTATGGAACATTACAAGTGGTGGAGGTTCAGCAGAGAGCCCAATTCTGGAGGAATTCGCCCGGTAAAACGATTTTCATGAAGGTAAAGATAGCGGAGCTCTGGTAGATCTGCAAGCTCCTTGGGAATTTCTCCTTTGAAATTATTAAAACTAAGGTACCTAAAGAAGTCCAATACAACTATTAAACGGAACCAAAAATAAATAAATAAATAAATAAAAGAGGATTGTCTCAAAAGGGCACGGGCAAATTTCAAATATCATATGAGAAGTTGAAACTACTTACAGATGCGTTAGTCTCTTTAGTTCACCAATTTCAGGAGGAATGGTGTCTTGCAGCTTATTCCACCTCAAATTTCTAACAGGAGCATAAAAAAGTTAGTAAGCAAGCAAAGATGACATAAAAATATCAAAAACAAATTAATATGGAAACAAGTAATTCAGACCAATTAATTTTTCGAAGAAAAACAAAGGCATGCCTCCTTGGATTTATATCAGAGATTAGTTATTGAATGAAATGATAGACAAGAACATGGGTTCAAGATGGGCAAAAGCTTTCAAATGTGTGAGATTAATACGAAGTAGATTCTTCTGTTGTAAGACAACAGTCTTTTTCTTACAAAACCAGTTCAGGAAGCGCAGGAACATACAGTATTTTAAGACGTTTCATCCGTCCAATTTGAGGAGGGATTGGCCCAGTCAACTTGTTATTATGGAGATCCCTGTCATTTAAACAGTCAAACAAATTAGTTAAATTTTTTGGGGAAGAAATTGTTCGAAAAGACTGAAACAAGTTCAAATTATTATATCTTCTACGATGCACCATAAAGAATATTTTTAATTACATAAATACTGATATTTGTCACAATGAAATCCAACCCCACTTAAGATTTCACTTCAATGCAAAAGATTTCTAGATTGAAGAGGAAAGGGCAACCAACAGCTAAAAATTGCATTTCTAGAAAACAGGCTCTATATTGTTTACAATGACTTCCTGCTGATTATATAGCAAGACTAGTGGTTGCCAGTGCTGTTAAGGCAGTAAAAGAGGAAAACTAATAAAGTTGGAGAGGTATTATTAAGAAAGGGAGGAGAAAAGGAAAGAAAATAAAGTTGGAAGGGTAATATTGAAAAAGGGTAGAAGAAGAAAGAGAATAAAGTTAGAGGTATTTTTAAAAAGAGGAAGAAGAGAAAAGGTAAAAAGGTAAAACCTGTCATCGAGATACGTTGTTTATGGGGTATAAATCTTGAGACAAAGAGTGGGACCCACCCTTGTGTTTTGTTATATAGATAGGGTGCAATCACAAAGTATATACACATCCGTAGAATATGCCATGTGATCTCTATTATCTCCATTGAGGCAAAAAATTACAACTGTCCATATATCAGAAGCCAGTCAGGTACAGACTCAAGTGTATGTACCTATGTGGAAAATATCCATGCATTTTGCATCCACTCTACCAATAGTTTGGTGTTCCACTGATATACTAACAGACGCACGTTACTAATACATAATGGACCATACGCATACTGAACGAAAGCCTCTAGCTTCCTTGATGGCAGACGTACACATGAATGACTGTCAAATAGATAACAGCACAATATTCATACTCAACTTTAAATCAAATCTTTTTAACAATTCCTAAAGCAGTGATGGAATTAAAAGCAACACATTCTATGAATATGAATGGACAATCAATACCATATTAAGGGCCCTAAAAAACATGAAATAGTATCAAGAGACCGAGAAGATGGAGAGTGCTTACAGTCTCGTCAGATCCAGCAGATTGGTTACAGCAGTAGGAAAAGGCCCAACAATTGATACTGCATAAACTTCCCTGCAAGTGAAGAGTGATTGTTAAAAAGATCAAAGGATGAATACCAAAATTCTTCTTTGAAACATTGTCTAAATTTGGATTTGATCCTCCAAGAAATCTATCCTTAAAACATTGATTAATGACCATTATCAATACGCCAGTCAGGTTATCTAACGTTTCCAATTCCATCCTTTGACGGTTGAAGTAAAGGTGTGCTCTCTGACCATTCCTTTCTATTATTATTTGAGCATTTTAGGACCCACTCTTGGAAAACATTTTGAATTAGTAAGATAGTATTTCTTTAAACTAGGGTCACCCCCTTAATTGTTAGCTAATGTTGCTGACTAGCAACCAAATGTAACAAGTTTATTACCCCCTCCATAGTTGATTGAATTCATATTAAAATGGGAACTTGAATTCATTGAGATGAGAAACCCTAGAAAGATTTGAAACTGAGAATTACATAAAAATAGAATTCATTTCAAATAATACAATAAAGAGTATGGCACTTTGTTAGGGAAAAAAAAAATTCCTCAGAAAAATCAGCCAACAATGTTGACAGGGGCTCGCTAAGTTTGCATGCTAGTCATCAATGTAGGCCAACTACCAACTACAAGTATGGGGGTTATACTCATTCAAACAATTTCACATGGTAGTAGTGCTTAGATGCCTTTATCATTTTCTTGTTCCTTTCTACTAAACAAGCTAATTAAATGATGCAATCCATGGGGATACATAATCAAAGTTAAAGGAAATATATTAATAAAAAATTTTTAACGAAACATCACAAATTCCCAAACATATAAATAAATATTATAGTGTGAATCCTTCAAACACCATATGGGAGGGGGGAGGGGATTAAAGGAAACATCAAATGTTTCCCAAACATACAGGCAAGTATAATAAACTGAATTCTTTAAAAGCTATTGACAATGACAGAGATGTATTGCTTACAATTCTGTTACAACCCTATAGTCTCCTTGCACGGAGCATGTAACGCCAGACCACGGTGGTAGATCACCATCTCCACAAGGATCATCTCCAACCCATGAATAGACCACCCTCCATCCGAGAGATGCTTTGATTTCATTCAAGGCTTTCACTGCAATCAATAAGGGCCAGGAAATTCTTCTTACGCATCTCTTTAACCAAACAAAATAGTATACCATTATTTCTAAATAATAAAGCACAAATTACATTCAAATTGCGACTCAATATTCTAAGACAGACTCGGAAACAAGATCACATCAAAAGGTATTTCAAGATTTAAATACTTTGAGCTACGCTTTAATCAGCTAATATGGCATACCATAACATTTACACATGCATGACATTGTACTCTATTAAACCTATTTCTCAAAAGTAAACTCTTCACTTAAAAATACATCTAACGTACCAAAATCTAATTTCAAACTCTATGATTCTATCCAACATCAGTCTTGAATTCCAAACAAAAAAAAAAATGTAGTAAATTATTATTAAATAATACATAATTCAGGGATAAAAGGGGCAAACACAAGCCAATTTACTGTTAAAGTGTGATCAACTTTCAATTTTAAAATATATAAGATCAATTATCAATCTAACAGATAAATTCAAGATGATAAACAAATAACAAGTCATAGACATCAAATCCTTGTCCCAAAAATTTGGGGTCAACTAATCTAGTCTTGTTCTTGTGTTCTATGTGAGGCATGACTTAGGCACAATCCATTGGACTGAAGTGGACTTCACACATTACTTTTTCTATTTTTCATATATTTTTTTTAAATTATATAAATCTTCCTCTTTTCATATTCTTATTCATTTCTTTCTTCTTTACTTTAATTTCGTTGTTGTTGCTAACATGCAACATAATTGGAGCACTTAGAAATAAATTCGAATACAAGTATGTATATATATATATATACAATGTTTATTTTCTTCTGAATATAAAATAACATTATTTTATAAACTATTAACATAGAAGGATTAAAACTTTGTGAATTTGAAAATATGTGGCCACCCTAAATTTCAATTTTTAAACATTAATTATCTATAAATGATATAATATTTATTTTAAAAATATCATGCACGTGAGGCTTATGCTTTATGCTTTGAGGAGTTGTACTGCCGAGTGCCTTGCCTTGCCTCGCACCTTACCATCTGAAAATATTGTTTTGCTGCTTTGCATATTGATCCCACATTTCTCCCAAGTAGAAAAACGTCTATATGTTTTGAATAATGATTTTCTGACGCACCTGTCTGACATACGCCCCCCCATCACAGAACTGTAGATCATTTGCCTCGGGATACACAGTCATAAATCATTTTCTTGTGTATCCCGAGGCAAATGATCTACGGTTCTATGATGGGAGCATATGTCAGACAGGGGCGTCAGATTATCACGACTCATGTTTTTATTGGTTCCATTCTTGAAAGTAATTAAATATCTTCTCATAATGACAATTTACGTCTCCTCCTACTGATATTTTCTCTCCATCGGAAATTCTTCAATATCAACATATTTCCAAAATTGTCCCTTAATGTTTCACTTAATCCAACTTGTGCTATAACTCTAATTGCCAAATAAACTCTAGTTTCAGAAACTAACAAAATAAAAATGAAATTAAAGCATATGGCGTATAGATCCATCCACGAAAAAAACCGCTGAGTTCAAATTATCCAAGAAACAATGAAATTTCAACTCAATAATGCAAAAATTGCTAGATCAGTGAATCTTGAACTTCAATCTTCAAATCTAACAATCAAATACATCGAAACCTAAGATTTTTCAGAATAATTTATATTAGAACTGTAATCAGGATAAAGATCTGAAATTACCATCTCTTTTGAGGGTTTTACAGTGAGAAACGTTGAGTAGCAGAGAGAAGACGCAAATCAAAGCAAATAACGATGGAGTAGCCATTGAAGATTGATCTGAGATCACTGCCAGGATCAATCGATGCCGAGTGCAGATCTCATAAATTATTTTTCGATTTACATATTCAAATCTGCCAGATCTCGCTCCATATATATATATAGTCTCTACCAGTCGAGGGCCCGAGAAGGTGCTGAATTAGTGGAGATAATGTGAAAACTGAGTAAATATTTCTTTAGACCACCTCGAGCTTTTGGTGAATATGTGAGACACCCCGGTTTTTTTTAAAGCTGATCATATATCCCCTCTTTAATCGTGGACGGTTGACTAATGGCTGAGGTTCGGGGTGGAGACGGGTTTAGGTAAGACTTATAGCTGAGGGGCAGAAGGGACAAATTAAAATGACGTAAAAAAATCTTTCTTTTTTTAAGTTGTGTCACAGTACCATTGAAATGTAGGTCGATTCTGACATTCTGTTGTGGTTGTACAATCGATGTAACATTTTAATGATACTTCAGCATTGTTTTTTATTTTTATTTTTAATAATCTGCTTCCTTTAACGTTAGATTTTGGAGAGATCAGTAGATCACCTCTTCTCATCGTGGTTTGATTTACTGAACTATTTTATCTTCTAAATGGATAAGAAGAAAACGATAGTTTTACGAAAAATACTAGTACCTCATATGGCATTTTCCTGAGTAAAAAAGCATATATGATTCTTACACATTTCCATGACAAGAAAATGCGATTTGAAATACAATCTTGAGGCCACTTCAACATTGACTCTAGTATTACCTTTGATGACTTTATTTGAATAAATCTAGGATTACTAGATTTCTGGAAAAAAAATAAATTAACAATTTTTCTAAAGAGATTTTATCGGCACACTAATGCTATTGAAATTAGAGATATACACTGCTCATTTTAATTTTCAAAACATGTTTTTTCAATTCGTCATTTTTACAATCAATAAATTTGTAGAGATGATTTTAACGATCACCTAAGAATTTGAGTTTCCCTGTGTGCTGAATCTCCTCCGAATCGTCCCTGTTCCCTGATACACAAAGTCTCCGATGTCTAAATTACATCTTACAGAAAATTTGATAGAATTTTTATGAGATCCAAAATTGCATACCTTGTGGTATGACCATTTCCCTCTACTTATAGTGGAGAAACTTTCTTTTTCTACGTTTATAATCTTATCTCCTTCTATTTTGGATAGGAAATGTGGGATCTTTTGATAATAGAACATTTCCTAGTATTTCGCACTTAAATCCTAAGAGTCTAGGGATTTGTGCGTCTTTTCTTCCGGGATCTCCTTCCCTTTGACCATTCTCCGAGTCTCGATTACTAAGATGGAAACATGACCTACCTGATCTATACCTTGCATGAGTCTATATCAAATGGACTTCCACCCTACTTCGCTATCTCTGTGGCTAGGAGTTTTATTCCTTCACAATGTCCCCTCTCAGAAGGTCAGGAGCATCCTATCCTTCCGAGAATCTCCGCAAACCTGTTTCGAGTAACACCTAAGCTCCAAGATTCCTAACATCAGATACCTGGAACGACACGAATTAAATAGGTCGCACGGTCCCAATATGTGCATTTATTAATCATTACAAGTGTCTCTTGCCAATAAGTCTGCAATCAAGAGTCGTCACCTCTTTTATGATGATGCATGAAGTGCTTGTGTCTGACGTTCCTTCCACATGGCATTCCTGCATTGGCCTAGCACAGGGCGCGAGATGTTCAGTCGCCTCATGCTTGGGGAATAACGATGGCTACGATGGCCCATAATGTGCTCTCTTCCCTAGGCAATCTTGGCCCTTGAATTGAATGGGAATCTTGAGGATACTCCCTTTATAAATAGGCATCTCTTCTTCTTCATTTTTACTTTTCTCTATCTTTTGCGTCGAAGTGTTGTCGATTTTTCTCCAAGACTTTCTCCGTTTGATTTTTTGGCCAAAGTTCCATCCACCTTCCCTTTCTCCCTTCTTGTTCAAGGTACCCTCTATGCCATTTCTGTCTTACAATTTTTCCTATATTTTTATGTTAAGAAAACTCCAAATTGACATGAGTAAATATACACCCTTGTGAAACCATCCATGGAAGACTTCTGAGCTACATACTCCATTACGGAGTTCACAGCTATGAAATGGTGCGACTTCCTAGACCTCGATGAGACCTAGTAGAAAGACATGATCGTTGTCCTTTGACCTGCGAAGTACTGAACTTCTACCACAAGTCTCCCAATCAGATGACAGGGAACTTCTTCCGCTTGATCTTCATGATTGAGTTAATGAATACATGTCTCCCTAAAGGCCAAATGCTCGGATTAGTCAATATTCGAGCCCAATACAAGCTTTCTAATGCCCCTAAATGGCCTGGATTCTTCAATTTGATGAAGAGAAAAGGTCGGGAGATACTAATACAACTGCCCGAAATCGACAAAGAATAGTTCATGTACCCAATCAGGCTCATGGGTTCATGGGAGTATGTTGAGGGCCAATCCACTCCTGAGCTGAAGAACCATTACTTTAACTGGACGGGTAGGGACAATCAACGTACCTCTTATTAATCTTTGTACAAGCACCGATCTTCCTTTTTTTCAACTAACTCACTTTGCTTTTCGTTCCTGAAGGTGTGAAGGACATAAATCCTCCTCCTACTTCTATCATTGAGTCCATCATTGCGAACAAATATTTCAAGGATAAGCTCATCTCCCTTTCACCAACCTTCCCCCCATCACTCTTCTGCAATCGGGGAGAAAGTCGTCCCGTCTCACCCAAATCACCATTATTTCTTCTACTACCTCTTATTCATTTTCTCTCGAGAATTCTAACTTGGAATCCGAAAAGGAAATGTTTTCTCAACTAATCACTCAAAAACCTTCTGCGCACAAGCACCTTACACCCGAAGCTCCCCTTATGCCCGTATTTGTCTTACCCCTTTCTGACTCATCTCCTACCATCCCGTTTCCCCCTATTCGATTCTGGTACCGGAGCCATTACTGTTATTTCCGCAACCTAATAGACTTCTCGCTCATGCTGCGACTTCCTAATCTTGGAGCAGTGTGAGACTTTAGGAACCCTGTTAGATCCTAATTTAGTCACTATCATGTTCACCACCCTCCGACCTTTGTCTTCTTGAGCTGGAAGGTCTTGTGGAAGTGGAGGTGGCAAATCCCGTCTCCTCGACTCTTCTATGGTCGTTGCCACATATCTCCTGAGCTTACCTTGATCGATCATATCCTGAATGACATGCTTCAATCTCCAACAACTATATGTCGAATGGTCCTCCGCTTTGTGATACTCGTAATAAGGCATCCATGGTCGTCTCCTATAATTCGATAAGGCTTGCGGGAAGCTCGGATCATATTTGATATGCCTCAATATCTTGGAAGGCTTCATAGTCAGTAGTGTGAGGATTTGATTTGAATTTAATGAATTCTGATTCACCGGTTCTCTTGCTTTCTTCCTTTCTGACCCTTTGCCTACTTCATTTCTCTTGTTACCTAGACTTGTGTTGATCGGGGGTGTAATGCTTGCCATAACAACCGTTTCCTAAGATCTACTCTTTAAAGTTTCTTTCAATGTAATAAGCTTCTCATCCACCACGTAAAGGTTCTCTATTATCTTTGGAGGATTTGTGATCAACTCTTTTATGCAGTCTGGTACCTAGTATGATGGCGTTGACGTACACCTGAACCACCATGTCGTCATCTGGGTTTTCGACCGAGAAGAGTTGCGATCAGATCTGAGCCGTGAAATCTCGGACACTCTTTTCTCCTCTTACCGTAAATAAAATAGAACGTTTACTTTGACCTTCCTTCGCTTGTTATGAATGTATTGGACCACGAAGAGTTATTTCAACTGTTGGAAATTTTCAATTGACCCAAGTAGTAGACCATGGAACCAAGAAAGGGCTCCTGACCTAAGGATGGACGGGAATAGCTTGCAGATTAGTACGTGATCTCCCCAGTGCAAGATCATCATGTTCCTATAGTGCATCACATACTCTACGACATCTCTTGTTCCATAGAAGGAGTCGAATTTTCGTATGTGGAACTTTTTTGGCGACTGTGCTTTTCGAATTGTTACAGTAAACAAGGAGGTCCTCACATCTCGAATGGCCGACCTGTCCTCCTTTCGCAACATCCTCATCTCTATGCCTTATAAAATCTTCCACTTTTCCTAAGGTGAGGGGATTTGGTGGTATATATTGTTCTGTACTAACCCGATTTTCTTCACTCCTTCCTTCTAAACCGTGATTCTCAGAATGTTGTAACACCCCGAGTTTTTAATTCGTATCTCGAGGAAAAATAAATAGTGGAATTTTAAGAAAATCTTGAAAGTGGGATTTAGGGTAAAACTTTAGAATGTTTCTGATCATTTTTTATGGAATCTGACCTCACCATTAGATTCAAAATGATCGAAAAACATAGTTTAGCCTGTAAGCACGCTCAAATGCGAGTCCGAATATAAAAGTTGCAAAATCCTCAATTATCGGGTCGGACCAGACTAAAACAGTGACTTTTTGTTAGAGCAATAATTTTTAAAATTCGATCATACTATTGGGTTCATAACGAAAAATTATTAAACATAGACTATTTATTTATCATTTTTAGAGTCAAGAAGTCGAATTATCGTCAAAAACGAAAACGACATCAAGTTTAGGGGTCACCTCAGGCAAAAAATGTAAATTTTTGATGGAGACATAATTTGTAGAAATTGACTGTACTATTAGATCCGGAACAAAAAATTAGATGAAATAGAGTATTCATTTGTCAATTTTGAAGTTCGGATGATCAAGTTATCATCGATCAAAACAATATGCGAAATACCGATTTCGTCCCAACTTTTATATAAATAAAATTTAATTTTTTTTTATATAACTCATCTTCCCCAACGCGTCATTACAGCCGAGACATATACGAAAAAAAAAATTATTTTTCCTTCGATTTTCCACTTCAGATCTCTCGCAAACGGTCCACTTTCGACGATCGCCACAAAGGAGAAAAAAGTCCACAGCTACGTTCTCTACAAAACCCACCCAACCTCTTTCCATTTCAATTTCTTTTTCATCCAATATCGTCAAAAATCAGCCGTATTTGGATACGGAAATTTCGAAACTTTGACCTCAGATTTCGTCCATTTCTGGGTCAAACTGTCTTCCGACGTAGAAGAGAGAAATGTCCGCAGCTTCATTCTCTACATAACCCACCCAAATTCCTTTCGTTTTCTCGTCTTTTTCACCCCGTATAGTCAAAAATCAGTCATATTTTTATACGGAGATTTCGTAACTTCGACCTCAATTTTCATCGGTTTCAGGGTCAAACCGTCTTTCGCCGTAGAAGGGAGAAGAGACGAGCACATCGAGATCTTTGAAACCACTGGGCTGGTTTCAAAAATCAGCCATTTCGAAGTTCGGTCCGTCTCGATTTTCATGCCGATCGCCTCGATTTCCGCGCCCGTGCTTCGATCGTTTCGCCTGAAGATTGTAAGGAACTTTCAATTTCTATTAGTAATCGTAGATTGTGAAAATTGCATTTAGGATTTTATCTGAAAATTTTTGATGTATTTCCAAAATATAGAATTCTTTTGTTATTTCAAAATTCACGCCAGAAATTGCATGTTTGATATGTTTAATTGTAATTTTTAACAAATTATACGTGTGTAGGATATTTGAACGGATTATTTCTATAAATTGGGTCTTATGCACTGCTCGGACCCCGTTTTGATATGAAATTTGTATTTTTTTAATATTATTGATATAAATAAATTCTATAATTGGAAAATGTGATTTAATATTCAATGAACTCATATTGAGTTGATGAATATCAGAAAATATATGTTTTATTGAAGAGATTGAAAATTGTAAAAATTGAAAAAAGGGAAAAAGGGTATGAAACGGTAAAATGTCAGAGTCACACCCGAGGGGTGATGTCTGCATTTTACGTTGTTGTGTTGTGTGCAGGTTGGTGAACAGATATCCAAGGATAATATTGTTGGTTGCATGTTTATTTAAATTTCTGTTAGTGCGAGGCGCTCCGTTATGTTATTTATTTTAGGCCGGGTGGCCACACTTGCATGGTAGGAAACTGGATATCTATTCTCAACATTGTATTGTTAATTTCTCTTTTATTTTCAAATGAAAATAATATATATATATATATATATATATATATATATATATATATATATATATATATATATATATATATATATATATATATATATATATGTACCTATTTTGTGAGCTGTTAAAGAGTTTGTGAATGCCTGAAGGGATAGTGCGTCATATCATCCGGAGTGGTGTACTATCCTGGGATGTACGGTAGGGACCACCAAGCTCATACGTAGTATGGGATGCGTATGAAAGTGGAATCACAACTGGAATCCGGGTTTATTCCTCTCTATCTTTACCAGTGAACTTGTAATATAAAGGTGGTTGTATACGAATGGTTTGTATATTTGGGAATCACATGCACACCTGATAGGCATAGACGAAGATGATTAGTCAGTGATCACTAACAATCTATAGTAGTCGAACGTTCTGACACATCGAAAAGAGACCCATTGCTTATGGTCACGTCAAACGGCCAGCCTGAGTCGGATAAATGGTCAACTAAGGGTGGTAAACAGCGACCAACCACAAAATCAAGAACTAAAAATCAGAAAGGAATTATAACATCATGTCCCGACTGGGAGCGATCCAGTCGTGAATCCCAACTCTCTAATTCCAATACTCCACCATTGTGTATTATGTATCTGTTGCTTATTTTGATATATAAAATGAAATGCATGTTTATTGTTTCCATTTGATCAATTAGATTTGTATAAAAAAAGAATGTTATAGTGAGTACTGCTGATCGATGTAATGTTAGTTTTAAAATGTTTAGTTGCTCATCCCTGGCTATATGTACCAGTTAATCGTAGTTTTCTTCTGTAAAACTTTGTTTATTTTAAAATGATTCAGTATGTTTATTCGTTCATGTTAGGAAAGGTTATTGGCAGAAATTGTTACTTCCTTACTGGGTAACCATTGTTACTCACCCTTTCATTCTCCATTTTTTTAGTTTCAGATTCAGAGCTTGGCGATGCAAGTATAGAGTACGAATGAGGATCATCTGGTTGGTCAGATAGACAGCTAGAGTTCGTCACTTGGTGAGTATTGGGGTTATTACCCCTACTAGTGTCGATTTGTCAAAAAAAAATATTATAGATTTTGTTCTGAGCGATAGGACTTATGTTAGAGTGAGAAATTTTGTGTAATCCTGTATTCTGGTTATTCTTCCGCACTCTGATCTTTCGTACGTTATTAGACGTATATAAGCTTCCGCTAGTATTATAATTTGTATATGTATGCAGGATTGTATGTCGTTTATTAAGTGCAGGTTGAACGCCTTGAAATGCTAACATAAACAGAGGAGACCATGTCGAAATTTCGAGGTGCCACCTAGTACCTCGAGATCTGACATGGGGATTTGTGTTAGCGTTCGGCGGGGCGCCACAAATGTTGACCCCCGTCTCTATCAATTTCTCTACGGTTCTCCGATTCTTCCCATCTCTACTGCCTCAGATGCTCGTTCTCCCTCCTGAGTATCCAGATTTCTTCCGACTGACGCTTCATGTTTTATTGTAGATTTCGTTGCCCACCTTAGCCTCCCATTAGCTTATTCCTCCGCTGCTGCCCCCACTACTGCCACCAAATCGATGGTCTTCGTTGCTCCTACTACTTTCTCCCTCGCTGCGGTCCTCCTGCCAGTGTTTATGGTATTTGCCATGTATATGTCGTGTTTTTTTTTCTGTTTGTTTCCCACGAACGATGCCAATTGTAGATGCAATTTTAGCAATCACTTCGAAATCTGAGTTTCCTTATGTGTTGAATCTCTTCTGGATCGTCCCTATTCCCTGATATATAGAGCCTGCGATGCTTAAGTTAGATCTCATAAAAAAATTCGACAAAATTTTTATGAGGTCCAAAATTACATACCTTGTGGTATGATCCTTTTCCTCTACTTATAGTAGAAGAACTTCCATTTTCTACATTTCTAGTCTTATCTCCTTCTATTTTGGATAGGAAACGTGAGATCTTTTGATAATAGAATATTTCCAATTATATCGTATTGAAATCCCAAGAGTCCAAGGATTTGTGCTCATTTTCTTTCGGGATCTCCTTCCCTTTGACTATTCTCGAACCTCGATTACTAAGATGGAAACATGACCTACCCGATCTATACCTTGTACGAGTAGGTATCAGATAGACTTTCGCCCTACTTCACTATCTCTGTGGCTAGGATATTTATTCCTTCACATAATTTGTTGATAAATTATCAGTGAGATTACTAATGTGACAATCGCTAGTATTTTTATTAGCAAATTTGTTGATTACAAAAATGACGAATTCTCTAGAAAAACATGTTTTGAGAATTAAAATGAACAATGTACCAAACTCATTATTTCATCATATTGAGCACATGAAATGGAGATTCACCCTTTAAAATTAAGTAGCTCTCTACATATAGATTGGTGTGTTATAAGTAAAAGTTGGTGTATTGGTAGCAACTCCCTTAATGAGATCACATCAATTTTAAATGATTTAAGAATACAATTAAGATACCTACTTTGTTTATAGTTTCTCCTTTTGAATGAGATCACATGGTAATTTTATATGCAATCATTATTATACCTTGCCAAAACAAAAAACATTTCAAGGCAAAGTATTTCTCTCGTAACTGTAAGGATAATAATTAGTCCTTTAATTTGCATTTATAAGATCTCCAGACAAAAGTCTAATCCAACAATTTTCAATAATGCTCACAAACCCATGTCGACTTCCCCCTGCATTTTGTTAAATATTTGATATGCCATGTATTTTCAAATTTATGAGATGCCCCTTCAATCATGTTGGCCTAGTTGAATAATTTAGACACCCTAATCAATATGAGTATCTTAGACATCTCTATTTAATGTTTAGGGGTTTTAAACATGCCTTTACATTTTGATCAATATTTGAGATACCAATGAGATGTGATTTAGATACTCTTCATGGTTTGGTGAATATTTTAGATACCCTCTATTTTTCAAACCGATAACATGCCACATTTACCTTGTTGTGCCCCTTCGTCAATTCTTACGATTATTGAGACACCCCTCTATCAAATTGGTGAATATTTGAGATACCTGTGTTTCAAATTGTTCTTCTTTTATAAACTAATAAAAAGCAGCCTAAATATCTTTATCTTCAACTTATGAGAAAAAATCCTAAATTTTTATTTTTAAAATCAATTGTTTCCAAGCTCTCCATCCTTATATAAACTTAATTGTAATCTGTTAAACTAGGGATGGCAATGGATCAATTCAGTATTGGATTATTACCACTCCAATATTGATCCAAATTTTTTTAAACATATATCCGATCCGATTAGATTAATGAATGTGCAAACCGAATCCAATCCATTTAATTTCATCCTTAATCCGAAAATCGATCCAAGTACATGCCTTATTTTAAAATTATCAATGTTCAAATATATATTTTTTAAATATAAAATTGTATAAAAAATTTAAAAATCCATTTTTCAACTACAAATATAGAAGGAAACCAAAAATACTAAAATGTATTTATATGAAATTAAGGCATGTATTTATATATATATGTTCAAATTAGATTTTTTCGGAACGGATTGGGTATATCCGAATTCGATTTGATTTGAAAAATCTGATTTTTCATGTTTTTTCGGATTAGTTTAGACATCAGGTATATTTCGAATCATTGCTAGCCCTATGGCAAACCTCATCTCCAATGCATCATTTTAAACATCGTCTTAATCCAATGCAAAAATCCTAAAAATTTCTATAAAAAAAATACCATTATCTTGTTCTTCAAAAATCCTATCCCACTCTTTATATTTAAAGGTTAATATAGACTAATCTTAATGTTGAAGTCTATGATAGAAAAACAAAAAAATTACTCAAGAGGTTGAGGATCTCTGATTCTGATAAGAGAAATTAAATGGTTTTTGTTATTAGTATTTCAGGTTAAAAAGGAGATTAATGAGATTATTTTCATTAATCCTAAAAAATTCTATAAAAAAATATCATTATCTTACTTCAAAAATCCTATCTCACTTTTTATATTTAAAGATTAATATAAATGTTGAAGTCTATGATAAAACAAATTTACTTAAAAGGTTGAAGATCTCTGATTTTGAAAAGAGAAATTAAAGAATTATTATTTCAGGTTAAAAATGAGAGTAATGAGATCATTCTCATTAATCCATTAGAGAAGATTGGGGTGAAGTGAAATAAATGCTTTGTTGAATATTTGAGATACAATGTGTTTAAAATTAATAAGATTGACTATTTTCTTCAATTCTTTACTCCCTCGAAATTTTTTCCATTTTTAGGGTGTTCTTGGTAAAAATTGGTGTGGCAATAGAAGCTCTTTTTCAATAAACACATGTCAGTTTTCTGTAAATTTAACAACTTAACATCAAATCTCTTGTTCAGACAGTATTTCAAACTTGAACAGTGTGTTTGGATTGAGGGAAGGGAAGGGAAGGGAAGAGAAAATATGCTGTTTTCTCTTCTTTTCCCCTGTTTGGATTGTTAAGTGAGGAGGGAAAAGAAAAAAAATGGAGGGAAGAGAAGGGAAAAAATGTAAAATTTTGTTCCCCCCAAAAATGGAGAGACGAGGAGGGAAGGGAGGAGACGAAAATTTTCATTCCAAATTTGTCCTCGTCATTTTGAAAATTTCCAAAGAAACATGATATTGGCAGATCAATTATTACTAGTTACACCCCAAGTAATAAAATTCACAGAAACCCTAGAGATGTTTACGAAGGAGACGAAGAAGAAACCGTTAGAGAGAAGGAACTTCAGCGACAAGTTTGAAAGAAAAATTTGAAAGAAAAAATGGAAAACAAAATGTCCAAATCCAATAACGAAGAGACTCTCGATGATGAAAATTCAATTCGAAACGTGAAGCAAAGTTTCAGAGACCAATCCAAGGTAAAGCAGAATCAATGGCATTTGATTTCCAGCGTGATATTTTATTTTATTGTTTTTCTTTTTAAAGTCGCTCAAACTAAGGAGATTTTGTCGAAGCAAGCGGTTACAATCGCAAAATGAGCAGAAGAACACGATCAATTTATCAACAAGGTATGTATTTGTTTTGAATTTTTTTTTCCGAAACCTAATGGGTGTTTGGGTAGTCTTCATCTTATATTTTAGTTTTTTTAATCATTTGGGTTGGTAGATTGTTGGGTTTTATTGAAATTTTGTTTTGTTTTGTTTATTTTGGTTCTTTTGAATTGTCTGGGTGTTTGGATTATTGGGTTTTCTACATTTTGGTTGCCTTCATCTTATACTTCAGGTATTTTATCATTTGGTTTAGTAAATTTGTTGAGTTTTTATTGAAATTTTGAATTTTTTGTTTGGGTCTTTCGACTTTTCTGGATGTTTGGATTAATAGATTTTCTTCAATTGGGTAGCCTTCATCTTATATTTCAGTTATTTACCATTTGGGTTAGTAAATTTGTTGGATTTTTATTGAAAGTTTGATTTTTTTTGTTTTTGTTTTGTCTTTCGACCTTTCTGGGTGTTTGGATTAATGGGTTTTCTCCATTTGGGTTGCCTTCATCTTATATTTCAGGTATTTTGTCATTTGGGTTGGTAAATTTGTTGGGATTTTATTGAAATTTAAAATTTTTTGTTTGGGTTTTTCAACTTTTATGGGTGTTTGGATTAATGGGTTTTCTTCATTTGGATTGCCTTCATCTTATATTTCAGATATTTTGTCATTTGGGTTAGTAAATTTGTTGGGTTTTTATTGAAAATTTCAGTTGTTTGTTTAGATTAATGGGTTTTCTTCATCTGGATTGCCCTTATCTTATATTTCAGGTATTTTGTTATTCAAGTTAATAGATTTGGTGTTTTTAATGAAATTTTGATTATTTTGTCACATGATTTCGAATTCTGGTGTTGAGAATATGAGTTTAATTTCGAAAATCTATCTCCATTATGCAGGGAGATTGTTGCCATTCATGAGCATGGGTTGGTCTCTAGTTGTTGGTAGGTTAATTGCTCATTGACATCTTGTTAAGCGATTGGATTAGAAGCGAAGTAGAAAAGAAAGGGAATGGTAATTTATAAAGGAATCACAATAAAGTTTGGCTATTCTACAATTTTTTTACTACTCCATGGTTATATTTCCGCATTGGTCATAGTAGATTGCAAATCTTGTGGAAGTTTCCTTGTCTAGACCACGAGGAACGATATGAAATGTTGATAGTTCACGTAACCCATTTCAACCTATCCACCGATCAAGAACAACTGAGAGCATTCAAAATATGCTTCACAGGATGGCAAAATATGTTTTGTTTTAGATTAAACATCAACTATAATACTAGCAATGGAATATGGTGGAGGTTTAATTGGAGATCTAAATGTAAAAGCTTGTTCCCTGCTCGTCAAGTCTGGCATTTTTCAAATGAAACTATGAGAGCCAAAGCTGGGGCTCTTCTTTAATGATTGAGGATGTTAGATTCAAACAATATTGTCTTTATAAAATTTAGATTAGAAGTGTGTATGGTAAAATAATAGGCCGGAACACTTGTGGATACTCATACGATTGCTATCAAACTTATAATAAGGCCTATATCAAAGCAAAGGGAAGAGTTTCTTTCAAGAATTAAATAATCATGAAAATAAACTCCCCTATATTGTAGGGTGTGATATAATTTTGATTTTGTTAAGTTTATGCAAGTCTCATACACCTTTGATCTATCAGGATTTCTGCTACTACACCAATACAATTTTCTTGGTCATGCTCCTCCTGTATCCTAGAAACGAAAAGCTTTTCATGGTTTGCTTCTCCTTTGCAGAGGTAAGTGCACTGTCCTGCTTTATTTTTGGCACCGTTTAGATAAAATTCTAATTCATATGCCATGAAATATATATTGTTGTGTAGTAGCAACCACCAACTAGTAACTATTGGTTAGAAAATGAATCTTGAATGAGAACAAGAGCTTCCGCATACTCATGACTAGTAACTCCTGTAAAGTTTATTAGAATGGAAGTATTGAGCACAGTTCTTCCAATTATTTCTATTTTTGTTTCCTACATAGTAATTAAGTTTCAACCTAGATTTTTAAGCCATCTTTGAAAGTCTAGTCAAATTGACTCTTTCCTGAGATGTTGCATTTTTAATATTACATGTCATTGAATTAAGTTATTGCTTAACTTATGTGTTGAATCAGCCACTAGAGCTTCTTTGTGAATTTGTGTTTTACCATACTTTGCTTCAATTATCTTTTTCTTACTGTCACTTTGGCTAGCACAAAGATTTCCCAACAAAGGTTCATGTTTCTGTTAAACCGTGTTTCTTCTTACATGGAGATCTGAGTCATCTTTCCATCTTTTCCTTTTATCCATTCTCTCTCGACTGTGGTGTCTCACTCATAATATTCATTGAATGTAATCACCTATCAGACGGGATTAATGTTGACAATTGTGATCCCCACCTTCCCCTTCTCTAGTATTTAGTTATGGTATTGTTCTTGTTGAAGCTTTCATAGACCATGCTTTATACATCATCTTTTTATATTGTTATACAGGAGTAGCAGAATTTCATTTTTGTTGTCAATTTAGGACTTAGGTCTCCTAAATTGCTCTCCACGGGTTTAATTTGCACATCATTTTGTTCTTGTTTCAAAAGGAGGAGTTTTCATCTTTTATTTATTTGCTAGATCAGTGATTTGGAATCTAATTTGTAATTGATTTACAAATTAGACGTCTGAAACATAGTTCAGTGCAAAATGACGTGTCACGCCCCAAAAACTCAACCCGAATCCTCATGATTCCCAAGTTGAATCCCGAGGCATGATATAAAACCCGTATCATGATAATCAATTCATAAACGTAAACGGCAAATAATATAACTATATGTCATACCTGATCATTTCTCAACAGAACAGACACGTATCCTCAAACATCAAAAACACTTGACATATATACATAAAACAGTAATGACATACTATAGTGTTCATAATTACATAACCAAAAACGATAGCTAAAGACTTAAACCTAACTCTAGTTTAAGACTTATAACTAGTAATACCCATGCTCCACTCCTGGAAGCTTGGACTGATCATCTATAAGGCCCTGGCACTGAGCCTCCTCGGAAGGATCACCTAAACCAGGTGCGCCTGAAATTTGATGTCGTAGGGGTGAGTAACAGGGGAGTTACCCAATAGGGGAATCTTACAATTCTAAATAACAGCATCCTATATGCAGTTTAAACATTCTAAGAATTCATAAATCATGCATATTTGATATTCAACACAATTAAAAATAATTGAACTCCGATGTCATAAAACTTAGTAGGAAATTAAAACACTTAAAAATCTGAAGAAAACAATTGTTCATAATATAACATCAAATAATAGAGTACTATAATAGAGAGTTGAGGGTCACGACTGATGTGAACATCTCAGTCAAAATACGATTATTCCAATACTTCACCAGTGTGGAACCCCACCGTTAGTTCCTGATTCTATGGCCAGCCTCTGCCACAATTTGGGTAACTGTTTTCCGGCTCAGGTTGGCCGTTGACCAAGGCCTTAAGAAACGGGCCAAATCAAGTAGGTCATTCTTTCTTGACTACTCTAGACTATTAATGATCATTAACTAGCCATCTTCATCTATGCCAATCTGGCGTGCGTGTGATCCTCGATATTCTCTATCAATTATACAACTATCTACATCTTGTTTCTATTAAAGATAGAAAAGAAACTCCCGGATTCCTGTTGTGATGTTGTGTTCTTATGCATTCCATAATACATAAGAACTCAAACAACGCAACTGTTATCCTAGAATAACACGTCATTCCGGAAATATCACAACATGTTATTCTTTATAGGTTTTCACAATCTCTTTAATAAATCACTAAAATACTACATATAAGTATTTATTTTCTTTTCAAAACGTAATGAAAAATAAAACATACACGTGTTTTAAATACCCAGTCCACTCTTAAATGTACAGTCTTATCTCTCTTTTCTTTTTCTTTCTTTCGTGTCTTACACGACCCTTAGTCGAAGCATTTCACTCATTCGTGTCTTACACAGTATATGACTGAAGCATCACTTCATATTTTCTCTCCTTTTCGTGTCTTATACGGCATACGCCGAAGCATCTCACTAACTGGATATTTTAAAAGCACGACATTCAATTGAGAACTCGTTCTCATATTTATTTTAATAAACTACTTTTCTACCCAACTTTTAATTAGAAACATTTCTTGGAAATCCATCACTAAAATGATTAAAGTAAACTGTCCACCAGTTTAACTTATTCAAAAATCATGTATGTTTATAAAAATGTGAACAAAATATGTATTGTATAAAAAAAAAAACAGCAACTTCTATAGTTGCTGTATTTTCTTTTTGACAAGTACAAAAATACGTATAAAATACGTATTAAGTACTTATAAAAAGTTATAAAGAACCAATATTTTGAGCATTCATTTAAAGTATATATAGTAAAATTTTATATAAAAACAGCAACTTTCATAGTTGCTGTATTTTATTTTAATACGTATAAATACGTATAACGTACGTATAAAACACGTATAACGTACGTATAAAGCAACCGTTTTTTTTTTTTTAATCCTATCTAGCATACATATTGTCAACTTAATACAAAAAAAACAGCAACTTTCATAGTTGCTGTATTTTGTTTTTAGCATGTATATTTACGTATAAAACATGTATAAATCAATTATAAACATGTAATAATTCCTTTTAAAACAAAATACCAAATACTAGTATGCTTTAAAATCATAAAAACAATAATATAAATATGTATAAATAATATGCATGTTGTAAAAATTTACAAAACAATTTTAACTTTAAAATTTCTAAATCAAAATTATTTTTAAAAAAAAAACAAATCCAATTTTTACAACTATAAAATCAGCATTACATATATATATATATATACTAAAACTATTATATATAATTGCAAGGGCCTACCTTTTTCTTTATTTCTCTTTCTTTTCCTTTCCTTCTTTTCTTTCCCTTCCTTCTTTTCTTTCTCTTCTTTCTTTGTGAAAAATGAAACAATCAAACAAAAATTCAGCTAATATCTCATTTGATATTTTCAAAACAAAATATCTAGATATTTTAAATATCTAGATATTACAAAAATTCTAATTCTTTTAGAATTTCTTAAAAATATCTAGTCAATTTGACTTAGTCAAAGTTGTTTGACTAGTCAACAATAATTGACTTGACTTGACTTGAGTCAACATTAGTTGACTTGACTTGAGTCAACCTTAGTTGACTTAGTCAACATTTTTTTTTTTTTTTTTTTTTTTTTTTAAAACATTTAATGACGTGTGGCAAAAGATAAATAAAAGAATTTTTTTTCTAGAAATATAACAAAATATTAAGGATTCGAACAGCCTTTTTAATTTCTAGGGGATCAAACTTACAAAAGTATTGTTTTGAACAATAATCAAGAAGTCTTTGATCACCCTCACGAGGCCATCTTTCAATGTGTCCTACAAAGTTTGAAAATTTCCATTGAAAGCATCCCAACTTCATACCTCCACAACATCTTCACCAAGGGAACTAAATCAAAGAACACTTTGCACCATCCATCTGATATTCCATAAAAAATGGACCCAATCAGCCTATGGGTACTCTTGCATGCGCGTGTGTTATTATTGGTTTTCTTTGCATATGGCCAAACGAGCCCAAATTTTTTTCTCTTACTAGAGTTATTTTAAAATTTCTTGATAAAATAGTAGTTTCTGATTTTGTGAATCCTAATAGTAGTTTCTGATAAAATAGTAGTTTCTGATTTTTTTTCTCCTACTAGAGTTATTTTAAAATTTCTTGATGGTCATTTTCTCAAACTCCTTTTACTTGCATATGATTTGTGCCTAATCTAGATTGGAAAAGTACCCAAATGTGGAAGAAATAGAGGCATTGAAAAGCAGTAAAAGAAAATGAAAATAAAATGAGACATGAAAGTTGCTTTGTTGCCTGGGAATGATTTGCTCCAATAGCAGTGTTCAATTCAGTCAAACAAATTTTATGATATAAATTTCTTACCATTTTGCATAATCTACTGCTGCTTGTATTAAATTAGTTTTACTAATAGGTCTTTCTTTTCTAGAACTATTAAGATTTTGTCAACCACACAATATTCTGCTTGATTATTCTTAAACTTGGAGCTTTCTCATCAATTAGTACCTCTATTATGTGTTCAGACAACATATGAGAATTTCCGGTACAGAGCTGATGGTAGGCATAATGTCTACAACCGGGGTTGTGTGAATAATTTTTTTGAAGTATTCTACACGAAGATAATGCCCTCAAGAAACAAATTCCATGCTTATGTACAAGAGGAGGTTCAAAGGCCTCACATGGCTAATACCCGGGAACCAGTACTAGATGATTCAGGTGGAGACCCACGTGCCAAGGTAGAAGATGATCTAGAGATAGGTGGAGATCTACTGAAGATCTCCTAGCGTCGTAACTTTGTTGAAGTCAACGAAGATGTAGATGTACGTAGTAGAGGAAGCAACGGAACACATCATGATTCTTCTGAGGCTTAATTTGGTTTGGGTTCAGGTCAGCAACCACCGGGACAAGAGGCACGCCACTTGAGTTGGGGTAGGAGAAGTGGGAGCTGGGAGATAGCACCAGATATTCTCTCCATGAATACTGCAACCACTCAAAACAGAGGCAATAACCATTAAGATGTTTATTCCAGTTAATTTCGTGCAACTTTCACGTGACGCGAACACACGAAATACTTGAATGTTCTTTTGTGGGTTTGGAAGGTTTAATTCTGGCCATGGTGGAGCATAATGGGCACTTGGAAAAATACAAATGTACCCATGGGAATCAATTTGATTTATAGTTGAACTTGTACTATCTTTTTTTTTTTTTTTGCCGGGGGGGGGGGGTGTAAATTGTTGAATTTATTTAGAAGGCATCGGGACTATGTTGTAATTGTTGAAGGTAGGTGATAAAAGTTTCTTCTGCCTTAACTTTTCTTGTATTTTTTGTGGTAGGGAGGGACTTAGTGTTGAGTTAACAGTTGATGTTTGAGAATCTTTAGTGTTGGCTTTGATTCTTTTGTGTAAATCAATGATTTAAGATGTATAATGTTTATGTTTCCTGCATTGAAACTCTCTTCAGGTTAAGTACAGTTGGTTCAATATGGGGGGGAGTGGAAGTCCTCCCTATGTTTGCACTGGGTTTCACCATCGGATCGATCCTCACCAAATATTAATTGGTTGGCTGTTCTCTCTGTTTCTTCTCAACTATTTTGCTCCAATATCTATAAACAAAAGTATCTCAAACAAACCCACCTTCCAAATCCTTCAAAGGGATATAAAAACCTTTCCAATCTCAGTAAAATAAAAAAAAAAACAATAGCTAGCAATTGTCGATAACTTAAAACCCAAAGCCAAAAGTATTTGAAAAAAAGTAGTTATAAAAATATAACCAAGAGGAAGCCAAAACAAACAAAGCAGGTTAAATAGGTGCTCTTTTACAGTGTTGGGTACTTTCAGAACATTGTTTTCATCATACACAATTATGCTTACTGATCCTTAATTTTTCAATTGTTCCTAGTTGAGGTGAGAAAGTCACCCAACGGAATTTAAATGAGACCTATTATAAATAACATGAACAATATGTACCAAGATATACTAAAATTATTTCTTCTAATTTTATATGAACATACTTTTAATTGTCTTACAAATCTTCGATCCATTCTTAACATCACTCGCAATAAGTAGACGATCATCATCATCATCAAAATCTCCGTCATTTTCAATTTCTACATCGATTTTTTTGCCAATTGGTAGTAATTTTACAGAAGATTTATGGATTTTGGATCCAAGATGATCATTTTCATCATCTAATTGGAATTCTAGGAATGATTTTTTGGAAGAAGAGCATAATAATTATTATCCATTTTTCAATTAAAAGAAAACAATCATATAAAGAGGAATATTTACATTTATAAAGATTAAAAGTAGAAAGATTTGAAGTTGTTTTTGTAGATATGAGAAAAGATGATAGAGAAAGAGACAGAGATCTATGTGATCTTGAACGTTTGATTGTTTATATTTTATATCATTGTACAAGTAGAATTTTATTTTTTAGACTATGAAGGGTATAATAGTCATTTGACAATAATAATTTCTCTTCTCTTCTCTTATGAATCCTAACCAAACAGGAGAAACTTGACTTTTTCTCTTCTCTTCTTTTTCAATCCAAACAGGGTGAAGGGAAACTCCCCTTCCCTTCCCTTCCCTTCCCTTCTCTTAAATGAGTTTCTCTTCCCTCCCCTTCCCTCAATCCAAACACAGCCGAAGGAACATTCGACGCAGAAGGGGAATTTTGATTCGACAAACCTTCTTCTTTATTCAAAGAAACTTTCCTCCAAACACATCTCCACCATGATTCCTTTTAAAACTCTTTCTCTTTCTTTTCGTCTCCACACTCTTTACACACTCCAATTCCTCTCCAGTCTCCATAAATCTAAACCCCAAAACCCTAACCAAATCAGGCGGCTCAGTCCAAATCCAATGGACTGGAATCGAATCGCCTTCCAATCTCGACTGGCTCGGTATCTACTCACCTCCCAATTCACCTCATAACAATTTCATCGGTTACATCTTCTTATCTTCCTGCAACAATTGGCAATCGGGTTCATGTTCAATCGAGCTCCCATTAGTCAATCTTCGATCGAATTACGAGTTTCGGATTTTTCGATGGACCAAAAACGAGATCGATAAGTCTCACCATGATCACCACCACAACCCATTACCTGGAACGAAGCACCCATTGGCAAAATCGGAAGAGTTAGGATTTGAGATTGGTCATGGACCAGAACAGATTCATTTGGCGTTTACAATGAAGGACAATGAGATGAGGGTCATGTTTGTTACGGATGATGGGAAGGATAATTATGTGAAGTATGGAGAGAAGGAAGATCAGATTGATGAGGTGGTGAAGACGGAGGTGAGGAGGTATGAGAGAGAGGATATGTGTGATTCGCCTGCGAATGATAGTTTTGGATGGAGGGATCCTGGGTTTATTCATGATGGTGTTATGGTGAATTTGAGGAAAGGCAAAAGATATTATTACAAGGTGAGACTAAATTGAATTGGTTTTATTTTTAAATATTTTTGCTGTTTTATGATTTGTAGAACTTCAAGAATATATGTTTTTTCTGCTCTTTTTGTTGGATGTATCATTATTACATATAATTGATTTTTTTTTTTTAGTTTACACTTGTTAGGTATATAAGTGGGTGCTATTTGATTCTTTTTGGTCAGCTTTTTCTTCAATTATCTAATCCGACAAAGTTGCATGATTGCTTTTTTATTTATTTATTATAATGTGTGTGGTGCTACTGGTTAAGTGGGTTCCTTTTGATTTAGTTGAGATCATTTTCTGTTTCATAGAAGCAATTGATTTCCCTGTTTTTTTATCTTTATTTTTCTTATGTTAGTTGCTTAATTGAAGTTCGTGAACATTTATTTCATCTAGTGGAAATGGTTAAGTGGGTCTTGTTCGATAAGTTGTTTAATCCACGCTTGATTGATTTATCCTGCTTTTCTTGCCCTGAATCAACTAAATTAAGCAAGACTACTTTGATCTGTTGCTCAACCATTATTCAAGATCATCTATTGTTCTTATTTTAGACGTAATCTTGGAGTTCAATCATGATTTGAGGAAACTCATCTCATGTCTGAAATCACCTATTTTAATTTATTCCTTTCTATAATAAGAAATATTACAATTTTAGTAATTTTCATTATAATTCAAAATCTTATCTTTTATGTTATATCATATATGCATCCACATGTTTCAAAATATCCAATCTGATGCAACCCACCTTTATCCGGGCTTCATATCAGCAATGAAATGTAAAGGAACATGACAGAGGGGAGATGCACCCAACCTCCAAACCTCTCCATGAATCTATTATTTCAATGTGAACAAGAGTAATAATGACTGGTTGAAGCAAGTTAGCCAGAGTTTTTCTGTTAGATTTAGCGATGGTTCCTCTAACTCTAGCAGGCTAAGCCACAGGCTCTTCCTTACTCCCACAAAGCTTTCATGGAAGACTTCATATTTCCTTTATTTTCTCTCTGGTATATCTCATTTTCTATTGAATGCCCCATGGACTTTCAAAGACAACATTTTTTTTAATCCTTACCTCAACTTAACCCTTTGATTTTGTGTCAATCAATGTCTAATTCACCTTTGGTTTTGCAAAGCTGATGATTCTATTTTATTGGAAAGTCACATCGTTTGTATGCATACAAGCAGAACCAAGTCAAGTCAAAATGATACGGATTAACCCCTTATTGGCTCAAATATATTACCATTTTGAAGGAGCTGAGGTTTCATCTCCTTTCAATTTATGTATCTTAAACAAATATAAAGATAATATTTCTGAAAGGGACACCTAAAAGGCCCAATGTTGGTGTTGGTATTGTTTTGGCAGCATGGCCAAGTGGGAAGGTGGAGGGATGCTTTAGGGTGTCACTTCGGCCAAATTCAAGTTTATGGAATGCATCTCTACTAGGGACCCATAGAATAGATGAATTAAAATTGATGGCCAAGAGGTATGAAGAAGTGGTTGTTTTCTACTAGGGACACCTAAGAGGCCCAATGTTGGTATTGTTTTGGCGGCAGGGTCAAGTGAGAAGGTGGAGGGATGCTTTAGAGTCCAAGGGCTTAAAAATAAGTTGGGCCAAATTGAAGTTTATGAAATGCATCTCTACTAGGGGCACATAGAATTGATGAATTAAAATTGATGGCCAAGAGGTATGAAGAAGTGGTTGTTTTCACTATCTTCGTCGTATCATCCATAAGGAGGGAGATAGAGAGTGTTTCCCATAGAATTAGAGTTGGATGGCTAAAGAGTGGATATGTGGGAAATTCATGACAACCTGACTAAACGGGAAATGTTCCAAGACTGCGAAATAACCCATTGCTCTTTATGGAGCACAGTGTTGAGCAATCAAGACATAATCTGTTTGTAAAATGGTAGCCTGATGTAGATGTTTAGATGGATGAGTGGAAAGAGTAGAAAGGTGTAATAGAAAATCAACACTTGAGTTGCCCCAATGTTAATAAAGAGAGAGCCAACTTAGGTGGTCTGGTCAATCAGTATTTGGCTAGAAGTTTTGTTTCTATATTTGGGGACCAATTGGTTCTTATTTGATTTAGATGTAGATGTTTAGATGGATGAGTGGAAAGAGTAGAAAGGTGTAATAGAAAACGATCTCTTGAGTTGGCCCAATGTTAATAAAGAGAGAGCCAACTGAGGTGGTCTGGTCAATCAGTGTTTGGCTAGAAGTTTTGTTTCTATATTTGGGGACGAATTGGTTCTTATTTGATTTATTTATTATGTTTTAATTATTGGGCAGAAATGACTGGTTCAATAGGTTGGTCCCTCACAGTAAGTAATGCTCTATTTTCTTTTCTTCTCTGAAGTGCTTCAGTCAGTTTCTTCTTAGTTATTTCATATTTGCATTTATACGATCATTAACTGCCCTGGTTCATCCAGTTATTGTTTGTGCATTTTCTCTAGCTGTATTGTTTTCTTTTCATAGTATAAATTTATATGTCATTTTTCTAGTAATTAAGAAATATATATATATATATAATTATCATTGTAGTTTGTTGTTAGTTATCTTATTGTTTCATAATTGGGTTTGCTCAATCTGTTGTTACATCGTCGCGTTGGATTGATTTGTTGTGCTTTTTAGCTCCTCTAACTAACCAATATTAAATACAATAATTGGATGGTTGCTCAATAACCATTTGTTAGAGGACATTCATTCTTCTAGACCTTGGAAATAATTTAGTCCAACTGCAGCATAATTTGTGGTTGTGGGTGGTCTTCATTCATGTCTTGTAGCACCATTTATTAATTTCTTGCATACCATGGAAGCACTTTAGTTTCATATGTTCCTTGTAGATGTGACGATGATTCAAAGACCAATCTCGTGGTTGTACAAGTCCATTGATCCATAGCCCCCGTTTGATTGTTGCTCCTGTATTTGTTTATCTACTGTTTTGGTTGCAAATATGGGCCATCTGACATGCTCACTCTCATTTACATTCGGAAGAACCAAATACTTATATTTTTCTCTTAGCAGGTTGGAAGTGATTTGGGAGGTTGGAGTACAACACATAGTTTTTTGGCCCGGGACCAGGACTCTGATGAGACTATTGCTTTCCTTTTTGGAGACATGGGGACTTCAACCCCATACTCCTCCTTTCTCCGTATGCAGAAAGAAAGCATATCGACCGTGAAATGGATCTTCCGTGACATTGAATCCCTTGGTGACAAACCTACCTTCATTTCTCACATTGGTGATATAAGCTATGCCAGAGGCTACTCATGGTTGTGGGATACATTCTTCACTCAGATCGAACCTATCGCATCCAAAGTCCCATACCATGTGTGCATTGGCAATCATGAATATGATGGGGGTGGTGAGTGTGGGGTTCCTTACAGCCTCAAGTTCAACATGCCCGGGAACTCTTTGGTACTAACTGGGACCCATGCCCCTGCAACTCGGAACCTTTACTACTCATTTGATACTGGAGTTGTGCATTTCGTGTATATGTCAACTGAGACTGATTTCCTTGCAGGGAGTGACCAATATAACTTTATCAAGCATGATCTGGAGACTATTGATCGGAAGAAGATTCCTTTTGTGGTTGTTCAAGGCCACCGTCCAATGTACACCACAAGTTATCAGTCGATGGATGCTCCATTGAGAGAGAGAATGCTTGAGCACTACAAACCTCTGTTTGTGAAAAACAAGGTGACACTTGCACTGTGGGGACATGTCCATAGGTACGAGAGGTTCTGTCCAATGAAGAATTACACCTGTGGGGAGGATTTACCAGTACATGTCGTGATTGGGATGGCAGGACAAGATTGGCAATCCATCTGGGAGCCAAGGCTTGACCACCCAAATGATCCAATCTT
Source organism: Akebia trifoliata (assembly GCF_017979445.1). NCBI lineage: Eukaryota > Viridiplantae > Streptophyta > Magnoliopsida > Ranunculales > Lardizabalaceae > Akebia > Akebia trifoliata. The sequence goes on from NC_141379.1 coordinate 7,068,849, forward strand.
TCCCCAACCTGACCGATCTATGTTCCGTGGGGGCGAGTTTGGTTACACAAGGCTTATTGCCACAAGGGAAAAACTAGTGCTTACTTACATTGGAAATCATGATGGGGAGCCACATGACATGGTTGAAATCCAGGCATCAGGCCAAGTTCTTAACTACAGTGGTGGTGTTGCTTCTACTGTGGGTAATGGGAAGTCTATATTGTCATGGTATGCGAAAGTAGGGAGTTTCCTGGTGCTTGGTGCCTTTCTGGGTTATGTGGGCATGCAAGTAAAGCGACGGCCAACACAAAAAGTTGGACTCCTGTGAAGAGTAAGGAGATATGAGTATCTGATCGGCTTCCACATAAATTCCTTAAGCGTGTGTTTGATTTTTGGCATGGAAAATAGGTTGGAAAATCATTTTCCATGGAAAATGTCAGTTTTTATGTGTTTGTCTGCATTTTTCTGTAGAAAATGAATTTCCACCCTCATAAAATCCAGCAAAAGTTGGATTTCATTTACTCACCAATTCTCATGGGAAAATGAAATCGATGGGAAAAAGAAATTCACCCTAAATTTCTACCATCAAATCAAAACCCGTATTTCCTCTATTCTTCTTCTTGACCACTGCCACCACAACATTTGAGCCTCACCCTCTTTTTCGCTGTTGCCACCACTATTGTCGTTGGCCACCTCTTCTTCTTCTCTCTGCCCCAATTCTCTCTGCCTTCTCTCTCACTTTTACGATCCTTAGATTAAGACTTAAAATTTCCAGTCCATTGACACTTGGGTACTTTAGCATTGGTTTGAGTCTTAACATTTGGTATTAGTATGGGATCGCCATAGTATGGGACATGGAAGAGTCCGCCATAGTAGGCTACCGTAATTACTTTGGGAAGGGGCAACTTATGGAAAAAGATAAAGAGATACTTGGTATTTGGAAAGAATGCCAAGGGGCTGGAGGGAGCTCACCATAAAGTAGGCCAATGAGGGCGTCAGCCTTGAAGCCTGCGGGTATGTTACAATCCTTAGCTTCAGTCTTAAACTTTGAACTCCATTGACGTACTTTTGGAGCATTAGGTACTTTTGGAGCATTGGTTTCGGTCTTGGCACTCACTCTTCTCCTTCTTTCTCCTACTCCCTCCACCCCCATCACTCTCTCTCTCTCTCCCAAAAAAAAACAAAAAAAAAAAATTTGTTTAGATGTAATTAAACAATGAAAATTAAATTTTCAACCTTACCCATTTTTCAATGGATTTCAAATTCCATGGAAATTGACTTTCCATGCAATCAAACCAACCCTTTGTGAATTGTATCACTCCTACTGTGATGGAGCAGCTCTTCTCATTTGTATATACTGGGATTGACCCTGTGACCTTAATTTTCTTTTGTATACCTCTGTAAGTCACTTATATTTACTTTATTTCAGTGTAAGAAATAAAAGTTTTTTGTTTTTTGGATCGCCTTTTTAGCTTAAAGCTTCTGAAAATATATTTTTTCTGGTGTAAAAATGATGTTCCAAACAGGCCAAACCTTTTTTTAAGTAATTTTGGGTACCAAACATTACTTTTTTCAATATCATTGTTAAATGTAAAAGAATAAAAATAAAAATCAAGGATACTATGGCCAAACATTATATTATAGTGTAGTGGGTAGAATTAACAAATGAGATTGCTTAGATGTTAATAAAAAACAAGCCACCAAATCTTTGGTTTGTCATGGATCATTATTATAACACTTTTTTATTTTTTTGTTAATGAAATTGTATCGCAACTTTATTTGGTTTAATTCTTAGAAAAAAAAAAAAAATTTATTTGGTTTAAGATACGTACTTCATGAAACAGAGGTCTTGAGTTTGAATCCCTCGTAGGGACCAACATCAGGTGTGTATCCTGATGTTGTAAGAGCTTTGTATGCATCGGAAAAAATTGCATAAAAGTAGATTTCGATAATTCTTTTATGAGTTCAAAGTGGCTTTCAAACACTAATCTAATCCGACAATTAGTCCACCTTACTTCTCTAATTTTTCTAGAGAAATTTTATTGACATTTTAAGAGCCCTTATATTTTTAGGGGCACCTTCTAAAAATTAAAAAGTTATTTTGGACACTATGTTAAAATCAAAATTTTAAACTTTTTTCTTTTTAAAACTTTAGCCCTTCCTTAGAAATTTGTGGTCTATCAAAAATACAACTTCTCTTCTACCACTTCAACTCCTTTCTCTCGATATGGATTATGAAACACTTCAGCTCATGTTTTTCCAATTTATTTATGGGTGGCGTTCAGAGGCCTAAAGAGAGCCAACCATTATGCCAAACATTTTTCAATGTATAGGTTAGAGGTTTCAAAATGGGCTGAATTTTTGTGAGGATGATCTCTAATTAGACTTCTAACCCCATCAAAACTGGTTTACAAAATCGGATGGTCCACATTTCTTCAATTTGTAAACTAAGTTTAGAAATTTTGGAATGAACTGATTTTTTGTGATGATGATTTTTTCATCATAGAGATTATCCTCACAAAAAATAGAGATCATCCTCACAAAAAATCAACTCATTCCAAAACTTCTAACCCCTATTTTGAAAAATGTTTGGCACAATATTTGGCTCTCTTTAGATGAAGAGATCATCCTCATAAAAAATCAGTTCATTCCAAAACTTCTAACCCTTATTTTGAAAAATGTTTGGCTCTCTTTAGGGCCATCAAACGCTTCTCTTTATTTATATATTTTTAAGTACTTATCATATAACCTTACATTACATTAAATTAACACGCGGCAGTTTTCTGTTAATTTAACAGATGAACATCTTCACTTTATAACATCAAATATCTTGTTCAATAATTCAAAAGAATATTCCAGGTAGATTTTGGAATTTTTGATTCAACGTCAACAAACCTTCTCCTTTCTGCAACAAAACCAAACTCCAATCTCTCCCCCAACATAACATTTCCTCCAAACCCACCTCTAAATCTTTCAATAAATCCATAAAATGATTCCTCTTTTAAAATTCTCTCTCTTTCTCTTCATCTCCACACTCTTCACACACTCAAATTCCTCTCCAGTCTCCATAACTCTAACCCCCAAAACCCTAGCCAAATCTGGCGACTCTGTCCGAATCCAATGGACTGGAATCGAATCGCCTTCCAATCTCGATTGGCTCGGTATCTACTCACCTGCAAATTCTCAAGACGACAATTTCATCGGTTACGTCTTCTTATCTTCCTGCAACGATTGGCAATCTGGTTCGTGTTCAGTCGAGCTCCCATTAGTCAATCTTCGATCGAATTACGAGTTTCGGATCTTCAGATGGACTGAAAGCGAGATCAATAAGAAACACCAGGATCACGATCACAACCCATTGCCTGGAACGAAGCACCCATTGGCAAAATCGGAAGAATTAGGGTTTGAGATTGGTCATGGACCAGAACAGATTCATTTGGCGTTTACGACGAAGGAAGATGAGATGAGAGTGATGTTCATTACGTCGGATGGGAAAGATAATTATGTGAAGTATGGAGAGAAGGAAGATCAGATTGATGAGGTGGTGAAGACGGAGGTGAAGAGGTATGAGAGAGAAGATATGTGTGATTCGCCTGCGAATGATAGTATTGGATGGAGAGATCCTGGTTTTATTCATGATGGAGTTATGGTGAATTTGAAGAAAGGGAAGAGATATTATTACAAGGTGAGATTGAATTGAATTGGTTTTATTTTTAATTTATGATTTTTAGAACTTCAAGTTCAAGGTGATATATTTTTCCCCCCCTTTTAGTTAGATGTTTTATTATTATGGGTGCTATTTGATTGATTTGGTCGCTCTTTTTTTGTTCCAATTCTAATCCGGCAAAGTATCAAAATCAGGTTTTTTTTTTGTTTTTTGTTTTTTTTTTTAAATTTTGTTTTGTTTTGTTTCGTGCAATGGGTTAAGTGGTTGATTTAGTTACGTACTCACACTGTATTGGGATCTGAATGAATCTCTCGTCCATTCTGTTATTGTTTGAAGTTGAACTTGTTCTCTAGTTAAATCATTTTCAGTTTTATAGAAGCAATCCATTTCCCTTTTTTATTATCTTTCTGTTTAATCAAGGGAGGCCATTTTATTCTGTTAGTAGCTTAATTGAAGTTTGTGGTCTTTTAGTTCACCTAGTTTCGGAAATGGTTCAGTGGGTCTTGTTTGATAAGTTGTTTAAACCACTCTGGATTGATTCCTCTGCGATTTTCTTGTCCTGAATCAACTGAGTTAAGCAAGATCACTTTGATTGGTTGGTGAATGATCATCATTCAAGGTCATTTATTGTTCTTGTTTTGGAAATAATTTAGTGCATCTGGAATTTAATCATGTTGCAAGGAAACTTGTCTCATTTCTGAAATCACCTTTTTAATTTCTTATGTAATTCAAAATGATAACAATTTCAGTAATTTTCATATTATATTTGTGATTCAAATTTAATCTTTTATGTTATATGCATCCACCCATGGTTTTAAAACTTGGTTTTGAGTCTTGTCTCGTCCATGCCTGATACCAAGTCGTCTCGGACGAGTTTTCCAATATGTTTGAGACGTCTTGTTCAACAATGAGAAAAATGAACGTGGGGTTTTAAATCTCGTCCGATTACATTGACTTGTCCATCCGTCTTGCCCATGCCTGATATTGAGACGACTTGGGCGATACGTCTCGGTCTCGGTCTCGGACGAGTTTTGAAACCATGCATCCACCTGAGGCAAAATATCCAACCTAATGAAGCCCAACATCCAAAACTCCAAAAACTCGCCATGAATCTATTATTTCAATGCGAACAAGAGTAATAATGACTGATTGATGCAAGTAAGGTTGAGTTTTTCTGTTAGATTTAGTGATGGCCCATCTAAATTTTGCAAGCTATCTAAGTCACAGGCTCTTTCTTGCTCCCTCAAAGGTCTCGTGGAAGACTGCACATTTCCTTTCTTTTCTCTCAAGTCTATCTCGCCTTCTATTGAATGTCTCATCGATTTTAAGAGAACTTTGTTTGATTACTAATTTAATTCTGAATATGTTTTTAAATCCTCTTAACTTAACCCCCTGATTGTGTGTCATTCAATATGCTAATTGTCTTTGGCTTTGCAAAACTTATGATTCTGTTTTATTGAAAAGTCGCATGGTTTTTATGCATCAACCAAAACCAAGTCAAGTCAAGGTGATATGGATCAACCCCTTATTGGGCCAAAAATATTACCATTTTGAAGGAAATGAAGCTTATCTCTTTTCAATTTCCTTATTATAAACAAAGACAAGGATAATCTTTCTGAATGGGAAACATAAAAGGCCTAATGATGGAATTGTTTTGGTGGCATGGTCAAGTGACAAAATAGGGGAAAGCAAGTCTTTTCCAGTGTTTTAAAAGACTTAAGCTTCGAGGCATGAGGCTTACACTTCAAGGTGAAGCTTAGCCACCATGCCTCATGGCTTAAGTCCTTTCAAAATTATTTGAGGCTTAAGCCTCAACCCAAAAAGGCTTAAGTTTCAACCTAAAAAATGCTTAAGCCTTGAGCCTTATTGAGGCTGAAGCCTCGATCTTGACTCAAAAAAATCAAATTGAACCTCCAATTTTTTAATTCTTTATTTTGCCTTTCTTGCTTTGTTTTACTTATTTACCCTTCCTCAAGTTATTTATGTACTAAAACTTCTTTAAGTCAGGGTGTCTTAAGGTTAAGAAACAAAAGATTTAGAGAGAAATCTCAAAATTTTTTTTGGCTTAAACCCTATTTTCTCCTTAATTAAAGATTTCTTCATTGTGCCTCATCCGAGTTCAGTTCTCTCACTGCTTATGAGTTTCTCATGATACGTCAAATAAAATCATCAAACCAAAACTTTATATGGTATTTAAGGTATGTGGTTATCATATACATTTCTTCAAGTTTTTTCAAAAGAAAAATAAATCTCATATTGTTCTCTTGTTATGTGTTTTGTTCTTCCTATTATTGATGGTGGATGCTAGTATGGTTAAAGATGTATGAAGAGACTGAAAAACTATCTAGCGGGCACTAGAAAAAAATGTTGCTTCATGCTTGCATGTATCCGAAGATGTTAAAAATGAGATGAAAGGTTAGCTATTGAAGGGACAAGAAAAATAAGAAGATTAGCCAAAACCATTTTGAAAGCTTGAAAAATGAAGGAGCATATTATGGTGATCCCATAAAAATGTTGCTTCATTAAAGTTTTCTTTTTTAAAATTTTTATTTCTTATGAATTTATTGTGATTTTTTAAATATATTTTTAGGGTTTATAAAATTGTTGAGGCTTACAGCTCGAGGGTTACACCTTTACTCGAGAACCCAAAACGCCTCAATTATGCCTTAGGAACTTTGAAACACTGGTCTTTTCTCCCAGTTCGATTCTGGGTGTTGCTTGATTGACAAAAAATTCAAGCTATGTTGTTTTCTTTATCATAGTGTAAATTAATGTATGTTATTTTTTCTAGTAGTTAATATATAATCTTTATAGTTTGTCTTATGTATCTTGTCGTTTCTGAAAAAATTTAGTTGGTTTTGATCGATGTGTTGGTTACATCATCACAGTGGATTGCTTTATTGTGTGCTTTTTAGCTCCTCTGACTAATTAATGTAAAATACAGTAATTGGATTGGTTTCACTATAATCCTTTGTTTGAGTCCATTCATTATTTTCTGGACTTTGGAAATAATTTAGTCCAATCACAGCTTAATTTCTGGCTGTGGGAAGCTTGATTTATGTCTTGTAGAAAAAACATTTGTTAATTTCTTGATACTATGGAAGCACTTTAGTTTCATAAGTTACTTGTATATGTGATGATTCAAAGACCAATCTCTTGGTTGTACAAGTCCATGGATCCACATCCCCTGTTTAATTGTCACTCCTCTATTTGTTTATCTACTGGTTTGTTGGAAATATCGACCATCTGGAGTAAGCGACATGCGTTCACAGTGGAACCCTTGAAAAATGTTTGCCTAATGTATGGAGCACCCATTTTTTTTGTTCTCCACATTTTTTCCCATCTTGCATGGCTGAAAAACAAATGAACTTTGTTTTCCTAAATAGAAGTTTGCACACTCACTCTCTTTTACGTTCGTAAGAGCCTAATACTTGGTTCAATTTTTTCTCATAACAGGTTGGAAGTGATTTGGGAGGTTGGAGTGTGATGCATAGCTTTATTGCCCGGGATCAGGACTCTGATGAGACCATCGCTTTCCTTTTTGGAGACATGGGGACTTCAACCCCATACTCCACCTTTCTCCGTATCCAGGAAGAAAGTGTAACGACCGTGAAATGGATCCTCCGTGACATTGAGGCCCTTGGTGACAAACCTACCTTCATTTCTCATATTGGCGATATAAGTTATGCCAGAGGCTACTCATGGTTGTGGGATACATTCTTCACTCAGATCGAACCTATCGCATCCAAAGTCCCATACCATGTGTGCATTGGCAATCACGAATATGATTGGCCATTACAGCCTTGGAGACCTGATTGGTCCCAAGCAAGTTACAATAAGGATGGGGGTGGTGAGTGCGGAGTCCCTTACAGCCTCAAGTTCAGCATGCCCGGGAACTCTTCGGTACTAACTGGGACTCGTGCTCCTGCAACTCGAAACCTTTACTACTCATTTGACGCTGGAGTCGTGCATTTTGTGTATATGTCAACTGAGACTGATTTCCTTCAAGGGAGTGACCAATATAACTTTATCAAACATGATTTGGAGAATGTTGATCGGAAGAAGACCCCTTTCGTGGTCGTTCAAGGCCACCGTCCAATGTACACAACAAGTGATGAGTCAAGGGATGCTCCATTGAGAGAGAGAATGCTTGAGCACTATGAACCGTTATTTGTGAAGAACAAGGTGACCCTTGCACTATGGGGACATGTCCATAGGTATGAGAGGTTCTGTCCAATGAAGAACTACACGTGTGGGGAGGATTTACCTGTACATGTTGTGATTGGGATGGCAGGACAAGATTGGCAACCAATTTGGGAGCCAAGGCCTGACCACCCAAATGATCCAATCTTTCCCCAACCTGATCGATCTATGTTCCGCGGGGGTGAGTTTGGCTACACAAGGCTTGTGGCCACAAGGGAGAAACTAGTGCTTACTTATGTTGGAAATCATGATGGGGAGCCTCATGACATGGTGGAAATCCAGGTATCAGGCCAAGTTCTAAATGGCAGTAGTGGTGTTGTGTCTGCTGCACATTACGGCCAGTCTACGTTGTCATGGTATGTGAAAGTAGGGAGTCTTCTGGTGCTTGGTGCCTTTCTGGGCTATGTTATTGGGTTCGTTGCACATGCTAACAAAGCAACTGCTGAAAGGAAAAGTTGGACTCCTGTCAAGAGTGAGGAAATATGAATGTTTGATCGCTTTCCACTTAAATTCTGTTGTGAGTTGTATTACCTGCCTTGATTCAGTATGTATATTTTGAATTCTAAATCTCAATTTAATTGAGATTTGGACTCCTATAGTCCTATTGTGATGGAGCAGCTCTTCTCATTTGTATATGCTGGGATTGACCCTGTGACCGTGAAAATGTATATTTCAGTGTAAGAAATAAGGGTTTGTTTCGAATAACTTTTTCATTTTACAGCTTCTGAAAATATGCTTTTCTGGTGTAAAATTGATGTATCCAAACAGGCCAAATCTTTTTTGAAGTAATTTTGGGTACCAAACACTACTTTTGTCTATATCTTTATTAAATGTAAAATAATAATATAAATAAAAATCAAGGATATTATAACAATGGAGTGCAAGGGTAATTTTTTAAGAAATGGAGTGCCATCGGTATTGGGTTGATCTACAACTATCCTCAAGTCAAATATGCCAATCCCTAGTGATCGAAAAATCTGAGTTAATATTGATTTTGACTTAGTTAAGATCGGTTAAATGCCTAATCAAGATGCATTAGATCAAGTCACCATGATTCCAATCATATTGATGAGTTCAAAACTGAATTGGGCTCGGGTCCAAATTTATTTTAACACTAATTAACCAAATATTTGATCCCTTGTCATCAGTTTGAAAAATTCGAGCACCAAAAGACGGGAGAAAACACAAGATCTCAACGGTTTAGATACAAAATCCAATAGATGAGATCTATCATTGAGATAATTATCTTCGGGATGTATATTATACAGATATATATAAATCTTGGATATTGGATTTTGTATTTAAATGGTCAGGATCATGCGTTTTCTCAAGAGTCGTTCTTCACAAGTCAACGGATCATGATGAATTGTCTAAAGGAAAAAAAACATATGATTTCAGCCATTTAAATACCTTATCCTCGAGATAAATATATGCAAGATGTGTTTTATAGAGATACATTTAAATCTTGGATGTTGGATTTTTTTGGGATCGTGTGTTCTCATGAGTCATTCTTCACGATTCAAACGACATGAAAAACATGATCCCAATCGTTTAAATACAAAATCCCATGATTGAGATTTATCCTTCGTTATCGAGATAGTGTTTGTACGGTCAGGATCATACATTTTCTCATGAGTCATTCTTCACGAGTCAACGGATCCCAACCCACCCATGAACTTATTAGAAATTCAAAATGAAATTACGAAATTACCCTTTTGTTCGTTTTTGACCTTGGACGCAAGGCCTACTTTTACACGTGTAGCCATTTGGAGAGAGAGAAGATTTTGGGTGGATTGTGACCGTCTTCTTCCCATTCTTGGTAAATATGCCTGTGTGCTGAGGTTCGCAAAGTCGCAGTTGGCTGTGCTTCTCTGCAAAATCCACAGATCAGCCTAGATAGTAAAAGTTTATGAGCTGGATTCGGTTGTGGGTAAGTCTTGTTTTCCCCAAAATATATATTAAATGGGAAATATTCTCATCTTTATTTATGTAATTCAGGTCGTTATTAATGAATCTGTGAATCAAAGTTGCATTTTTTGTGTGTGGATATGTTGTTCTTGAGTTCTTTTTGATGATTTTGTTTGTTTTATTGCATTTTGGGAGTTGGGTTTCAGCTATTTGATGTTCTTCTTTTGGGTTGGGTTGTGTTGTTTTGAATTTATTAGATTTTATCATCGGGGATGTGTTGGATAATCTTTGTTGTGTTAAGAGAAATTTGGGATTTGGGTTACTGATTTAGCTACAATTTTATGAGATTGTGATTTATTGAGTATTATTGGATAATCTTTGTTGGTTTGTTCTGGGAAAGTTTGGATTTTGGTCACTGGGTTATGTTCAGCTTTATGAGATTGTGATTTGTTGATTTTTTTAGGGTTTTTGTGTTTAGGTTTAGGATGTGGAAACGAGATACCAAAAAACAAATAGAGAAATCAAATTACAGCAAATCGAGTCCGAAGCATGTTAACAAGTATTTTAATCTTTATTTGTCCTCCCTCGAAGATCAGTAAATGTGCTCAACGAATAAGATCCTAGGATACAATGAATTAGGATATCCGAGTGTTATTAAGTTGTTTTGAGGCAATTTCTGGGTTGCATGCTAACTTGCAGAAAAGCAAGTTGTTTGGGGTTGGAGAAGTGACTGATCTCCCAGTGCTAGCAGCCACGTTGGGTTGTAGAAGTGATATTCTTCTGTCCTCCTATCTAGGTTTACCATTAGGGGCTACTTATTGCACTAAGAGGATATGGGAACGGGTGATAGGGAGATTGGAAAAGAGATTGAGCATGTGGAAGGCTAGATACCTTTCAAAAGGGGGTAAGGTAACACTAATCAAAAGTACTTTATCTAGCATCCTGATTTATTTCCTTTCCCTTTTTTTACTTTGCCTAAGTTCGTGGAGGTCCAAATTGAGAGACTGATGAAGAATTTCTTGTGAAATGATAAGAATAGGGGTAGAAAGTATCATTTGGTGAATTAGAAATTGGTTTGCACTCCTAAGAAAAATTGAGGTTTGAGGTAAACTAGAGATTCGGGGAGGAAAGGAATAGCTTGTGAAGGAGGGTAGTGAAAGCTAAGTATGGGAAGAGAAGATTTGCTTGGTTTAGTGGAGGGGCTAGGGGTATTTATAGTTGTAGTGTGTGGAGAGGAATTCTGAAGGGTATTGACTAGTTCGAGAGGGGGATTAGATTCAAAGTGGGGTCGGGGGATAAGGTTAGGTTTTGGGAGGATTGGTGGTGTGGTAACTCGTCTCTGTCAACTCAATACCTCTCTTTGTACGCTTGTTCGTTGAAAAAGAATTATTCAATTAAAGATTATTTGGTTCAAAGCAGTAGCAATCATTCTTGGAATTTGGACTTCAAAAAGAATTTCAATGATGGGGAGATTACGAAGGTTACATCTCTTTTTGATCTCCCGAATTCTTTCCACTTAAGGGAGAATGATCTGGATAGAAGGGAATGGTTCAAGGCTAAGGATAAGATTTTTTCAGTCCGCTCTTTCTACAAGTGTTTACTTACGTTTTTTGAAGTTTCTTTCTCGGCTTTCATCATTTGGTCCGCCTTGGTTCCATTCAAGGTTTCTTTCTTTGTGTGGCTTGCATCCTTAGGGAGATTCCTTACTTTGAATAATTTGATTTCCCAACGTTGGATTACTCCCAATTTTTGCTCTCTGTGTTCGAGAAATGAGAAATCTGTGAATCACATTTTAATTCATTGTCCTTTTTCCCGGGATATCTGGATGTTTTTTCTGTCTCATTTCTAGGTGGATTGGGTTTTACCACTATCTTTCTTCTCTTTTGGACGGGTGGACCTTTAATACCTTCTCTCTTAGAAAGAGACACCTTTGGATCATCCTTCCCTTTGCCATTGCTTGGAGCCTATGGAAAGAGAGAAACAATCAGGGTGTTCCAGAGCAAGGTGAGTACGTCCCACACCGTGTTATTGGAGATTTTGGGCCTTTTGTACTTATCGTCTAAGTTGAGCAGGGATTTCTTTCGCGGACTTTGTTTTCAGATGGAATTCTATTTGTGATGTGTAGTTTTCTTTTTTGTTGTTTTTGGTTGCTCTTGTTTTTGTCTCAGTTTGTTCTTCTTCCTTGTTTGGGGGCTATCTCAGCCTTCCCTCCTTTTTCTTCTTATCAATAAAATTTTATTCTTATCAAAAAAAGAAAAAGCCAATTATGATGATTCATAGGATAAGTGCTTATGTAATATTGTAGCTTCTTAACTTCATGAACTATCAATTACTAGAGGGTTCTTGCCCCCTATGGATAGCCAAGGAAATCTTGGATGAAGTTACCGTAACTTATTCTGACTGATATTGCTTATGTCTATCAACTATGTCAGAAAATTGCAACTCTTCATTAGGGGAGAATAGTTTGGCCATTATTTTTATTCAACTCTTCATAGACTATTGGAAGAGTTAGATCATTACAAGAGGTTAAAGCGGATACTGATGTTAATAAGGAGAGACATTGAAAACAAGTTGAACAAGATTAAATCTTCAATTTCTTAGCTAGTTTGAACTTTTAGTATATGTTAAAAAAGAGAACTTCGAGTATGTGTACATATTTTGAAGCGAGATGAGCTTCTTACATCATACTAAAGCGTTTGATGAGAGGGATAAGTTAGTGTGTGACAATTATGGGAAGATTTTCCATATATGAGACATTTGTTAGATCTTCATTGGAGAACAAATTTCAACAGTACCAGATCGACTAATCCTTGGCCTTCTTTCTCCAGTTCGACTCATCTAAACTAGTCCGTACACTCTTCATTGTTTTCAAATGGTTTATTTATTGTTGTTTTGGATCGTCTTCATTGTTTAATTTCTCAATTAGAAAGTCAATTTTCTTTTACTTTCTTTGCACAATCAATTATAAAAGTGTTCGCTAACATTTTCTACCATTCTTCATCTAACCCAACTTGGTTCATTAATACTAGTGCATCTGATTTCATGAAAAGTCTGTCATCCATTTTTTCCTTATACAGTCTTATTATCTGGAAATTATAAAGTAAACCAATGGATTCCTGTCCTCTATTTCTAGAAAGGGTTAGATTAGACTCGATAATCATCTCGTTATATTAGACTCAAAAATCATCTTTTTCTTTCCTTTGTTCTTCATGTTCGAAACTTGTCCATGAATTTATTATCTAATAGTAGTCTAAATGAGGCCCAGGTTAGTTTGTGGCACTATCATTTATAGCATTTGTCATTTCTGTCCTTAACATTCCTACTTTCAGACTTTTAAGTTAATTTCGAGTCCTTATCAATAGTGTGAATTATCCAAACATTATCAAACAACTTTTCCTCAGTATGAATAAATTTTTTGTTTCATACCATATTATTCATCATTATGTGCAGGGACCTTCATTTGTATAGCAATGATTATCCATATTTTATTTCTTTCGTCGATGATTTCGGGATATAATGTATCTTGGGATAAGAACATACTCAATTCTAAGATTATTTATGAGTTCAATTTACTGAATTGAAGACTCTGCTTTGAACACTTTTTATCTAGAAGTATGCTCAAATAGAAAGATTATAAATGGGAAAAGAAAATTCCAACCTTAGATTTTTCTTCTCTTTCATTTTTTTTTGTGTGTGTAAACATTTTCATTGAAGTTTAAGATGCCTCCTTGGAGAGACATAACAACTCAATGGATGCAAACTCTTTGAAGAGTCTCAATACCCAATAGATACAAACTAAGGGAAGAGACACAAAGGACCCCTGATGGACCTCTATTCAAAAGGAACAAAACCAGTTTATACATCTAATTTATTCAAAATTCCTATCAAAGGATACTTTATATTGGTTCTGTCTATTATAATTAAAATTTGCTCAAGAGATTTGAAGTGTTTCTCTTTGTTGTTTCTGATTTAGTCCGAGTAGGATCTCTTAAAATTTATTTGTTTTCCTTTTCTTTCACAAGTGAAGGAAAAAAAGATACAAATGAGAGGGAAAGCTCTGAAGGAGGTTGGGTGTCAACACTTAATTTACACTCCACATAGTATGTCTTGAATTTAATTATTCAAAAGCCCTTGTGCTCCAACATCGATTTTCCATAATTCTAGTTTTGTGTTGATTACATTGTCTTCTCAACTAATACTATTTCATCTACAAATAACATACACCAAGCTTGAAAATATTAATGCATATTTAAAATAAAAAATATATAATAATACACAAATATAGTGCTTTATAGTTTATTCATTAAGAAAGCATTTTACATATAACATATGGATTATTTTGACATCGCCATTCTCATTTCCATGTAGAATATTGTTGCTTTTCACACTTGGACTCTTGAATACTTGTGTGTGTGTGTGTGTATAGTGGAAAGTAGTAAATCTTCATTTCCACACTTTGGTATAGTTGTTTATTATATTTTTATGATTTATCGGTGCATTTTAATGTTTTTTAATAATTTTCCACTGTTTCAATAAAAATTCCTGAATATTTCCGTCCCTTCCACAACATTTCTATCATTTCCATGAAAACTATTAATGTCCACACTGATCAAAATACATTTGTATTTCCATGCTGATTAAAATAGACATCGAAATCGAAATTTAATACCTTGCCCCCACCTAATGCCAGTTTGGTGCACATGCATGATAATGGAGGAGATCATGGAGCATAAACCTAAAACTGGACTTCTTGGGGTGAAGTTAACATACAAAACTATGCTTTTTTTCCTTTTTACAAGTCCCTAACCATCAATAATTAACTTCCCAATGGTGTACATGAATAAAATCCATTCATTGGTTGACATGTTCTTGTATTCACTCAATGAAGATCCTACTTCGTTATATTTTCATTCAATCTTATTTCTTCTTTACAATATGCAGGAAGCTTGAATCTTTTATCACTCAACCATAATGGCTAATCCAAATACTTCTTCAATTAAATTGTCTATGGAATCCTTGGATCTCAGTGAATCAAATACCATGAACTCAGACATAGGCCCTTCTCACGTATCCACCAACCAACAAACTAGAATCTCATCACATGGGCCTGTGTCTATTCTATGGGACATTGAGAACTGCCCCATCCCAAGTGACGTCCGCCCCGAAGATGTGGCTGGCAACATTCGAATGGCACTACGTGTCCACCCCATTATCAAAGGTGCCGTAACATTGTTCTCTGCATACGGAGATTTCAATGCCTTCCCAAGGCGCCTTAGAGAGGGTTGTCAGAGAACCGGTGTGAAACTCGTTGATGTCCCCAATGGAAGAAAAGATGCAGCCGACAAGGCTATCTTAGTCGACATGTTTCTCTTTGCACTCGACAACCCTCCACCATCTTCAATCTTACTCATCTCTGGGGATGTAGATTTTGCTCCGGCTTTGCACATACTTGGCCAACGTGGGTACAATGTCATTCTCGTTATCCCGGCAGGTGTTGGTGTCTCATCTGCTCTGAGCAATGCTGGGCGGTTTGTCTGGGACTGGCCTAGTGTGGCTCGTGGAGAAGGCTTCGTGCCACCTAAGATGCTTTCCTCTCGTGGGTCATCTGAAATTACGGGATATCTCGTGGGGAGCCATATCAACGACAACCCAGATGGCCAAAATGAAGAAGAAGCTATCGTTTATATGGGAGTCTCCCAAAGTGAGTACGCAGCTCGAGCTAATATCAATCAAATGTGCTACTCGAGGATGTCACAGTCTTTATCCGAATATAATAGTCATCTTCTTATGCCTTGTTTGCCCACTTCAAGGTCACAAAGTCTCCCATATGGTTTGGGTGAGCCTAGTGACCGAAATGAAGTGCAAGACCCACTATTGTGGGTCCAGCCCGGAGACATCAATGGCTTAAAAGGCCAGCTAGTGAGACTCCTTGAGCTTTCAGGAGGGAGCCTACCTCTTGTTCGTGTTCCCGCAGAGTACCATAAAATTTTTGGGCGGCCATTGTATATGGCCGAGTATGGGGTGTTCAAGCTTGTGAACCTGTTCAAGAAAATGGCTGACACCATGACCGTGGAAGGGAAAGGCCAAAAGAAGTGTGTCTACCTCCGTAACTCCATCGATAGAAACAACAAAGTAGACAACAATGCTCCTCCAAGTCTAGTGAGGAAGGATAAGAAGAGAAAGGGGCCTCAAGAAGAGAATGTGGATATTAGCACTTGTCGTATAATGGGTTGCTCTTCTGACGAGTTCTCCGATGATGAGAGGGGTGCTGAGATTGCTTTGGACCCAACCAATGAATTTGATGGGCATCTCGAACAATTCAGGTATGAAGTGCAAGAGCTCCTCGTGAGTTGTTCATGGAAGATACCCTTGGTTAGTTTCGAAGAGGTGTACAAACAACGATACAAGAAAGCTTTGGACTACAAGAGCTTTAGTGTGGATGTGTTGGAGGAGTTGATCGGCAAGGTCGGAGACATTGTTCTTTTATGCGAGGAACATGACAGCAAAAGAAAGTTCATTGTCCCTACACGCATGTGTGGCTAGAAGCCGGCTTGATCTCCACCTTTTTTTTTATGGTAAATTATTTGGGATCCAAGATCAACTATGTTTTTCTTCCGTTACAAATCGGAGCAGGAAAGGGTGTGTTTTTTTTAATCTATAATTGTGTCCATCATGGATTCAAGCCTATTTTTCATGTTTCCATGTGAGACTCATCTGAACAACTCTCCTCTACACATGAGGAGTCCCTGTGTTTAACCAATCAACCACTAATGTTAGTAAATTTACTTTGCATCTGAGGAATTTTATGTTATTCTGATTCAAATGTTGGTTTATGTGTTTGTGTGGAACTTGTGCCATGGTTGTCTACTTCAAAGATGGTTGTAGTTTTTTTTTTTTTTTGATAAGTATAATATATTGAAAAAGGGAGAAGAACAAGGAGGCCGAGGAGGCCTCTCAAAGAACTACAAAAAAGAAAGTAAAGACATCAATGATTACATAAAAAGTTCCATCTAAAAAGAAAGTCATCAAAAGTAACCCTTGTAAAGTCTATGTTCTGTTTTGACAAAAGATATAATCAGCCCAAGATCTCCAAGAAACTTCTGTGAGGACTTCTCGTCTTATCATTAAATACCCAGTTATTTCTCTCGTTCCACACCCCCTAAACAATAGCCGAGGGAAGAATAGTTCTTCCCAAAGGAATCTTTTTCTGGATGAGAAAGCATTGTTGTAATTAATGAGGGAAAAGTTTGTAGATGGTAAAGGGAACTTGTGCCATGGATGTATATGAGATGGCTTAACATGCGCAACCCGGGCTGCTGTTTACCAACGTTAATAGCTGTGTACTAATCTGGGGTTGGTGATGGTTTGAACTTGGTAACTGACCTAAACCCAACAAAATCTGCCCATATTCAACAATTTGTATGGGCATGTGTACAGCCTATGTCATGTTTACTTTAACGTAAGAAATAAAAGTTTCTTGGCCCTTTTCACCAGCAGACCCAAAGTAGACTGATTGAAAATTTTGGTAAATCGCTGCTTTGTCCTTGGTGTCCACAATATACGGTTCATTTTTACAGGATAGAAAGTTGATTGGGTTTGAAAAAATTTATAGATTGAATATCAAACTCAGCTAACCAAAGCAATCAAAAGGCTTTCCATCCTTTTTTGCAGTCTAACGGATAAGTATTAATGGACCCATGTAAAATTAATCAAACTGGTTTTGTAGATCGGGTAGATTGTAAAGAGGTTTGAATCTGAATTTCTTGTGCTGGGGTTTCGGGGGTTTTACCGAATCATGCAAGAAAGATTGGTTAATTACTGGACTGGCATGGTATTGAAAATATTTATCAAATTGGTAAATTTACCATTTTGATCATTCAAAGACTACCAAAACAGTAAATTTTTAACAGTAACTCTACTTTCTTTGACGATTTTACCCTTATATAATAACTAAATGCCCTTGTTTTTCTGTTAAAATTGCAAAAATACCTCTCAAACCACTCTCTGTCGAATGAAACGCAGGGGTGGCAGTCGTGATGTTTTACAGTGTAAGTCCTATAGATTTTAGTAAAATCAAGGACAAGGGTAATGGTGATTTTGATAGTAGTATGGATTTAAGTGGGTTTTTTAAGTAATTAGTTAAGCACCATGATGCCAATATTTTAAAGCAGAGGTACATTTGTTCTGGTAAATATTTTGAAAAGCATACCAATCCAGTAATTTGCACAAAAGTTTGCACCATTATGGTAATTTCTCCTTTATTTATGGCATGAAATGAAACAACTCTATTTTTCCAATGTCGAAGACCATTGAATGCTTTCCTCAGGTTCACACATATATGCATCTTGCCCATGTTTTCATGGTAAGAATTTTATCCCTCTTTGGAGATTTTTAACAAACACCTCCATGAGATATCAGACATATTAGTAACACCCCAAGTCAAGCCAAAACTGTTATTGACCTATAAATAATAAAAAAAACTGTTAAAAATACTAAATTACCCTAAAGTTTATAAACAAAGATTATTTAGCCCCCCTTGCTTCATCATCTTCGTCCCACTGGGAACCAGCCCTCATCCTGCTCCCAATCATCACTTGATCACTTCATCATCTAGTGGGCCCACCTCTGTACAGGAAAATCTCCATTATGGATCCTTGCTGCATTCGATGATGTGATCATCGATGGTATCGATACACTTTTGTCCAT
Organism: Akebia trifoliata; assembly: GCF_017979445.1. NCBI lineage: Eukaryota > Viridiplantae > Streptophyta > Magnoliopsida > Ranunculales > Lardizabalaceae > Akebia > Akebia trifoliata. The sequence continues at coordinate 7,087,312 of NC_141379.1, forward strand.
GGTAGTCTGTGTTCAATTGGGCTCTTAACTAAGTCCTTTCAATATGGCACAAAATGAAGGAGAAATAAGGATTAACATATCCACAAATAGTAGCTCTATCTGACAACAATATAGCTCGGCGACCTTTAAAGAAGTTTCTCGGCTTCAATGATCCAAGACCTGCAAAACCCAAAGAAAATTATATCTCGAAATTTTCTAATAATCCCATGTTCATGACCCAAGTAGGATTAAGATCAACACCTCTCATCCGCAAATCTTTCGAAAAAATATGAAATAATTTCTCTACCCCAGGTTCACTGGCGATATCTCCTTGTCTTTTCTCAGTTTCAAAAGAATAAAACATATCTTGGACTTCTCTCCTTGAATCTAATCTTTAGTCTATCCCTTTGTCGTCTCTATGTACATGCAAACCCAATGCTTCTAACTTTGCGACTCCTACATATTCTTAAAATAGAAAATAATGTTAAAGTCGAGCAGAAATTCTAAAACAGAAAGGGCAGGACATTTATCATATCAGACCATTTTTACCTCGTTTTCATACCCTACTTGTGATTCAAGTTCAGTTTCTTGGTAGTGAGAACTGCAGTTCATCAGAATCTGATGACTCCTACAAATTATTAAAATAGAAACTAATGTAAATTGATGGGAGTTTCAAATTAGATAAACAAGATCACTATGCCTTGTAAGACCTTTACCTCGCTAGACTCAAAACCTATTGTACCCGGGGTTGGTTGCAGGTCTATATGAGTTGGTGGTTGTAGTGCATTGTGAGTTAAAGATGCCTACAACATATTATCGCATGAATTAATGAGAACCCTACAAAACATTTTCTTTTGTTGGTGGATGTATTAATCGTGACATAATTACAATATTAAAAGCACTAATGAATTAATATGTAAAACTTAACCCCAAAGGGTTTGTGAAACGACCAAGACCACACCTCAGGAGGCGGAGGTCTTGATTTTGAATCCCCCCTTAGGGGCCACTTTCAAGGATTTATCCAAGAAATTACCACGTGCCCCGAGGCTTAGTCTGGTGCTCTAAGAGGTCTGGATATCTCGGTTCCAAAAAATTAAAAACTGGCAAGTCATTTCTACAAAAAAAAAAAGAAAATTTATCAACATTATTAATTTTTTTTTCAAAAAAAAAAAGAAAGAATATCCTGTTTGACTTACCATTCATAGAAATATTTTACCAAAGTCTTGCATTTTATAACAAAAAATTTGAATATTGGAAAATACTAGCCTCAACCCATGGATTGAGGTTCTGCATCAATGTGACTGTTGGGATGTTAGGGATTCCCAAGAAAAATGTATGGCTAGGAAAAAGTGTCTTAATCCCTAGAAGATCGGAACTGATTGCTAGGAAATCTGTGTTTTTCCTCAAATTTTAATGGTCATGTTGATGGAGAGTCCTTGAATATTTCAGTTGACTATTAATGTTCAGCAAAAAAATGAATAATGATTTCCACAAAAATACATACAAAAGAAATCGTTTCATATCAAGCCTTGGGGAAATGGAACTATTTTGGCATATTTTATGGATATATCGAAATTCAATACTATAATCAAAGCTATTAATATTTACCTGGTTTGACTCAAACCTAGGGTTTGTAGAAGGTGATTGTGGATACACATATGTTGGGAACCGTGACTCACCATGATTGAAGGATACCTACATAATATCATTAGAAGAAAGGGATTGCACCTGAATGAATGATTATAAATAACGAAGTATAAAATATTAAAAGATCTCTCAATTAAGTACCTGATTAGACTTAAAAGCAGTGTTCATAGTGGGCAGTTGTGGGTGTATACCTACTAAGAACTGTGGCTTACTTGAAATATATGAAACCTGCATAATATTATCTAAGAAATAAGTTTAAGCTTGGTAATTAACTCATCAGAAATACAAAAGTCAATGACACCAAAACCTGTTAAAAAAACTAACTGATATGACAACTGAGTGAAGCTTGCCTCGGTGGTATTATGATTGATAAATGGATTGCCTTCAAACCCGGGAACACATGATCCCTGTGTGATCAGAGGAAGAAGCCTAACATTAAAAAAATCATATCTTTACTATTATAATGAGAGAAGGCGGAGTAGAATTGGTTCGACACCAAAATTCGAGTGGCCAGTAAATGCCCCCACTTTCAAATTTAAATTTCATATAATCAGGATTATTATAGTAAATAACCAAGAAAAGTGCAACTTACACTTAGCTTATTTTCAAAATTACAAAAGTATCTTTATTACTATGTAATCTACAAAAACCCTTTAATCAATATCTTAAATTACAAATAAGCCCTTTTGATACATGTGCATTTGCACCTGCCACCATCTAGTATTAAATAATGGTAAAGACATCTGGACATATAAATTAAGCATTTTTAGCAAATGTCAACTTGTTCCCAATGTTGTCAAATGCGATCGCAAATGCTATTTTCTATTAGTAAATCGCATATGCCATCATGGCATTAGGGTTTCTGGTTCATTATGCCACGGCATACAAAAGTATGTGATGGTGTATGCAATGGCATATTACTCCAATAGGTGATTTGACAATTGGAGCATTAAATTCAAGTTTTTTTTAATCTATCTTCTCCTACAACTACCCTATTCCACCCCCTATTCATGCATTATTCTAAGTTATTTCTTTTATTCTTTCACTCACATACATTCTCTTTAAATCTTATTTTTTACTTTATTCTTTCAAAATATTGAGTTTATGCATTCTAACATAAGATCATAGTATCCAATGATTAAACTATTAAAACACAATCCACTTTAATTATCTAGAACTAGAACTAGAACTTGATAATTAAAGTAAGCCACCTTTGTATCATGAAAAGTTTATATATTATTGACTATTTAACTTCTTGAGTTCTCTTATTCTTGTTACTAAATGACTAAATGAAATCAATTTTATTCAATTTGAAAAATGAGTGCTATCCAAAATCAAAATATATTGTTATAGGTTTGTTTTTATTTTCTTATATTTTTCTAATTTTTTAAACATCCCCACCCCTTTTTTCTTATTTTTTACTGTTTTTATTTACTTATTTTAAATAAAAAAATATTTTGTGCAATATGCGACAACATATGCCATATGTGATTTTGCATATGCGCACAACATATGCTGGTCGCATATGCTATTTGATAACATTGCTTGTACCTGACTATTTTGAGTTGGAATATAGTTGGGGCTAACAACTGGATAGAATAAGTGCATCGACTCGGAAATGCCAAGAGTACTTTGAATGGGAGCGGAACTTGGCATGGAAACTATCGGGGGACAACTTGGATGAATTGATGGTTCATTGCTTTTCTCCCCAATTGATACTCCATCACTTTGTCCTACGGTCAAGAAATACACAAACAATAAACTATGTGAGCGAATAATGATAGAACTTCACAATTGAAATTAGACTAAAAAAAAATGTTTTGCTAACCTTCTTTCCCCATTCTTACTTGTGGAAGATTCCCACTGGTCTCATTGTTCGAATAAAAATTACTGGTTCTAGACTTCTTCCTTTGGCCTCCTTCCACTCCATTTAGTATAACACTAGATGGTCGGCTACTCTCACTTCCTTGAGCGATGATCATTCTTTCTCCAATATTTACTTGCGGAGTTGTTTGCAAAGCACCTTTGGGAGCTTTTGTTGTTGCATTTATGGCAGATTCCACTTCTAACAAGGCATTGGCTAATGCACGTTTAGCCACTACGTATACCTCTTCATTGAGTGCACCCTTGGTCGCAATATTAATGGACTTACGACAAAGCTCATTATAACGCAACAATGAATGTGCCTTAGAGTCAGATTGAACTGGATTCCCACTTTTGTCCTTTACAACCCCCAACTTAGCATCTTTTGTCCATCTCTTTAGAATATACTGGCTTGGGAGGTCATGGATATTTCTATGATAAAGTACCTTTATGATATGACGACATAAGATTCCAACGAAGTCAAACTTTTTACAACTACACACAGCCTGCCAATTAGAAGAGTCGATTGTAACAAGTCCTTTTGCATGTTTCTCCTGAGTAACTTCGTATTTGTAAATAGTCCCATCTGCCCCGCAATCTTCTACCTTACACAAAATCCATTCTTTGTACTCGTCCGCAAACATTTCAAATACAGACCGCGTGTATTTATCTGCTGCTTGCTTTAACATTGGTGCCGGAAAAAACACATTTGGTGATGTTTGAACCGAGTGAAAATCTTCATGTAACTCCCTCTCACGCAAAAAATCAACTTCTCTTTCATAACGAGCAATAAACTCAACAAAAGAGTGTTTCTTTTTCACAAACTTCTTTAAGAATTTGTGTATGGTTTTACCATGTTGAGCAGTAGTCATATCTGCACAAAAGGTTTCACGGTCATACACTAATGCCCATGTTTCACGCACCTTAAATAAATCATCCAACCATTTATTTCCTACCAGGTTATATTCATGTAGCATCTTCTCCCACCCTGATAGGAATTCCTTCTCAGTATCGTGAGCATATATACACTTTTTGAAATCATGTAGAAAACCCGGCATCCCATATACATTAGAAAGGTGATCAGCCCCATCACGGATTATATTCCACAAACAAAGTCGATGGTGTGTTTCTGGCATCACAATAGATATGGCCTTCGCAATTTCCTCACACTGGTCCGTAAGGATGGTCTTAGGCTTGTGTCCAGACATTGCTTTCATCCATCTCTCAAACAACCACACAAAAGATTCAATGGTTTCATCTAATATAAATGCACCACCAAATAAGACAATCTGTTTATGATGATTAACTCCAATGAATGGTGCAAATGGCCAGCCATTCTTGTTTGTTAGATAAGTTGTGTCAAAAATAACAACATCCCCAAAGTAATTATAGTCCATGATTGACCTTGCATCTGCCCAAAAGAGGTTAGCCAGCTGGCTTTCTTTGTCAACTATCATCGAATAAAAGAAAGATGGATTCTCAGATTGTTTTCTTGTAAAATAATCCGACAATGCATATACATCACCCTTCCCGAGTTCTTCTTTTCGCTTGTCTCTTAGATGGTTTTGTGTAGTTCCAGCATTGTCATGCTTTTCAACATGTTGACTCATGTAATCAAGGCCATCAGCTTGCACACTGCCCACAACATTGAAGCTTTTAGTTTCAGTATCTGGAATGCCTTCCATTCTCCTTTTTGACCTTGAAGTATAAGAGTTTGATGGGGATGCAAGAAGGTGGTTATGCTCGTAAACAATACTGGTAACCACCCATTTGTTTTCCTTTTCATATTTAATAACCATACGTGCCATGCAATTAGTTCGTACTTGTGGACGTTCTTTTCTCACATATTGATACCGGTGATCCTTTTTCCGAAGACCTTGTTTAAAACATACAAAAACTCGTTTCCGCATCGTCCCATCTGCTCTCTTAACTAGTTTGTCTCTCCGAACAACAAAGCCCATTTTCTGAGCAAATTCATTATATCTATCAAATGCTTTTTCTTCCGATTCAAACACCATACCCTCACAAACCATGTCCTTGAATTTCTTTGGATCACCTTCGTTCGATACATTTGATTCTGCTTGTACCCTTTGATTAGCATCATTTAAAGTTTGCTCATCATCACCATCTAGTGTTTGTTCAACAATTTCTTCTCTGTCATCCACTGAAGTTCTTGAACTTCTACTATTTGAGCTCACTTCACCAACATCCATAGCTGTGCCACAATAAACATTCTAGACATTAGTCTACTGTACACAATGATTTGAAAAAAAGAGAAAAGAGTGACATTCATATTTAATTCTAATATATATAAATGAATGTTGTTATAACGAAGAATGTAATCATCTCCCAAGCTTCTAATTAAGCATATTTCCCAAGCAAAAGAGGATTGGGCTCAGCAGAACAGAAGCTTATCGGTGGTTTGAGTCAGCATTGGCTGAAGTCACCTTGTTCCGACAGGGACGAAGGGTCAATGTAATATGAGAGTAGATCGGCATTTCTTTCCTTCCCTAAATCGATCCACTAGTAGGTAGCGGGCGGAGAGATGAATAATAATGAAAGGTCTTCCTTTTTTTTCTGCAAAAAACATATCTGATTGATGGGAATTTAAGAAATCTGATGCGACCCTTTATTACTATTACTCAATATGCCAATGCTATGAAGCTACGCCATTCAAAGCATCGAGTGAGAGTGAGGTTGTCCAGTTTCAAAACCAATGCAAGCAACCCCGAAGCGTATAGAAGGGATAATAGTTGACTGGGAACTTCTTCCGTTGTTTCTGCGTCCATCGTTCCACATTCCGACGACGCAGGATGAACGGCGGATAGGAGCCAGCAACCGATTTGATTCGATGATTCGCCCGCAACAAGACAATGAATTTAGGATAAGAAAAGAGCCAGCAGGAAGAGCGCGAGGAAGCCATCATACCATAAATAGGAACATGGTGAGGCTAATAGGCCCGCCCATAGCTGACCCTGGTGGGAGGAAAGAGAAAAGAAAAAGAGCCCCTTTTCCTTCATAGGTCTGAGACAAAGTTGACCAAATAAACTCTCTGCTCCTCGGATTAGGACTAGCATAAATCGTAGAACAGAGCCAATCAGCATGATCATTGCATGAGAATAGAACTTCCACCTTTTGGCTCGTGACTTATTGGTAAATCAACTTTGATTCTCGATCAACCAATAATGTGGGACCCTTAACATGGTTAAAGCTAAATTGCTTGAAGTCCAGGTGCTACATTGGTACTCTTTCTACCACCATCAACTGGAGGGAGTAGTCTCCTTCGGACCCTCTATCCCCATAAAGACTCAAAGGCAAAAAGACGAATAATAGACCATCTATCCTACCCGAACGCCATATTCAGAGCCAAACCGAACACGCTATTGACCAACGGGAAGGATGACAGAGTAGCTTCCTTCGGCGAGTAACTAGAAGAAAGAAGGAATTGGCTAACTCATCTATCCCCTTTTAAAATAAAGAGAGTTGCACCTTTAAAATAGAGAGTTCGCTAGAGAGGACATTCTCTTATCTTGAATGGAACTATACTATAAAGGAAGAGGCTTCAAAGCAGCCTTAGTGTGCCAAAATCGATATTTTAGATTTTTGTATAGAATATCAATTGAAGAGCCGCTCTTGTTGCTAAATCCTATAGTAAGGACCCACTGCCCAAAGTGCCCTAATGGATCGGTCACCGGTGGGTCTAAATTACACTTTTGCATAGGCAAGACATTCAAAAAGAATATTATGAAGATAGATCGCAAAGACAAGGAAACACAGCTCAAAGTGCCTTACGTGGGTCGGTCTCTGGTGGCTACGTGTGCTTTCTACTTTCATTCTATTCTTTTGGATGGTGGCTCGACTTGACTGACAATCAGGGCGCCAGCATATCCTTCTCATAAGACCGACTAATAATTTCATGTTTTTGCATTTTTTTGTCGTAGTTTACAATTATTTGCCGTTGTTCTTGATTTATTTTCTTAAGTACACGGCTCGACCGATAGGGGGGGGGGGGATAAAGCAGTCGTTAGGAAGAATCGGGGAAGGGCGAGATGTGAATAGATTTGAGTTTTCTGAAGCGCTGGGAGGGAATAGTTGAATTGCTTGATCGACCCCCGAATCTCCAATGGAATCATGCAACCCTCGAACGACGAGGAGGGAGTCAGAGACTTTGATAACTCTATGGATCCGACACGGATAGATAAACTCACTGCTATCATTGGCCCCGAGCTTTTTTCCACGAATGGATCGGACTCAAGATGAGAAACTTAGGAAGTCTTAATTTTCATGTAAACAACAACAACAACAACAAAAAAGTACATAAATTTAACCAAGGTTAATTACATTAGTTAAACAAACAGCCCTTTACTCTCTCCTCACCTTTTTTTCCTCCTCTTTCTTCTTCATTCCTATATGGTATCAGAGCTTCCAAGTGGCACATACCGGGAATTTTGATCGGCCTAACACCCACAATAGGGATTTGTAAAAGGTTTTGACAAAGAAAATCTTATTCCCTGTTATCGTCCAAATTTTTTGGTCTTCCTCACTTGGGTTTATGGTAACAAAGAACAATAAATTCGTTAGAGCAACAGCAATAAGTATTCCCCAGTCGTTGCATCTTCTTTTGAAACCAAAATCCCAAGATAAATCATCGCCAATTTGCCTCATGAACCTCTAAACTGGATGATCTTTCAAAGATGAAACCTTCTATCTCATCTGAGACAACTGCGACATCTCCCCAAGTCATCTCGGCATCATTCATGAATGAGATGAGATGAAATTCTGAGATTAAAAACTATGGACAGAGAACACGATGTAAACCACTCCCCTCTTGCTTCTTTCCACCATAATAACAGAGCAATTGTTTACCCACATTTTCTTTAATACAAAATGCTTAAATTTGTATCTCCTGAATTCATCTGCTTTGCTTAATCACCAATGTTCTCTTTCTTTCACAATCTTTGGGTAAAGTAGAGACATCAATAAACTAATTTCCAAAAATCTACTCTTTTTTGTTTATTCTCAACAAAATTCAACAAAATACAACAGGAAAAAAAAGAATTTTTATGAGATACCCATTACCCAAATCACAGTCAAATAACAGATACAAGATGACAATCTATTAAACAATGTGAAAAACAAATTTGACATCAAAATATTAAAATTTTCATACAAAATTTAGCAAAATAGAATAGAAAAAAAGGAATTTTTATGCGATATGAATACCCAAATCACCACCAAATAACAGATACAAGATGACGAATCTATAATACAATATGAAAAAAAAAATTTTGACATCAAAATATCACTTATCACTTTTTTCAATCTTCACAAACATTATGAACCCAATAACAATTAACAAAAATTAAAAACTGAGAGCAAACGATGTTGTTCATCTTGGTAACACAGCAACAAAATATTGGATATAGAGATAGAGAGAGTAAATGAAATACCGAGGTTTGAGCTTATCTTTCATGGGTTTCCGTTACATTTAATAGAGAGGAACGAATCTCATAGATTTGGAAAGAAACTCAGAAGAGACAGAGAGAGCCATTTGAGAGAGACGATGTGAAATGAGGACTTATATAGGTTTCAGAACTTAGAAACAAGACCCAGAAATAAAAGGCCTTCTGGAGCTGCACCTCAGAAATCTTAGCTGTGGTGTTAGATTTCAGTTACAAGTATTTAATGTGCTAGGTTTGAAGAACCCGGCCCAACTCATTCCGGGTCAAACATTTTGGGCATTTTAGAAATACCACCCTGTTAAATTGGTGATATTAGGTTTAACCTCTTTCAAAATACAATATTAGATTTTACATCCCTTGACCATAAGTCAATGTTATATTTTCTTGATGATTTACCAGTCAAATTTTGATTTTTTTCCCTCTCAAAATACTCTTCAAATACTTAAATTACTAAATAAAAATTTGGAATAAATAAATATTTCACTGATAAATCATGAAGAAAAAGCAATGTTGACTTGTTATTCATGGGGGTAAATCTAATATCACCAATTTAACAAGGGTGTTTTTAAAATATACAAACATTTTCTAATGATTCTCTATGATTGCATGGAGTTTTTAACATGAATTGGATGGAAAAAAATCAAGGGAAATGAATTCTAATTTTGGGTTCCATATAGGAAAATATAAAAAAGATAGGGCAAGTGTGAAAGATAAATATTTATAGGTGGGAAAATCATTTTGTTAAGGGTTTGGATAGGAAAACATTTTCCCATCCAGGGTGGATAATCGCTTTGGATGGAAAAATGAATTTCATGAAAAATATTCAATCATACACCTCTGAAATCATTTTCCTATCCATTTTCCATGCATGAGCACATGATATCTCTAATATTGACCAAAATATGGGTCTGTTTACATTGAACAAAATAGGGGTATAATGAATTTTTGACTTCACGAAACTAAGTATGAATTGAACCACGGTAATTAGAGCATTAATCTGATCAAAGTATACTTAGAATTAGGGGTGCAACTTGGTTCGATTTGTGGTCAAACTAGAACTAAACTGACTTAGGCCAGTTCCATTAAATGAAAACTGGAATTGAATCAAATTGCCATAGAACCAAACCAACCCGAACCGAGCTAAAGTCGGTTCGATTTGGTTTGGTTCGGTTCGGTTCTATGAATTGCCATTATCTTCAAAACCTAATTGAATCAACATATTTTTAATAAAAATAAATAGATATGAATATGAAATCTCATATATGAGTCATTAATCTATCCATCAATAATATATAAAAATCATTAACGCATCCATTCAAAAAAAAAAAAGTCAATAGTTTTTTCATCAATTAAATAAAGTCATTAATCCCATTCATTCAAAAAATGTCATTAATCCATCCATAAAAAAATAATCAATTTATCCATAAAAAATGGGTATAATTTATTAAATAGATTAATAATATTTACTTATAATTTTATTAATATAAGGATTATGTTCTCAGTTTGGTTCAGTTCTTACATGGCATGAACCAAGAACCAAATCAAATTGGCCGGTTCTCTATTTTATTAATCCATAATTGAACCAAAATTTATTATAAACCGAATCAAACCAATCCAAAGCTCTTGGTTTGAACCAGACTAAGTTGCACCATTACTTAGAATACACCATATCATATTTAGGATGCATCGTAATAAAGTATATTTTGAACCCATTAACAATGGCTGGAACTACTGTTTGGAACTCTTCTCAGGAGTGGTGGGTTAAGTTACATTGTAAAAATCTTCCACATCCTTGGATGAATAAGTTTCAACCTAATAGTCCTTTGCCATACAAAAGATAGGGTTGACAACGGATCGATTCAATATCAGATCAATGCCACTCCAAAATCGATTCAAATTTTTTTAAATGTGTACCCAATCCAATTGGATTAATGAATATGCGAATTGATTCCGATTTATTTCATTTCATCCTTAAACTAAAATCGATCCGAACACATACCTTAATATCAAATTATCAATGTTAAAAAACATAGAGGGAAACCAAAAAGACTAAAATGCGTTAATATGTATGTATTTATTTTAAATTAAGAATAATTTTTTTTTTTAAATATGTTCAGATCAGATTTTGTTTTTCTAGAGTGGATTGGGGTACATTCAATCCGAAAAAAATTCGATTTTTTATGTTTTTCAGATCGGTTCGGACATCGGGTATATTTCAGATAATTGCCAATCCTAACAAAAGAAATATATTTCTTTATCCTTTAACCAAAAATATCAAGAAATTCAATGATTGCAATTCACAGGGAAAATTACAACACATAGTAGAATATAGTTTACATTGCATGGACAAGTTGTCAATTTAGAAAGCTATCAATCAATTGGTCAGTTTAGATTTGTAACATGGCATCACATTTATGGGTATGTGGCACGTGACGAAATTTGATATATTTGGTGAACATGGGCCGGGCTTAATCATGGGCCAGGTCAAGCCTAGCCAAGCCAAGCCCGATTCGATATTGGTCCAATTTAGAGCAAGAGATTGGGTATGTTAATGTTGGTTCTGATTGGAAAGATCTCACTGCTTATAGAAGGGGAATCTTTCTACAAACTGAATTGGGTGAATAATTGAGCCCAATGAGTCTAGCTCAATATGGGCTTGGCTTACAATAAATTTGTAATTAAATGGATCCCAACTTAAATGAATGGTCCAGATCTTAATATCATTATTCATGAAATTTGGGATGGATTGATTTTTGTTTGTTCATATCCACACTTGCTACTTCAAACCACGTTCTTTTTTTATTTTTTTTTTATTTTATAGGTAACTGGATTTGAACCCACGACCTCAACGTTGTTTTTGCAAAACCCAACTGAGCTATGGGTCTAACCCGGATTACAATCGCTTATAAATGTGATAGTATTCTCAAGAAACACATAAAAATAAGAGTCGTGATAAAATGACATGTTATCACGTATACCATCTATACGTTGTTGACGTGTTAAGTGCACAGAGTCATAAATCTTTTTCTTCGGGATACACAAGGAAAAAGATCTACGGTCCAATGCACTTGTCACGTCAATTGCGTAAAAATAATTGAGATCAAGTCAAATGGAAATGATCCAATGTAAGTAGGATACTTTTGAATAATTTTACCAAACTAGACAAGTACGAAGTTAAAATTACCATGCCAACATGTTTAATTTTGAAGTGTTTAGCATATGGAGAATATTCCCAGTTTGATAATGATTTATTTATTTTATTTTACCAAATAGGGTACTGACAGTACTTGCATTTACAAAGAATTACTTTTAAAAGTAAATGTAAGAACAATTACTGTGTAAGGGATATTTATCTTCTACTTATCTTAAAAACACGTATGACTGCACAATAATTTTAACTCTTGTATGGCATGCTTTATAGTTTTCCCCCTCAATATATATCTATGGGTGTTTTACCCAAGCAGCCGAGTAATTTGTCAAAATTGCTAGTTTAGGCATGTCGTTAGAATATTTATCAAAAAGGTAATATACCTTTATTGGTATTATTTATTTTTACCAAACTGGGTATGATCTTCTGCGCAAACATTATATTCTATTTACCTTTAGACCCCCTCTTTTTTTTCCCAATTCAGACAAATGAACTTCCACATAGCTGAATTTACTTTTATGTTATATTATTTAATCTTTAATGTAATTTTTTTTATTTATTTTAGTGCATAATTTTTTTTTTTTTTAATAGTTGTACATCCATATGTATATGGGGACGGATCATGGGACATGAAAAAATATATGTAAAAATAATGTAATAATAATAAATTTTCAAAATATGGGTTAGAAGTTTTGGATTGAGCTGATTTTTTTATGAGGATGATCTCTATGATAAGAAGATCATCATAAATAAATAAAAAATAGTCCAATCTAAAACCTCTAATCCCATTAAAAGTGATTTAGAATGTGGTTCGTCGATTTTTTTATCAATAATTTGTAAATCACTTTTGATGGACTTATAAGTTTCAAATTGAGCTGATTTTTTGTGAGGATGATCTTCTCATTATAGGGACCATCCTCACAAAAAATCATATCAATCGAAAACCTCTAACCTATATTTTGAAAAACCATTGTTTTTACATATGTCCCATGATCCACCCCCTATACGTATAGGGGACGGTTCAAGGGAATACAATTGTTACAACATCCATGACAAGGGTTTTTTGTAAATCACTTTTGATGGGGTTAAAAATTTCGGAATGAGCTGATTTTTGGTGAAGGTGATCTCTATGGTGAAGAGATTATCTTCACAAAAAAAAAAAAAGCTTATTCTAAAACTTCTAACCCTAATTTACAAGTTGTAGAATCGTGGACCGTCAATTTGTTTGTAAACCACCTTTGATAGAGTTAGAAGTTTTGGAATGAGCTGATTTTTTATGAGAATGATCTCATCCTCACCAAAAATCATCTTATTCTAAAACTGTTAACCTATATAAGACAAAAAATGTTGTCATACATATTGTCACAATTGTTGTCCCATGAATCGCCCCCATATACATGTATATGGGAAAATGTTGCATGGACCGAAGGATCATGTAGAGTATGGACCAAGGTCCACATTTGGGCCACATGGACTACCCGATCGGTCCAAATGACAATTCAACTCGCTCGTTTGTGATCTAGATTGGATTTGAAAAAAAAATTTCAAAAAAATAAATATTTTTTGAAGCTAGATCTTAAGTTTGAAAATGGACAACCATTGAATTCTTAAATTTAAAATTTATATCCAACAGTGAAAAAAAAAACAAAAAAAATTTCAATTCTATTTATTTATTTATTTTTTTGAATTCATAAAATTTCATGCTCTATATACATGCGGCACCTGATGGTGCGTTTGGGCGCTACGTTGTATGTGGATCCCAACCCTATATATATATATATATAACTAATTATTTTAAATCTCATATAGCAATCTTAAATTTTGGGGCAGGCACGGAAAAATTATAATATGCTGAATTGTTCTCTTGCATCTTTATTTATTTTACTTAGATTCCATCTATTTGTTATTTTTCTATTGTTTTCTTTTCTCTTTGATTTGACCCTAGATGGCTAGGAAAGGTGAGTTAGATTTCTCTCAATAATTTCATAAGTTTCCAAATCGAAACCTTTTTCAATGGGCCCCGACTAAAACATATTAATTATATTAATTGATTTGGATCATAAAGGCAATTACGCTTGATAGGTTTAGGCAGTCAGCGAAATAGATGATTCCCCATTAAAAATTTAAATTGGACAATGGGTCCCAATTAGAACTATAATATTGAAATTTAGAAATTTAAATATTTCACATTTTTTGTTCTTATATTATGTACCCAACCTAAGTATAATGGTTTAAGATCTAACAATCAAAAGATATGTACCTTAAGGCTTAAACCTATGTTGATTAAAGTTGCACTTAAGGTGTGTTTGATTCTTATTTTACATAAATTAATTTTTGTGTGTGGCTAATCTAATCAAATCATATGTTAGTTGGTTTAGAAAACTTCTCATTTCTGCCCATTTTCAGTTTTGATGTTTGGTGGGAAGCGCTTCTAAGATGTCGACTTCAGTCATGATTTTATCATCATAGTTCATTATTAACCACCAATGGAAAATGTTGAAATGACAAAAAGTATTTACTGCGATTCTCACAAGTCTGACATGGGATGTGTACATAATCATAGATGTGTTTCCTCACGATACGAGTAAAAATAATCTACGATTATGTATGCATGTCCATGTCAGAATTGTGAGAATCACAGTAAATCCTGTGTCACCCCAGCACGACTCGTAACCAATAGTTCATACTTCACATATGGCCCACTTATGTCGGTGGAGACGAGTGGATCTTAACTGTTCGATCTTGATCTAAAAATTGGATTTATGAAAGAAGGAAGAAACAAATTTAGTAGTTAGAACAGTAGTTAATTATTGCAGTTGGTAGGATTGCCAAATCGATATAATTAAGATCTTTCCATTAGATGGTAAGGATTGTTTCATTAATATGACTTTCGATTATGATCAAATCAAGAGGTGGATACTTGATTGGATTTATTGAGTTAACGTGCAAGTGGGCTACATTTTAACAGTGAACCATTTTTAAGGTCTTTTTAAAATTATTTTGGTTACCATTTTTTTAACTTATCTCCTTCATGTATGTTATATATTAGAGTCGCCTCCATATATATATATATGGGTTGAAACAAATTTTTTTGATTGGGGGCTTAGTTCAAAAAATTTAGTAAAGTAGTGAAACAAGTGGGATACACTCAAAGTCATGTAAATCATACTCTCTTTGTAAAAAGTAAGAAGGATTTCATCGTAGTCCTCATCTTATATGTTGATGATATTGTAATTATAAGTGAGATACACATATTGAAGAAATTTTTAGCCTCTGAATTTGACATTAAAAAAGGATTTGGAAGATCTGAGATGTTTTCTTGGTATTAAAGTAGCTCGTTATCTACTATTTTTTAGCCATTTACTTTTTGGACACAATTTAAAGCATCTCCAATCTAATTTTAAATTTGCCTTTAACAATGATAATAAAGTGCAAACATGTCATATTTGACATGTACATCTCCAGTGTTTCATTTAAAAAAAAAATTCTATTTATTTGCTTTGATTACAATTTGGTAAAAAAAAATTAACCCAAAAAGTATTTTTTTCATTTGTTTTTATGATAATTTGGTTAAAAAATAATTTAAAAGACACATTTTATAACCTAAAACCATTTTAGCAAATTATTAGATATGCAAAAACAATTGTCAAATATAACTTTGGTTTTAGCATATGCTATATTTGAGACGTGCATTGGAGTGCATTTTTGAGAGGCTATCTCAAAATTTGGAATTATCATCCCAATTTGAGAGACCGTTGTAGATGCTCTTAACTTATGATTTCTTTCTAAATACTCTGTAATTTATTAGTGGTATCTTGATTGTCCGATTAGTAATTTTTTGTCTTTCTTAATGTCTCCTCACCCCCTTTTCATTGAAATTCATCTTTGCTCAAATTGTCAAGATCAATGATTCTAAATTGTTGATATTGATGTTTTAACATGAATTGTTAAGATTAATATAATTATTCAAAGGATTTTTTTTTTTTTTTGTATTTTGATTTAATTTTAATTTCTTTTTCCTCTTCGATCAACACCTCAATCAAAATGCAATTATGTCCTAGAATGAAATGTTTGTTATACTTAATATATTTAGTTTGATCTGTATCTGTCTTAATTCTACCCTTCATTCGAGTATTTTTTTTCTTTGCCAAATTATCAGAGGCATATGTTTTTTTCAATCGAATCGTAGATGTTATGTCATAAGCGCCCCTTGTTTCAAAGAGAGGATGGCGGGTTATTCACATTTCATTTGATGGTCAGAGGCAAATTGAAAGTTAAGCAATGGTAATTCTACCCCCCGAGGTAAAATAGAGATGTCTCCTACGTTACCTGTAGTTAAGGTAATAATTCAATTTCAGAATTTCTTACACACACACACACACCAAACAAAAAAGTTAAACCGTGAACTTTAAGTGTACAAAATTTCTTAGTGCAAAATTTTGCAAATTTATGACATTTTGCAATGTTCTAACAACATCCTAAGTAATAAAATATAATAAATTAAATTTAAAATTTGTTATAAAGAAATCTCACAACAATAATATAAGAAATGTCCAAAGACCAATAATAAGCAAAATATGTTTGAGAAAAATTAAAGGCAATCAAGAGAAATTTGGAAAAACAACCACAACACAAAGAGTTACATGGTTTACCCAATAAGGGTTATATCCAGAAAATCTGGCAAAAAAAATATTACTATCAATTTTGGAAAAAAAAAAAAACAAGGTTGAGTTTACAAAGAATGTATTTCAATGGAGAGGAAAATCAACAAGAACCTCCTATACGAATACATGCCATCAAACACATCTATCTTCTTGTTCCAACTTTGTTCTCACAAGCTTGTTAATAAAAAATCCTTTCAAAGAGTTTTGTATTTTGAGACCAAAAAAAAAAAAAAAATCAACCAAGAAACCCTAACTTATACTAGAAATCTTGTCTTTGAAACACTTTAGAAAAAACACTCTACAAAAGAAGATTAAAAAAAATATATATAGAGAACTTACAAGGGACCAAACTGCCCCTCAAGCAACTAGGAAAAAAAATAACCTCAAGAAGAGTGATTTTGGATCACTATCTTAACAAACTTAAACTTATAATAAATAGAGTCGTGTTGGGGTGACACAAAGGGAGACACAAGGGTAACAAAAGCTTGTGGTGTTGTGCACATTACCGTATATGCTTTTCCGCAAGATATGAGTAAAAAACATTTACGGTTATGTGAGCGTCACCACATCATTTTTGTCACCTTTGTGTCTCCGTTTGTGTCATTCCAGCATTTTCCTAATAAATATAGAAACAGCATTTTCAAAAAGGGAAAAAAATGATTAAGGGAGACATTACTAAATTCTTTAAACCCAGGGTTGTGTATCTAATATGCCTTATAAAGAAGGAGGTAAATAGGAAACCTTTCGTTAGTTCTCTCTTGCTGGAACCTGGAAGGCATGCAAGGACCAAATTGTGAGCATGAACTTTGATTTTGGCTGGACACCACCATATATTTTTATATTTTTTTAAGCATTTTTTAATTCTCTTAATTCATAATTGTGATTAAACTTACAAATCTCTTAACAGCTTATGCGTCATGTACAGAATTGTGTCGGTGCTAGTGCATGTCCTTTACAATGATAATTGCATTTAGTACAAGAGAGGGAAAGTGGGGGATTTTGATCAGAAAACAATTGGCTAACGATATGATCATCGATATATGATCGACGGTGGTGATTTATTATAAGAAAAAAAATGTTTGTTCATCATTGATATGATTATGATTAGATTTTTTTTATTTTTATTTTTTATGACGAGATGACCGGACAAGGGGACAAGAAGAGTCAGAGCCGGAGCCAAGGCATATGGGTCCCTCTCCTAGGAACGTGCAACACCCGCACATCACACACACCAAGTAAGTGAGGGTGTGCCCTCATGGGTGGCCCCGAGAACATACTGCTCATACTGGGTATCGAGCTCACAACCTACATTAGACCTGAAATTACCATTGAACCACTCCCTTGGGATTTTTATGATTAGATTAATTGGGGATTTAGATTTTAGAATTTGATTCACGCCCATTATTTGTTTATAGAATTCAAGGTTATGTTTGGTGGAATTATAAAAGTGATAGTTCCATAATTAGAATCACAAATTAACTAAAATAAAAAACACTTCAGAGGTTGATTTTTGCACTACTTTATTTGTTTAGGTATGTTACAACAAATAAATCTCTAAAAATAGAGTACACAAAAAGTAGATTTTGATTATAAATTCTGTAATCAATTTAAAACATTGTGGAGTTAAAATCAGAATTGATATCAAATCTCCCCTAAATTACCACATTTACTTCCTACATTCACCACAACTCTTAAATACCATCCACAAATGCTGACTCAATAATAACTCCTTAAAAATAAAATAAAAATTAAAAATCCATGTTTCACATTGTATTGAGCCCCCACTATTCCTACAAATTTTGGGCTTAACTCTTGCAGAACCAACCAAAAATCATCATGATTGGCAATTTTCACCAAAAGATTAAGTTTTTTTTATTATCAATCCATGGGCTTATTTGATAAGATTACAACAACAACAACAACAAAAAAAAAAAACAAAAAACTCAACTCTTGGATTAAAATGAACAATAAAAGTCAGTTTGAATTGTGATCTCTGATGGTGTGATTTAAAAAGTCAACGTCGTAGGGACTAGGGTCCTCCCTAAAGTGGCTTCATTAAATCGTTCTTTAAACGTCAAATTCTAATGTGATAAGATCAACCTAGAAATGGGCCCCAAAGATGTATCTTTGGCCGAGTCAACCCTGTCAATTGCATGACAACTCATGGTACTATAAATTATTAATTATGGGATAGCACGTGTTCCTTAATTAAGGGATAGTTTGGATATACCTGTTTTCAACTGAGATCCTTTGTTGTAAATTTATTTCTCCTGGAATCACTTCTATAAGAATTGTGATAGCAATATTGTATGATGACATTGTTTTTAGCTTCCAAGTTTTGCAGGAATTCGAAAGTCAAATGTGCACCAAACAGGATTTTAACTTTTGAGAGAGGAAATTCATCCTTAAAAGTTACACCTATGTCAACTAAGTAATCGTGTAGTCGAATTCCTCTTTTGAGATCAATACATTTTTTTTTATATCAAATTAATAGACTTGGAAGAGAGCTTTATGGTGATATTATTTGTGGGTCATCCCTTCAGGAAGTTTATTACTTGTAAAAAAGATTAATTTTTTTTTTTTTTTTTTATAAATAAAATAAAAACAAAAACTCGTATCTTTATTAAAATAAATTGTAATTATGTTGTTGATGCCTTTGTAAATAATTAGTAGTATTCTTAAAAGAGAAAAGTTTTGCCATAATGATTTGTGAAATTTTTTCTTAGAGTTTTCAGATTTTTTTAAAGGAAAAAAAGTCTTGCATATATAAAAATAGAATTCGACGATTTGTTCATATTTGTCTTATATTGTTTCTTAAGAATTGAACTTGACGGGCACCTATAGCTCGTTCCGATTTCATTTATTTTAAAATTGAAATTAACGAGGACTAAAATATTATGATTCTTTTCATGAGTGTAGAGGTTTTTCTTGGCTTACCTTCAACAATTCAAATCTTTTCGATGTGAGGTTTTCTTTCTCCACGAACATGTTGCGACAAGGGTGTAGTACCTATCAAATACCCTTCAAAATTCAAGTTAGAATTGAAGTTACAGAAATAAATACCTCACATCAAAGATATTTGGTAAGTCAAGACCCCTCCAACACTCAAGTCAGAATTGAAGTTGTAAAAAATAATATCTCACATCAAAGATATTTGAGAGTTATTCGAGGTAAGTCAAAAAGAATATATCTTCAATAGATGCCTTAGGAACGACTCAAAAGTATTGGTCCCTTGACACTTTTAAAAAAGATTAACTAGAGTAGTAATTAAGTTACCTAAATATTATGAAAAAAAAAATGTTGAACTAACTAAAAAAAATACTCCAATGACAATACAATGTGTACAAAACCATTATTTTGTTCTTGTATCGCAAGGAAAAGAATCTATGGTTCTATGCACACTCTCACATCAAGTGAGTGCCTTTGTAGTATCTTTTTTGGTCAGTTTAGTATAACTCAAATATTATTGATATCCAACCATGTTATTAAATTGAGTTGTGCTGGAGTGACCTCAAGATTCACCTCATTTCACACTTTTTGATGTGAAGATGCACATAAAATATAGATGTTTTTTACTTGTATGTCGATGAAAAATATATGTGATTCCTACACACTTTCATGTCAAAAAAGTGTGAAATGAGGTCACTCCAACATTATTCTATCTAATTTGACAAGAGTTCAATGGGATATTGGATGATTCGTACTGGAGTGACCTCAAGATTAGACCTCATATCGCACATCTTGATGTGAAAGTGGATATGAAACATATATACTTTTCATTGTATATTGAGAAAAAGTATTTATAATTTTCAATCTTGAGGTCACTTCAACATTATTCATATTGGATTAAAGAGTTTTTAGAATTGGGCTTTGCTAAGTGTATGTGTCACAACTTAGGATTGGATTGGATTTGGGCTAAGTGGCTTAAAATTTGGATGGAATTTGGACTAGACTCCGACCCAACCCAATCAGCCCCCAATTATTTACCACACGTGCGAATTTGTAGAACGGATTTTTTTTTAAAATAATATTCTGTTGAATTTGTCGCGCTTGCGTTGGGTCGAAGTTAACTTTTTTTTTTTCTTTAAATAAAAAACAAAAAACGGAAAACAAGACAACAAAATCGGATCAGAAGCACACTTCTCTCTTGCCAAATTTCTCTCGCGCGAGTCTTGTCTCCAACGTCTTAAAAAAGCGCCAAAAAACTCGGCAAAAATCGACGCTCTCATAATCATTAACGTTTTGGGATCCGCGTCCGCCAACGATATGTACTCGAGAGTACAGTCTAACCAGGCTGACGGTAAGGCCACGTTTCTATTTGAGGTAAATATATGCTATAAACATAACAGCGTCTTTCTATGCTGTACGTCGTGTGTATCATGCACTCGAATTATTTTTATTTTATAATATTTGGATTTGCAATTCATTGCTCAATCATAAAAAATTTAAGAAAAAAAAAAAAAAATCCTTTAGATCAAACTGTCCACAACTAGATCCTTAATCTCGATTGATGTTATATTACTTGAAATCTTATATCATACATTCTATAAATACTTCAATAATTAAGCTAATCCTTTCTTTGATAGAGTACATGGATTATCGAAATTATACATTTTTGCCTTCATTTTTTTTCCTTTTTATGAATTTTTAATTTCTTAAATCTAATGAATAATACCTTATCCTAGTACTCTTAGGAATGATTACATGTGTTGATCCTCGAATATCATGTCACATGCTTATGTATTTGAAAGATGTGTTTGCAACTATTTAATGCATGGGATTGTTCGATGATTTGAAGATTGTCTCCATTACTGTTTTCAATTCATATGTTCTCAAATTTACATTGATTGTGGGTGATGCAGAAATAAGATAATTCCTATTTGCTATTAGAGTCACTATTTTTGTGATATGTCATATTAAAGATTCCCCAATCTTTTAGAAAGTGCTAGGAAAATATTCTAGACTAATGATAAACTGACTCGCTAAACTGACACAATTAATGTGACATGTGCACAGAACGATAGATCTTTTTCCTCGTGTATCCCAAAGAAAGAGATTTATGGTTCTTTGCAGTGCCACACCAATTGCGTCTGTTTATCACGACTCAATATTCTAAGTAAGTTGTTTTCATCCAGAGACTATGATATAGTAGTATCATAGTTCCCAAATTCAAACCATTTGATGGTGTTAGAGATTCTCATTTTGTAAATCTCTAGATCTAACACAAACTGCACCATTGACTATTATCTCCATATTACAATCTCCAAATACATAAATATTCAAAGAGTCATGTTGTAGTAACATTAAAATTTATGTTGCTTCACACATTGCTGGTGTGGAGGTGCCCATAGAACCATTGATGGTTTTAACTCTTATCTCGATGAAAAGAACCTATGGTTTTGTACACACATACACATCAACAATGTGTGAAACGGTGTAAATTTCAAGTTGAGATTTGTTGTTTTGAAAGTTATGCGCTAAGCTAATGAACCAATGGCATGATGCCATGTGCATTCAATGAGTAAAAGTGATTGGTCACTGAGAGAAAATTTTGGAGCAGTTTAAGTGCTTTATTTTTGGCAATTTTTCAGTACACATGGCATCGTGCCACAATGGTTCATCATCTTAGCACATAACTTTCAAAACAAAAAAATCTCTTTTTGTAAATTTTATTATATCATTTTCGATAAAATAATGGTTTTCTGACATACACTCTCTTATTATATGAAAACTGAAAAATTCTACAGGAAAATTTGATTGGCCTTTCCCACAAATTTTAGAAATCGAATTTTGATACGATAAGATATAATGCAATAGAAACAAAGACAGGGACCAGGTTACCTACTCCTAATAGTCAAAGCGAGCCATTTCATTTTGAATTTTTGAATTCAGAATGAATCAAACCTCCCCAAGTAGGATTCAAACCAATGACCAATCAATTAACAGTCGATTGGTTTACCACTGAGTTACTGAGGAACAATGGGAAATTAGGTCGCATCCCTAGATTTGACGGCTTAGAGCCATCGAATTTCTCTCATCCTCCATTAATTTGACGATTTCGATTTGTCGAAAAAAAAAAAAAATTGACGCCTTAATTCAACTGTCAAATTTTATGAAATTCAACGGCCTTGGACCATCAAATATGGGATTTTTTCACGTTTTGCCTGACGTGACATGTGCTAGAATCATAGATTTCTTCGAGATACACAATTGCACATCATCATAAATATGTGTAGTTGTGTATTCCGAGGAAAATCTATGGTTCTAACCCATGTTATGTCAAGAAGCGTCTGTCAAAGGGGGTGTCAGAAAATCACGACTCTTTCCCATATTCAAATGCTAACAACTTGGAGAATATAAGGTGCGAGTTGCCACTAGGGAAGCAAGTGTTAGAAAATGTATAATGTTTGCATGGATAACAGAAAAAGTAAGAGCATCAAAGAGTGATGCAACCCAAGCACAGCAAAACGCATGAATAACGTCCATAAAAAGAAAAATAAAACCTTGATGTGCGCACCTACGCACCATGCTCTAGTTAGACTTCGAAGCCCACATTTTCCATCTCACGAAAAAATATATATAATAAATTTAAAGTTTTCGTTTTATAATTTATCTCCTTTTCGGTTTTCTTCTTCTAGTCATTACTTAGTGCGTGAGAGTGAGAGAGAGAGACTTCGAAAAAGCGTTGAAAAGCAACGCGTCGTTTCCAACTGTAGTGATAGAAAAGCAAAAAACCCTAACTCTCTCTCTAGATTTTCTTAGCTGAATTGCACCGAGGACCGCAAATTGAGATCTCTCTGCGACTTTACAACAGATCTTGGAAGGAGTCCAAACTCGTAATTTTCAACGAGAATCTCAAAATTGAGATCTCTCTGCAACAGATCTTGGAAGGAATCCAAACTCGTTCATGGATGAAGATAAGAAAGCTGAAGCAGGAGGAAGTACAGAAATTACTGGCGACTTCAGCTGGTTTGAGTCTGATTCCTTCTTCGATCGAGAAAGCAGTATTTTGAGCGAATTTGGATGGAATCAAGAATCTAGTAGTTTTCTTAAGTATGATCAGATCGATTCAGAGAAAGAGTTGGATTTGGCGGGAAGCTTTCCATTTCAGGAAAACTGCTTTTCCTCCTGTTTTAATCAGATAGTTCCGACGGGAACTGTCGATAAATCCGGCGATGCTTCAACGTCGAATCTGTCCGTATCTTCAAGTTCATGTGACGAGCAGCCGGAGAAATCGCCGAGATCTGACGGAAAACCGCCTGATAAACCGTGAGTGGAACTGGTGGTTTTTAACTATCTGGAAATCAGGGTTCTTCTCTTTGGTGGCAGAATCGTAATAAATGGTTTGTTAACAGGCAATTATAGGGTTTTTTTTTATCAGAAAAAAACAAATACTGAAAAAAAAAATTAAAATTAAGGAAAATTTGAAGCTCTTTCGAGGAAACCACCGATGTACCTTTTCTAGAATCTATTTAATTTTTCTAATAACTTGAAAAGTCGGTAAGGGCAAATCACGTAAAATTGAGAAACATTTTGGCTGTTTTCCAAAATCGTAGTTCCGGCGGGAATTGCATTGTACAAAAACTCTCTCTAGCACTAATCAAAGAAAAAAAAGAAAAGAATGAGACCCCCACTTTATTTATTTATTTATTTCTCTTTTATTTGCTTTTCCAATTCAACTTATTTGTACAATGTTCATGCATATCTCAACACATGGATATCGACTTGTTATTTTCTGGATATAGTTGCTTCTGGTTTTACTTGATTCTTACTTAGTTCTTAGTTCCTTTCTTTGGTTTAAAACTTCTACTTCGTGCATTTGATCCCTAAATAGAATATTAGATTATAATTGTCTCTCATCAAGTTTCGAATTTTAATTTGTTTAAATTTCCGTAGTATCATCAACTTGTGGTATCTATATGTAATTTAGGAAGACTAGTGTTCATCACTTTCAAGGTTGCCTTTAAGATTCAAATTATTGTTCATGCATGCTAAATATCTTTGCTTATGGATTTGGTAAATTTACTTTGATTGGTATTTCTTAATTCTTTCCTTTTAATGTTTAATTTTTTTAACTCTAAGATTGTAGAAAAATAGGTATGAGAAGTGACGATATCAATAAAAAGTAAGCATCGAAAAAAAAATTAAGGTAAAGTACCATTCCATGAGTTGAATATGATGAAATCCCAAATCCGGCTCACTGTTCATTTTAATTCCCAAAAAATTACAGGTTTTTTTTTTTCAAAGTAACGATTTCGCTGATATAAAGTTGTGACATCGCTGGTAAATTTTTTTTTTCAAAGTGACAATCTTGTTGGTTTATAAAAGTGAATCTCGCTACTTTGTAACAAACCTGCGAAATTGTCACTTTTCTAACCAGCAAGATTGTCACTTTGAAAAAAATAGGGTATTTCAGAAATGCCGAATGTTAAATTGGTGATATTAGGTTTACCCCCCTTGATAGTAAGTCAACATTGCATTTTCTTGATGATTTAACTGCGTAATTTTGATTATTTTTTTATTTAGTAATTTAAGTATTAGAAGAGCAATTTGAGAAAAAAATAAAAAATTCATCGTTAAATCATCAAGAAACACAACCTTAACTTATAGTCAAGAGGGTAAACCTAATCTTACATTTTGCAAGGGGGGTAAACCTAATATCACCAATTTAAAAAGGGGTATTTTTAAAAAACCCAAAAATATCAGGGCTTTCGCTACTTCCTATCAACGAGATGTTCACTTTAAAAAACCCGCGATCTTGCACTTCATCTTTTGGGAATGAAAATGAACAATGAGTAGGAATGGGAATTTCATCAAAAGTAGATCATGTTTTGGGAAATTTCTCTAAAGTTTAAGTGGTTTGACAAGGTCTATGAGTAAGAATTCGTGCAATTCAAGGTTGCAATGGCTTGTTTGTTATGGTTTTTTTGGCTTTGAGCTGAAAAAAATTGCAAAAGCATGTTTGTTAGTAACGGCTTCTGCTTCACTAGCTTTTGCGGGAAGTCCAAAACTACATTTTTGAGAAGCCTTGCTCAAACTGCTTTTGTGCACAAGCTACAATGAGAAGCCAACACTGAAAGCATATGAGGATGAAATGACAATTTCACCCCTCATTCTTCTTAACTCATTGATTAAACTACAAAATCAATTCGACCTTTCTCCACTAATTCTTCATGAGCTTTTGTAACAAATAAGATTCTCCTGGATGCAACTTCCCAGACTCTAGCTGAAATATGTACCCCAATCTCTCATTAAAACTAAAATTCTCCTTTACATAAATCCATAACAAGTTGGCTATGAATTTATAAATTATTCCAAGCCCTAAAGAAAAAGTTATGAAACTGTGAATAAAGGTACCCTTTATAATTTGGAACTAAGGAATCGTTCTTGGTGTACTGTCCACTTTTCCAATATAATACCACCAACAAAGAGGTTTGTAGATGATTGTTTTACACTTCTTCTATGTCAACCATCCATTTACAGTTCTAACTTGAAAATTTGTCCTTAATTATCATCGATCTTGATGATATTAAATTATCGAACAACCTACTAGCAACTCTGAGTACAAATTTTTCCATGTTAGTCCATTCATCATATATAACTTCATTTGTAGATGTTAAGAAAAAACAAAGCAATATATGGAGAATGGAAAAAAAAAAGATGCAATCACACACATAGAAACATATATTTTACATGGTTCCCTTGAGATTGAGGTACACCCACAGATTCACATTCATTTTGTTGGAAAGATAGAAAACTCTCTTACATAATTCAACCTATCACCTAATAAAAAGAAACATATACCCCCAAGAAAACATAATTAGGGTTTTACATAATAACATAAAAAACTACATAAATAACCTTGGGAGAAAATTTCTTTCAAGAGTGTTGGCCCCCAGTGAGCTCAGTCTTAGCTTACAAAAAATAATGAACAAAACTCCTTGTTGACTAGTACCATCAGACTTTACAAACCATAATAGTATATTGATGTGGGATGTTCATTAATAACCTGCTCAATCTTTATATCCCAACCTTTTCTTTGTATTAGGTTTTCTTTTCTTTTCTTTATTCATTTGTGCTACTTATTAATACATCCATTTTGTTAATTGATTGATCTCACTTGTTGCTTGCAATATTGTATATTTCCATCTTAAATGACGAGTTTGGCATATATAGTTCCTTGAACTCTTGATTTCTTAGTATTTTCTGCTGAATTCACATTTTCAAACTTGCAATTTACTGACGACCAAATGACAACACCAATAGTCATGAAGACATGATTATGTAGAATTTCTCGGATTTCTTATGGTTTAATTGTTTTCAACACGTCTTTGTAAATTCAATCTAGTTTTAGGTTTTGGATTTTTTTTGTGCTTAATTTAATATTTGTGGGTAAAATTTTGTGTAGAAGTCCTGGTAGAAAGAAAGGGCAAAAGCGAATCCGACAGCCACGGTTTGCATTTATGACTAAGAGCGATGTTGATCATCTAGAAGATGGTTATAAGTGGAGGAAATACGGACAGAAAGCTGTTAAAAATAGTCCATACCCTAGGTTTGGAATTATTTTAATTTCTCCTTATAAGCCAAGTGAAATCATATCTTCCCCTTTACTGTTGATTCCCAAGTTTTCATTCAGATAAGTTGAACTGTTGAAGAGTAAACTGTAATGTTCCCTTTCATTTCCTTGCTAATGTGGAATCATTTTTTATTTTTTGTTTTCTTAGACAAGTTGAATTTTAGCTCACATAATTTAGTTAATGCTTTTTATAGATTATTCTTGAACAAAAATTTTCATAGAATTTCTTATCTATTCCACTTGCACAAATGATTTTATTTCTTTCTTTTGCATGCATTTCTATATTATCTTTTACCTTATTTTCTTTATGAGTCGTGCTGGAGTGACCTCAAGATTGTTCCTCATATCGCACATCCTGACGTGAAATTGTGTAGGAACCATAAATGCTTTTTGACTTGTATATCGATGAAAGTATCTATGGTTCCTACACACTTTCACGTCAGGATATGCCATATGAGGTACAATCTTGATGTCACTTCAGCATTATTATTTCTTTAATTCTCTTTCTTATCTTTCAGTGTGTTTTAAAGGTTAACAAATGAAAAAGCTATATCAGTAACTTTATTGGTTAATTTGACACTATTTTTTACAATTCAAAAGATTTATATAAAAAAAACATCAAGGGAAACTGATAGTATACGTGTTAATTTAAGATAATAAAGTGGCCTCACCATGCTAAGATGTTATGTTTTTGTTTATCTGGTTGGGGGTGTGCCCAACCCCCAGATAATCATTCAAAAAGAAAAATTAAAAATAAAATAAATAATAATTAGCATGTTTTATGATTCTAAGGACCCCATTCTCAGTTAGCTAGCTTATAATAATTTCAGAAAAACATTTCGTACACAGTAAAAAAAAAAACAAACCCTCAAACAATTCATATCAAAGCTAACCATTCTATTCCACAGGAGCTATTACCGATGTACGAATAGCAAATGCACAGTAAAGAAAAGGGTTGAGCGCTCCTCTAAAGATCCCACCATTGTAATTACCACATACGAAGGCAAGCACTGTCACCACACAATCAGCTTGCCAGTACGAGGCGGTATCTTTTCTCATGGGCCGCCCACATTTGCCGGTCAGATGAACATTTCAGCCCCACAGATATATTTTCCAGGGGGGCAATACCCTATAGGAGCAGGTCTACTTGATTTCAGGCAATCCCATCAACTCCAACACGAAGTCGGGTCAGCCCAAGTGCTGCCCAAGCCAGCTCCGCAGCTTCCAACTGATGAGGGATTGTTGGGTGATATTGTGCCCAGCGGAATGCGAAGAAGATGAGGAAGAAAGAATGGTACAAAGTGGTCACTAGCTACTAAATTTTTTGAAATTTCTTCCTGTTTATGTTTAGTAAGTGGGTGTAAAAAGAAAAAGAAAACAGTTTTTTAGTTAAACCAGTAGCATTACTAGCACATTAAGAAATATTTAAGTTTCACCATTGTTTTATTTGAAATTTTCCATCAACCCACCTTTCAAGGGATCTTATCTTAGGATATTGCACAAACAAATTAAGAATCCACATGTGAACAAATGTCTCAAGAATGGATGGTTGCAGTCATTCAATCTAAGCGATTTTTTCATTCTAAACAAAAAAAAAATGGACACAGTAATGCATATATCAGATCAAAGAGACCCCTGGAATGTGAGACCCAGTATATCATTATAATAGTAGTAGGTTAGTAGCAATAATATGATTATGACGACAATGATGATGGATGGTTGTTAAGTTGATTACCACTGGACTACATTTCAAAAACAATGATGCAAGATGACGACAATGACAGTAGTAATATTGATTTTTATGTGACAAAAATCATCTTGGATGTTATGTTTTACTGAATATATTCTTGATTATTTGTGACATGCATCATTACCAACATGTTATTGTTTTGTAACTTGTAATTAATCTTTATCTCCTAGTGTTAGTGCTCATGGCCTATCTTGATTATAGCCCAATTTATCATAACATTTCCCAATAAGCTTGTAGAATGTAACACCTCTGCTCATCACAAACCCTTGGTTGCCTAAGCCCAAAAAAAAAAAAAAAAAACAAACTGTCCTCAAATATCCATGCGTTTATCCATGACCATACTGGTTTTATGATTTATTTGTTGAAATCATGGTTTTTAAACTCGTCCGAGACCGAGACGTATCGCCCGAGTTAACTCGGTATCAGAGCTGAATGAGACCAACTCACAAAGTGATTTTTTTCACCGAGTTTTACATCTCATGTACAATTTTTCGAGTTATCTCACGAGACGTCTCAAACATATCGAAAAACTCGTCCGAGATGACTCGGTATCGGAGCTGAACGAGACGAGACGCGATACCGAGTTTAAAAACCATGGTTGAAATAGGATGATTAAGAAAGATCAAGCATATCTCTCATAAAACAACTTTAGTCTTAGATTGGATAAAATTTCTAGTAATTAATCAAGCAATCCCTCATCTTCAATAGAACTTTTATATGTATATGGCTTAAAGTCATGTAGTTGAATTCAATAGTTGATGATCACCCATTACAATATTAAGAATCAGTGCTTAAATGATTCACTAAGAATCTAGGTACTATTAATTAGGATTACAGTCAAATTACTTAATATGCTTTAGATCTTACAATTTTGTGCAGGCCATTTAGTAGACTGTCTAGATTAGCATCACCATCGATACAGATGCATGTTTCCCTACCAACAGAAGATTCATAGATGATCAAAATATCATGGAACTCTTGAAGCAAGATATCGGCTCTTCTCCGGAACACTGGTATGATAAAAACAATTTTCCCTAATATCCATGATACAATGGTTTTCATTCTGGCATCATATATACATGCATGATATGCTACACTTGTATAGCTAATTAAAATGTATCTTAGTGAAGGATAATTTAGTGGAGAGTTGGGATATTGGTCACATTTGTAAAGATGATTATTCTCTAATTATATATTGATTGCCTATACCTGCTTCAGAATATCTCTTCTTAATTTCCTTTGGCAAAATCCCTCTCTAATAGTTCTAAATAAATCAAAAACATGCATTAAGATACAAAGACTTCTTATTCTACAATGAAAATACTTCACTCTTTATACACTAGGAGATTTCACTTGGTAATTTGAACTTGCCAATCAGAACAAAGAATAAAAATAATATACTAACTGATAACCATTTATTGGATTTTAAGAAACCCTAGGTTTGGTCTTCCTCTATGTATCAGAAAAACTTCAATTAAGTATTCACTCTATTGTTAGATTTTTATGCACTATATACCATCTTTTTGGGAATCTATATGAATATTTGGAACAGTATAGATAGATGGATAATGGTTTCAATTTCGGCCCTAACATTGGGAAAGATGGATTTATAATTATCTATTTGGTATTGTCTAATTGACAGCCTTTGCATTATATAACTCGGTTCCAAGTCTACTATGGGCTGGATACTAAACTACTTAGAGTGTTGTATATCACTCGTTTTAATTCCCAACTGTTCTGATTCTGAATTCTGATACTCAAGTCAGTGTACCTGCACTAGAATAATTGATTATTTTTCTGGCCAAAGAGCCCATTAACACCTGACCAATACTATGTTGCTTTAGGGTAGTGCTTGTAGTCATGAAAGTAACAAATAATTGGGAAAAAAGAACCTGTTTGATTAACATACCATAATTGATTAAGGGATCTATAATCAATTATCGATCTCATAATCGATAGTGATAACTCTTTATAGGGCCTGACAACCATATATAGTCCTTGAGCCATTCCTTTTCCAAAAGATTCCATTGGGTGGTATAGTATATCTATAGTGGATTGAAAACATTTTAACCAACTTACATATCACCGAAGACATATAAGGCTCTTTAATCAATTCCTTCATGTATAAGTATCATGTTTGAAAGTGCCAACTTGCTAAGTCAGTTAAATTCTGTCAGTGTTGATACCACGACCTAATTAATTTCAAAACCTGCCTTTACCTCTTAATTACTAACCACTAATCTCGCTTTCCAAGCAGAAAGGTATATCATGTTGTATCATTTTATTACCACAATAACCTAATAACATTTACTCTCTTTAAGTTACTTAAAATTGAAATTGCATGCTTAAGGAATTTATTCCGAAACCTTGTAAAATTATATATATATGTAATTCAATTTGCAATTGGATCTATTAGGAGCAGTTGTTGAGATCTTTCCAATGATATCAATTATTAGATAATTGCAACTAAGTGTAAATTTGATAATTCTCTAATAAAAAAATTCCTATGATACTCATTATTAACTAATTGTATCTAAGTATTATAATTATTTAACATAAATTTCTAAAATACTTCTAAAAATTGACTTATTAAATTATTATGATGACTAAGAAAAAGCCATGTATAGTTGTTTAGAATTTTGTGGGACAATGACTTTTTATTAAATACTTATTATAAATGTTTTGAAAGCATTTTTTTACTAGATATTATTAAAAAAAAAAAACTAAGAATAAGATTAAAAGTATGCTTTTTCAAGATATTTATAATTATTTAGCATTTTTTTTAAAGGCAATTACCTAAAAGCATCATGCACATTGCCAACCAATAGCTAATTTAATTATTTGAGATCAACTACAACATGGGAGAAATTATGTTCGGGGTGATTCAGTCACGTGTCCTTGGTGCGAAACTCTTTTAGGTAAAAACACAACAATAAATTTTTATGCCAAAGTTTTTGGGACGGCTAAACAAGTCTTGTTCTCTCATTCCACTTTCAAAGCCAAGTCTTTTATTATAGAGAGTGAGTTCAATATATGTTGTCACCATTTCCATCCACATTCTTTAGGGTCTTCTGCTCCTTCATTTAGGACCTTCAACTTGAATATTTCCTTTAATTGGGATTGTCATCATATTTCGTTGAACTTGTCCAAACCATCTAAGTTGACTTTCTCTTAGTTTATCACCTATTGAAATGACCTAACTCCACAAGATAACTCTTTGTTACATCTCTAGGGATAAATACTTTATTTTTTATTTAGTATGATTCCCAATCAATCCACCTTTTGATTTATGATCTACCATAGAACATTTACATAGTTTCATTTGTTTTTAATGAACAATCTACCTCTCTTCTCTCTATTTGTGTGTTTCAAACAAGAACAATTCTTTCGATGTTTTCTCCTTAGTTTCAACATTTTTAGGGGTTCTCTCCATATCCTCCGTCTACTTAACCTCACTCTCCTATCTTGAAAGAAACATTCTACTTTTTAAGAACATTCAAGCTGAGGAATAATTCACATACATGAAGCCTGGGTGAAAAGAGTATTTAAACGCAAAGGTTCAAAAAATGAGTGGAAAAAAGAAAAATATTTTTTAACGAATTAAAGGTTCAACTAAAATAATACCAAACTTTAGAGTAAATCAAAAAATAAAAGGACATCACAAGTTGGAGGAGGTTTTGGTGATGAGGTTGATTTCTTATATATCTTGATATGCGATATAATTTCCCAAAGCAAAAAAGACAATTTCAAATAACAAATTTTCCAACCCGTATCCTGCTACAAGTTTCGTAGATTCTTAGAGTTTTTTTCTTTTAATTTTAATGTGATTATAATGAATCAACTAGAGATGTCAAAGGTCAATTCCTGAGGTACCTTGTTAAAAATTGCATGAGTTTGAACTAATTTGCCTAGACTCGAAATCATCCTATATTTTCTGGTTTGGTTCTTATAAGTTTTGATTATGGTTTTCAAGAATAAAAAAGAAACAAAAAAAAATTATCTTGAGTGATGGTAGATGTTTTATGCAGATTATTAATAGAAATAAAAAAATAAAAATATATAAAAACCTTGGTAAGCAAGGGGATCGATCCACAGAGACAACGTTGACCCAACAATTTTTCTTTTGACTTAAAACAATCAATCATGATTTTCAAAATATTAAGGGAAACTGAATTAAAATTACTCTAAAATAAATAGGAATGAAAATCATAATATAAAGAATTAGATCAGCCAAATCTACCAAAATAAGTTACCTTATCAATTTATTTGTTTACTTTTTATCTCGATCCAATTAACAAAGCTAATGTTATTGAATCGAAAAATGAAATTTGTTAATCCAACTATTAATCAAAAATTCTATGATAATATTTAATAAGATGAAATCAAAGGTAAAATATTGAATATCCAACAAACATAGTTTAAGTTAAACTTATCCAAGATTAAATTATCAAAATCATGAGAATAAACATTTTATTCAATGATCACTACTTAAGAAATTGCTAACATAATAAAATATTCAAGCATGATTGAAATAAATAATTATCAAAGATGATTTTGTTTAGGTTTCATCGACCTTTCTAACGGAAGTTTAACCACAGATCATAGAAAGACTAAAAAAATGAGATAAAAATAAAAAAGAAAATAATAGGGGAGAGAATGATGATCCTTTATTAATCTCAAATTGAATCTGGTTGAATATTCATTTTGTTTAAAAAGCTCCAATAGAAAGTAAACCTAAAACTAAGAAAACTATAGAAATCAAAGAAAAGAGAGATATTGGATTCCATCCTAAAGTTCTTGTCTGATATCTTATTGATATAGGTTAGATTACGGTTCCTTTCAAATTTGAAATACTTCTGTATTTTATAAGGACTCAAAAACCTAACTTGTTACGATATAAATCACACCGCCTCACTAGTGCATGAATCTTGAGAAAATCTTGCTGACTTCATCACGCTGTGATGCTTGTGGGCCCAATGGATTTGAATCTTGGTTTATAATCTTTTCTTGGGTCCTGGATTGCAATGTACTTTTTTATTCATCTTGGTTTATCCTTTTGGATATCGTAACTTTGACCTATTACACGCAAATAACCATAATTAGTTCAGAAATTCACAATTTATTTAAAAACGATAATAATTATGAACTATCAACATATTATGTCCATTTAAGGGATTTTATGTATTATTCACCCTTAAAGTCTCTATAAATAAGGTCTTAGAAACAACTTTCTAGGCCCCGATTAGAAGACCTTAATCTTGTTTACATGCTAAGTATTTTTCTATTACAAAATATGAAAAAACATCTTCTACAAATCATTGCAAACCTTTTTCGTTAGAAGAAAATAACACATTATCTACAAAAGCATCAACGTGACAAAATTACTATTTTTTGTTATTTAAATATGTGAGAATATTTTTTCAAAATTAATTCTTCTTTACAAGTAATAAACTTCTAGAAAAAATGACTGGCTAGCTTTTTGCTTGAATATATACTTTATATTAAAATTTAAAGAACTTTATGAAATATCGATTAACTTAAAAGATAAAGAAACATTCAATCATCGAAAATATAGAAAGAAATGACAAATTTTTTTTATTATTTATTATTTTGAATGCTTACTAATACCCATTGGATAGAATATTATCGATCCCAATTCCCTTCAAATCCACCTCCAATCTAATATAGAAAAAGTAATTTGACCTCAAAGTTTTCAATGCCAATTACATGAGTACCTGTTAATACCCTTAGAATCATCCATGTTTTATTGAATCTAGGTTAAAGAAACTTTATATTTTTCTTCATTTATACAAAATATGGATGAATTAAGAAATTTTATTATGTTCGCTTGGAAGTAGATTTTAATATTGATTTTTTTTTTAATTACTGTTGTGTTTTTTTTTGTTTATTCTTTTAATAGATATATCAATTATTAAACAAATACTTAACATTTTGACACAGTTTCATCCTTTTCTTCTCTTAAACTTTTAGAATTAGTCTAACCTCAATCCAGTGTTAAGGCTTTCCATCAACATAATTGTTAGGATTTGAGGAAAGATGCAAATTTCCTAACTATCAATTTTGATCTTCTAGGGATTAACACATTTTTTTGTAAGAAAATATTTTTCTTAGAAATCCCAAAAATATCAATGGTCATGTTGATGAAGAACCTTAACCCATGGGTTGAGACGAGTATTTTCTTAATTTTTTTACTTCAGAATTATGATTTTTTACGAATCATAATACAAGTCAATAATCTATTTAAGAGTGGTGATAAAATGACGTCTCTAGCACACGCCCCATCACAGGATTATAGATCATTTTCCTTGGGATGCATAAGAAAAAATTTATAATTATACATATCTCAAAACAAAGGATCTATGATTGTATGATAGTAGCGTGTGTCCGAAAAGGGGGGAGGGGGAGGGGGGGCCTTAATAAGCTGGGGTACGATTGTATGATAGTAGCGTGTGTCCGAAAAGAAGGGGGGGCCCTTAATAAGCTGGGGTACGATTGTAGCGTGTGTCCGAAAAGAAGGGGGGGGGGCCTTAATAAGCTGGGGTACGATTGTATGATAGTAGCGTGTGTCCGAAGAGGAGGGGGCCTCGAGATGGTGGTAGGCGAAGGGGGGGGGGGGCCTCGAGATGGTGGTAGGGGAAGAGGTCCTCCTGAGGACAACAACATCAATTTCCAGAACAAAAAATTGCGCCGTGACTATCGTTCATTTCGAGGTTGCTTCGACTCAGGAAAAGCGAAAAAGAAAATTCGTAACTGGTTGATTCTGTTCCACTGTCTTTAAGTCTTAACCATACACGTGGCGTTATATAAATAGCCTACGTCATGCTCAGACGTCTATAGCATGTCGTACGCTTTCACCGCTTAGAGAGGGACTTGATCGCCAAATTCCTCGGCGATTACTGTTGCGGTGCGGGTACACTAAAAGATAAAGAGACTGACAATTCCGTACGATTAGACAATTATCTCAGACACTACAGGTTAGTCAACCGGTGCCTGCCTTTAGACTATGAAGTTTCTAATGTCCGACAACGTTGGACAATTGGTGTCCCATAAACGGCTGAGATACAATGATACGCCACAAGTCAACCTTCAAATAGTTAAAAACCCCCCCCCCAACTTTTACTGTTTCTCTATCATTCACTTATTTATTTATTTTATTTTATTTTGGATGGGGTGGGGTGGGATATTTCTCCAAAAGAAGCGAAATTTAAATCCAAAATCCGATTTTGATGCATTCATTTTAATTCCCAAAACATGCCTTCCGAGAAAATTCGTCACTTTTATAAGTAATGAATTCGCTTGTATATCTACGAATTCGAAAATATGAAAGATGATTAACTCATGAGTTCGTAGGTTATAAAAATAACGAATCATATTTTGATAATTAAAATGAACCGTGCACAGAACTAGGAATTTCACCATATTCAATGCACCAAATGGACATTCACCCTAATTTATTTTATTTTAATTAAGGTATAATAAGTAAAAGTTGGGTGCCAATAATACCTCATAAATTTTAAAATAAATTTATTTATGATACCTGCCTTGCTTATTTATTGTTTTTAAACCGACTTCTTTACTACACTTTACATATCATTGTTTGTAAAGAGAACCACCATGATTTAAGGAAAAACATCTATGGTTTTGTGCACGGCTGCATGCCACCACGTGAGCGCAATGTTGTAGGAAGTTTGTTTAACATTTCTCTTATCATACACATACCATTCCCGTTTATCTCATAAGACTATAGACAAATAAAAAATAACCTAAATGATCTTACCCTCAATTTGTTAAAAAATAATTTTTACCCTACCTTTCATCCTGAAGATCATATCTAATTCAAACCTCAAGAGCTAGTAGGATTTTTAAAGTAGATGATGAACTTTTGAATAGAAAAATTAAGGATTTTTTTTACAAGAGATTTAAGCGAGGTTGAAAATGAGGTCTAATTATTAAAAATAGTATATCATAATTTTTTAGATTATTTTTAATTAGTCTACAAGCAGAGGCTGAGCTCAAGGAGGCATGCCATCAATTTGAAAACATTTTGAGGATCTTAAATATAAACCAAAATGTATTGTGGTGGAGCATGCCTTGGAGACAAGACTTTAAACTATGAGTCCTGCTGGAGTAACCTCAAGATCAGATCTCATATCACACATCTTGACGTGAAAGTGGATAGGAACCATAGATGCTTTTTCACTCGTATCTCAAGAAAAAGCATCTATGGTTCCATACACTTTCATGTCAGCATGTGCGATGTGAGGTCCAATCCTGACATCACTTCAGCATTATTCTTAAACTATTATAGGCTGACTTAAACATACACCTCCAACTTCCGCAAGTTTTAGAGGTATCCTTACATTTTCAAATCAATGACATGACACTTGACCTTAGACTACGCAAAGACTACAAAATGATCTAAAGTTTTCCTGTATTATAGGGTGACAACTTAAGACATATCGTAAAATATGATCATTACAAAATGTCGTAAAATATTACATTTTACAATGATGGTATTTTGCAATGATAAAATTTTGTGGTATTTTGTTTTGCGAGTGCTTGGTGGTAACACCACAAGATCTCTACAAAACTTTACCGGTGCGTGGTTTATGGAAAATGTAAAAGATGAAAAAATTTAGAACAGCTGCCGAGCTCTACCTGGGAAGTCCATTTGTTGCTGGAATCCCATCGGAGGACATGTTCTAATGAGAGACATTGCAAGTTAGAAAAACATGAAAGCTCAAATGGCACCTCACCAAGTAGATTTTGATGGCTAAAATCCAGGGTTGTAAGTTGCAAAAAAGATTTCCTTTGCTGGAAGGAACCCTTCCTGAAAACCCACTACTGCTCATATTTAGAATGGATCCTCGTCTTTTCCTTTCTGAAAACCCACCAAAATATCACTCCTTACTACGCCTGTTTTTTTCCCCCACATTTTACCGTTACTAATGGGAGGGGCCACATTTGGGCGATACCGCCAAGCATGCTTAAAAGAGTTTAAATCATTTTCGTTAAATCTTCCAGAGTAGAAAGAGATCAAGGGGGATGTGTCATCAGTTTGAAAACACGGGTATCTCAAATATTCACCAAAAAGGTGGAGGGGTGTGTGTCTAAACCCCATGTATGGTATTTGCACACTCAGATGCGTTAAATTAGAACCCTCTTTTCCAAGAAATCAGTTGGAAGGAAGTATTGATCTAATGAGTAACATAAAGGAAATGGGTTACAATGATCTTTCTAATTAGGGGCAAACAGATGATCCAAGACACCAAATCATTCCCACTAAGATGAATAAAAATGGTAACAGTGATCAGTATTTTCAGGCAGCAGTATACACCTGGGAGCCAGACACCGCTGCGGCCATTCCACCATTCTCCGCTTGTTTCTTCACCATCGCAGCGTGCTTCTGTCCTGAAAGATGAAAATCGAAAACAGTCTGACTGTTGACCACCACATTGCAAATTGTACAAACCTTAACTGCCTCTGCCAGCGCCCCACCTTCTAAAAGCTTTCGTCTCTTTGTCTCTACGTCCTCCTCCACTACAGGTGCCAATGAGGCACGTTTCTTCCTTTGTTGAACATCACCACATGGATTTTCTGGTGGGCCAATTATGGGATTATTTGCTCTCCGGTTAGCGAAAGTACTGGTGTTTTTATTGGATTCTTCTAACTTCTCCAAGTTCTTCTTGTGTTTCTTTCCCAATTTGTGTTGGTCAAGAACATCCTTGCTAGTACAATCAATCTTGCAGATCTCACACCATGCAGATTGTACAACTTTGGTTTTCTTTGGTCCCCGCCTTATGGCATTGTTGAAAGGAGGCCGAACCACTGGGTTAGTCCAGAAAGTTGGATTTGGATATGCTGGCACCAAAGGCTCCGTCCCATTTGGAGGTCTTATTCCAGCCTGTCAGTAACCACGGGCGAGTCATTTCTCAACATTATAAAGTTCAGTAAATACACAATAATACATAAACAAAAGTAGAACTTATTATTTTCTTTTTCTTTCTTTTTTTGACTAATAAAACTATTGAAAGAAGCAAAAAAGCCCATCCATACAAGGAATAGAGAAAAGAAAAAATTGTCAGTACTCAAAGGACCTCACTTGACCAGAAAATACTAAATCTGTAGATATCTGTATATGTAAAATGCTATAAAATTCCAAAATGGGGATGTGGATTCAAGGAATACATGCATTTTCACAATCCATGTGCAGAAGAATGACATCACCATACTTTTATAATAATAATAATAAAAGAGATTCTATCGCCACAACAACTATTGCAAATGCCACCCCAATTCATATGTAAATCACCAAAGAATTAGCACACATCTTGGGGTGGCATTAACAAAAGTTGGTGTGGGCACTAGAAGCTCCCCAGGAATATTGGTTGGTTTTGTTAAGAGTGTACTCAACCATACACCCACACAATGTTGGACAAATAGTTCTTGTAGCATATCTTTATCCCCTAAAATAACTTGTACACTAATTGATAAGAATGCAAAATATCATATTTTTCTCCTTTAATATTTAGTCATTTATACATATTTAGTGCCTAAATGTACTCATTATTCTTTTATTTTGATTTAGGATGCAAATGGAGGTGTTAAGTGCAAAACGAAATTAATTGAACGATTTTGGACAGTTTGGACCTCGCTTCATAATCTGGGCACAACTCTCTCATCCGAACTCCGATTGAGATGATTCAAAATGCTATGGAACACTGAGAAAAAGATCTACAACTTTCGTGTTTTGAGTTTTGAGAGATAATGGCTATATCAAGGTCAAAACCGGGTTTGAAATTGCTGCACGTACACTGTTGACGCGAATTTGATACAAATTTGACACGGATTTGACGAGGTTTATTTTCGAAAGTCTCCAAATCTAGTGCACAAAAATTCCAACTAAAAACACCACTTTCCTAATTATATTAGGACTTTATTTTATTTTTAATAATTTTTCCTTAATTAGTCAGATTTTCATATTGTTATTGGAGGATAAGATTTAGAATATTTTTAGGAGATTTTGTAGGCTTCTAAGAAGGAAAAAAAATAATGTGTAGAAGAAAAAAAAGAAGAGGCTTGAAAAAGATCTCTCTCTCTCTATTATTTTATTTTAATCTTTTCTTTTGTAAAGAGTGGCTGAAAAACTTGGGGAACTAGGGGCCAACGAGTTGCTGCGAAGAAGGAGAAGTTGCTGAAATTTTTCAGCAACGTTATTGCCAAGAAGTTTATAACGTTGCTGCTTGTATTCGTTTTCAATCATCAACATCATCGCCGTGAGGAACATCACCACCAACACATCTCAAACTTCTTTGATTGTGTTAAAAAGTGTAACCCTTATGACTTTTATTTATTTTTATTATTTCAACCCTGGTTGCTATTGGATTAAAGAACATCTTGTTGGATTCTTAAGTTGGAAATTTTTAATTCAATGAGTTAGTGACTTTCAGATTCATTAATTGATGTTTTCGGATTGGTGATATATAGACACATGAATCAATGAATTTTAATTATGTATGCTGAATTTTCAGTTCGGTCATATTGAAAACTTTGATATTAACGGTCATTGAAGCCATAATTGTATCTCTAATCACCTAATTTATTTGGAATATGATTTAAAAGTGGTAAAAACTATGAACAATGGTTGTGATCTGAAATTGAATGTTCTTTAGCCATGGACTTTTCCATAGGTTTGAGGCGTAAGTTATTGAATCATAACTTCTTTTTAATTTTAATGATTTGTTTAAGAAGTTGTAAGGATACACTGAGTATTAACTTGATTGTTTAATCAAAATAACTAGGTGATGGACTTTTCCAAAATCCTAGGGTTTATCTAAGAAGGAATTTATAAGATGCATGATCTCTTTAGGCTTGCACTTTGATTCAATTCGGATATGTAATTAAGGCATGAAATTCGTTATCTATGTTGAAGCAATTTAATTAGTCATTGAATGAATTTGATTTTCTGAATTGTGAGAGAAAATGATCAATTGTAAATATTTATTTCTTTAATTTTTATTATTTCTTTATTTTTTTTTATTTTTTATTTTTAAATCCAAATCCCCAAAATTGAAATCCCCTTAAATTTGTGTAATATGTTTGTTTCCAACTTGTCAATTAAACTAACTAAAATTTGTTATGACTCTTTAGAATAGGAGTACCCGCAATCGCCGGCCAATAACGATACCCTACTCATCAATTTACTACAATCTTCTATAGGGTTTATTGATGATTAAAAATATGGTCTATCACTAATCCTTCTAAAGAACTATATAGAACACCTAACCTAATCTAGATGGTTCGGAGTTTCACCACCCCAAAAATTGGTTCCCCCATTCACCTCTTCAGCATCAGTCAGAAGCTACTTTGAAATACTACTGACTAGTCTTCAAACTGTCCAGCATCAAATTAACACTTGGACCCCCTTCTATGAAGACAGTTCGTTCTCCACTAGTGTTTCATTCCCATACCATTTTCCCCTTAAAGAATCCATTTGCAAATAAAGAGACACAAGTTCGATAGTTTCATCAGGCCACCCAGAAGAATTTGAACTTACCATCACTCTTAATCTGAACCGTTATGAAGATGAAAACAAGTTATCCCCACAGACTTTCGGTGAATATCTGGTAGTCTATGAGAGATGATGCACTAGTGTCATTCTCAACAAAAAAGCTAAAACCCAACCTTTATATACATCTTGTCTTCCATTCCACCAGGGTACCACAGACCTCTGCATTCAAATCACTTAATAGGCGTTACATATCTCCACTTCTCCTATTTCATTCATATATTGCAACTTCTGCTTCCAATACCGCATATGTCATTTTCAACATTACAGATGGATCCCTAAGACCTTTAGACTGTTGATTCAATGAATTTATTCACTTGCAATCTCAAGATTGTTGCCAAGAGATAAAAATCACTGAACTGCTGATGCAGGAATATATCTTCCCACTACACAATCTTCAGAATGATTATAGGTCAGGCTTCTTAGAGAGGCAAATCCATTCATACTCATTCTGCTATAATCCATTCAGCTCTAATTGCAAAATTTCCAATCATCACACACAACCCACACACCACTAATATTTCTTGTTATGCGGCCCCCAACAGCAATTTTGATAAACTTCACTCGTAAAACTTTTAACATGTTTAGGTAATCAATAACATGAGATGCAGATTAGAGGGAGAAAGTTTCCATCAGCTTATAATAGACTGCACTATACAAAGTTAAGAAATGGATCTTCTCATCTTTGGCATGAAGTGTTCAAAAGAAGTTTGCAGGCCTTTGAAGAATCAACAGGTAGACTGCTCATCACTGGAGGGAACTTCTAGTGGCAAATTTCTGCACTTTGTATTGTTGGGGATTGAGGAAGAAAATTAGAATCATTGTAGGGGAGGCCATGTCTAACATGAACATTTTAGCTAAGATACACAATGTTTAGTTGGGGTTGTGTCCACAAAAAAATAAATTAAGGGGGTAAGGAATAAGGATCACATTCTTAAGTTATTATGAGGTTGAAAAAAGTTTACCAGAAAGTGTTCACAACCCTGTATTGAAAGTTCAAGGTGAGGCGGTAAAGTCTGTGTGGTAGTAGTACACGACAGACCTGGGATCAAATTCCCGTCTTCTCACTTAAACCTATCACAAAAAAATGTTAAACTAGAAAAGATGCTATGGCGGAGGACATACTTTTTTGTGTATTTTTGGATGGTCCTTTAGTTATACTAAGAGATCCTCTCAACATGGTCAGATGAGCTGTAGATCTGCATGTGTGAGAGAAATCCCTAGCCCTGCCAATGTATGCAATGAAAAAAAAATCAAGAAACAAAAATTTGACATGGTTCAGAAATATCTCCATGGACGAGAAAGGTAAGTTTCACCATGCTTGAAAATGATTACAGCCCTGACTTATAAACTGTAAATTTCCAAATCCAAAACCAACTCTTCCAAAACCCAAAAATTCCATATTATCCTCATGACCCTCAGGTTGGGTGTTTGATGAATAGTACCTACCGAGACCCTAATTCAAGGCATCTAACTCAACAGCATGCTCCACAGATGATATGAGAAAGAAGGGAATCATTGGAAGATGTAATCAGGATATTTTATCAGGAAGCTAATGTCAATTGTCTAAGAAACTTTTAAAACAGAAACTATTCCACTTGATTAGTTAAGCAACCAAAGCAAAACAAAAATGTTGTAATTCATATTGCAAGTTCATAGAAGGGTTGAAAACCTCTTATCTTCCCCATAAGGGGTTCTCCATCAGTCAAACAACAAGATCATATACCACCCTACAAAGTACCGAAACACAATGACCATAACATATATTTTTTTTAAAAGCACACGCATAGGACACTATATCCAAACTAATTTCACGAACCTAATGCGGCATACTCATATTTTAGATAAAAGCATAACAAAATCATGATCCAGGACCTAGGTTTTAGGAATTGTGGTCTTGGCTAGGAGAAGCGTAAACTACATTGGTACAAAAATCACAT
This sequence comes from Akebia trifoliata, assembly GCF_017979445.1. Lineage (NCBI taxonomy): Eukaryota > Viridiplantae > Streptophyta > Magnoliopsida > Ranunculales > Lardizabalaceae > Akebia > Akebia trifoliata. Next base: position 7,130,930 of record NC_141379.1, read on the forward strand.
CATCCATCTTTCATGAAGAATATCACATGAAGGGTTTAGTAGGATATCAAAGTAAAGTCGGTAGATTCTTTAGAGTTTTGTGCTAGTAGAATTTTTTAGAAGTCTTTAACTCAAGTTGGTTTAAGAATACAAAGTCAAGGCCATAGTCATATAAGGGAATACTTGTGAATGTTAATGGCCTTTGGAATGCTATGATTATGAATTCATTTGTTTTGAGAAGTTATTAAGATTTAAGAAAGAGCTGTTGTGGAAAAGGATTCTACTTGTAGGCATGGCTGCAAGTTGAGGGAATACACAATATGTTTCAAAAATATAAATCAACAGATAAGAAACATATTAATCATTGCAGGTGTCAACTAACTTAGTTGGTAAAGTCTTTGGGTGATGATACTAGAGACTTGGGTTTAAATCCCGCCAGCACCGAGTTAATGAACTCATTAAAAACAAGCTTAGCTATAAGAAAAATATTAAAAGAAACGTATCGATCATCCCATAAATTACTTGTGGTTTCAACCATATACCCTTATGAGAACACTTATCACACATAAAGCAGCCGATTTAATCCAATCAAATACTCAATCAACGGCAAGAAATAATACTGTTCAATTAAAGGATAAATAAATATAATGAATAACATGAACTAATAAAATAATGATCAAATCTTCAACTCTAGCTACAAATCCGAACAAAAAGACGAGACAAAGAATAAACCAAAGAGGAAAAAAGAGAGGGGGGTGTTCAAGACATAAGCCAGTCTTGAACTTGCAGGAGAGTAGTTTTTTTTTTTTTTTGAAAAAAAAAAAAAACAAGCTACAAGGGATGCCATTAAGCAAGAGGAAGCGAAGCATGCCTGAGCTAACACAAGGCAAGAGCAGATGAGACGTCTAAAAGGCAAATTGAAAGCATTTTCAGGCAGGCAACTCAACTAGTTACAAAGACCCAGAGGACCAAGGAAAGTATAGTTTATTACTCTTAACTTAATAAACATGGCTTCTTCTGCGAGGATGCCTTTAAGCAACCAAAAGAGACCTTCAACTAGCAAGAAAGCTACCCGCCCAGATTTCTACTTACAAGTTGGGAGATTCCATTCACGAAGTATTCGATAAAGAGAATGCGAGTGAGAAGGACTTGGACAAGGCAACGGATGACGCACTAAACACTTACTCCAACCAAATAGTAATGAAAACATCAACATCAAGGATACGTTGAAAGGCAAATCACCTTTAACTAGGCATGTCAATGGATAGTCAAAATTCGAATCAGAATTTGAATCCATATTCAAAAAATCAGATATTATCCGAAAATATCGGATCCGGATTCGGATTTTTTTTAATATTCGATAAGATTTTGGATATGAATTCAGATATTGGTATACCTGATTTGAAATATAATATAAATAATAATTATGTTTATTTAATAAAATACATTTTTTTCACTAAAAAATAATGTTTTAATCATTCTTGCGCCCTTCTTCAATCTCTCCATTCTCAATCGGAAAGCAAGGATGGGAGAGATGGCGAGCAATTTTCTCTGACCAGCCATTGTCTTCTCCAGTGGCTCCAGAGGCAAGTCCTCTCTCTCTCTCTCTCAACATCAAGCCAAACTCCCCTTATCTTTCCTCTCAACTTCCTCATCTTCAACTTATTCCCAAGAAACCATTGATTTTTCTCCTAAAAACCTATCATCTTCAACCTCAAGCAAAACCCTTGATTTTTCTCCTCGATAACCTGTCATCTTTGACCTCAAGCAAAACCCCTTGGTTTTTCTCCCCCAAATCCCCTCAACTTCCATATCAAGCCAAAAAACCCTTGATTTTAGCACCCAAGCCCAAAAAAACCTTTAATTTTCTCCCCCAAATCCATCCCCTCTAGGTTTTTCTCCTTTTTTTAAATGTCTGGTTTGACAAAAGAAATCAAAGGTTTGTAGTACAGGTTGAAGATGAAGGAAATTTCTTTTTCTAGGGTTTTTTTTGGGCAACGAATCGGATATTTACAGATGTCCAAAAGATTAATTGGATCCGAATTCGGATATTGCTTATTGATATCCATTAGATTTAGAATTCGAATTCGGATATCAGGAAAAAATTTCTGATTCAGATATTCATATATTTGATTCAATTACTATCCGTTGACAACCCTACCTTCAACCCAAAAACGCAATAATTTTTTTTTGATAAGTGAAAATATTTTGATAAGAGGACGAGGAGTCCTCAAAGAAACAAGCACCAATTTATACATTCCCCTTACTAATAAAAAAAACACAATAATCAAAATTATTCAGAAACACACTAATTCCCATACAACACAAGTAAAGAAACTCAATCAATTTCAAAATCAACGAAACATCTCACACTGATGCATGAATAACACATACTCTCATGTAATAAACAACCTAAAATTTCATCTTCCATCAATCAATCTCAAAGATAAGTGCTCTGGTAACTTAATATATGCAAAATCAGATAAATTTAAAATAAAAAAAAAAAAAATTGACCATATTAAAAATTAAAAAATAAATAAAAACAAAACACAATTCCAACTTGAATCCATTAATCTCAAACAAAATCCCAATATCCCAAATACTCAAACTACCCAAATTTCGCACACACAAAATAAAAAGAAGAAAGAAAGAAAGAAATAAAATATACAGCTTTGTTTAAAACAAAACCCAATATTTCAAACTACCCAAATTTCACAAATAAGAAAAACAAAAACCTTAACAGGTTTGAGGTGACAAGAACACTTACAGGTGCATAAGTAGCAGGGTCAGCTCCGTACTGCCGAATAGCCTCCTTCGCAGACAAATTCTGCACAATGGATGGGTCCTGATAATAATTCGCCTCCAACAACGAACCCCCACCCACCTGCGTCGAGTGGTGACCGTACGCAACGGTCGACTGAGGTTCGTAACCTACTACATGGGGAGGGTTATAGGAATTTATGGTCGCATAAGAGTCAATATCTGGCGGTCGAAGATTAGAGTCGAATAGGGTAGATGGAATTTGGGGTGTGTAATTAGGGTTTTGAGGTTGGAGCGAAGGGTAGTAAGGGTAATGGGGATGAGAGGACTGGTGGTGTGCATTGTAGAATTGGGCGTATGGGTCGGCTGATGGGTTAGGGTTAGGGTTTGGTGGATGCTGTTGTATTTCAGACCATATGTTGGAATCCATCGATGAACATCAGAGATTTCAGAGAGAGAGAGAGACAGACAGAGGCTGCTTTCTTTCCACTCTCTCTTCTCTAGTGGAGAATGTTTCGGACGGGGGAGAGGGGGGCTGCTCTTTGTGTCGCAATATTAATTAATACACCCTGCGGAAGAGATCTTATTTCTAAAAACCCCTTAGTAATAAAAAGGTAATACAAAAGCACCCCGCCAATGTAACTGAATTATTTTGTCTTATATGAGTTAAAAATTTTGGAATAAACCGATTTTTAGTGAGGATGATTTCTATCACAAAAAATCAGTTCATCCTAAATCTTCTAATTCTATCAAAACAAGTTCAAGAATTATAAATCGTTCATTTTTATATAAACCAATTTTGATGGGATTTAGAAATTTCGGAATAGATTGATTTTTTTTAAAGAAAAATCATCATCATCAAAACTCATCTCATTCCAAATATTTTAACCCATATAAGATAAAATAATTCAGTTATGTGTGGGTTGCCATTATTAATTCGTAAGGTGCTTTTATAATTACCCTAACAAAAATGGCATATTTTTTAAAAAAAGTGTATCTTGTACATCTGATATTTAAAACGATTAAAAAAATTAGACTTTTTCATTTGTAAAAGAAAACATCATTTTATTCCCATTTTTTTACAAGAAAAAAAATTAAACACTTTCTCTTTTTTTTTTTTTTTTTAAATATGGGATTTAATATATAATAGAATTTAATAATTCATAAATGTAAAAAATATGAGATTTGATGATAATAACTTGATTTTATGAATTTTCATTAGATATATATTTTTTTTTAATTTTTAATATTTTTTTATTTTTTATTTTATTTTTTAATGTTTTTTTCAAAATTTTCCTTTGTCGTTTTAAACCCGTACTCTGACTTTCTGACTATGTTAACAATACACATTTCTCATTTCTTTTAACATATTCGATTTTTTTAATGTGAATTGCAATCTAGGCTGATTATTTAATACTGAAAGATAAATGAAAATGACATATTTATACTTTTAAAGATTTAGATATAACTTTTTCTTTATCAATTACAAATGTTTATCATGATAATAATGATCTATTAATAATTTTGAGGACTTAATTATAAAGTTTCATCCATTTGTCCTTTTAGCCATTAATATATACATTTTTTGTACTTCAAAAGATCTATTTAGTGTTAATCACAAAATTTTGAAAATAAAAAAATCTATGAAAATAGGGTGCTTTGCTTTTTAATCATTGTCATAACTAAATAAATAAATAAAATTATATCTAAACCTTTAAAATTATGAACGTATCACTCATTCCTCATTCACTGTTGCAAATTGTTTTAGATGAATTGCACTCTCCATTAAAAATCGCAGACAAGTCAAATAAGTGAGAAAGGAGTATTTTTGGTACTTAAAACTAAAGTTTTAAGGTGATGGGAACATTAAAAAAGAAAAATAATTATAAGTAGGCTATCTTGGAAATACTGCCAAAAAGTAAAGCAATATTTAGAAATATAAATGGTCTCATAGGTCCATTAGATAATTTTTTGGGGAAAATTACATTAAGGACCTTGGTAGAGGGGATTTTTTTTAATAGTCCATACATTTTGGGCAGTCTCTTAATAGTCCATTTAGTAAACTTTAATTTTCTTAACACTCCCTGGACCTCATCTCCCACATTTCTCACGATTGAATATCTTAACAGTTATAACAAATTGTTTTTATATAAAAAAATTGATTTTTTGACATCTCTATCGGATTTCAGAGACTAAATTCCGTTAGAAAGAATTTAAGAAGAAGAGAGAAGAATCATATTTCAAGAACTTCTTCAAACATTTTGAAGATGTTTGTAAAAAAAAAACTAGGACTTTTTCAACTTTTTCTTTTTCCTTAAAATTTAGATGAAATTGATCAAGAATGGTTCTTTGGGGTTAAAATCATTTAAATAAGTCTTTATCTTAAATTTTAATCCATCTTTTCATGTATTTTAGTTGAAAAACTCGAAATTTGAAAATGGGTGGATTTGACCAATGTTGAGTTCCCCACTTTTTTATTTCAATATTGGTGAACACAACATTAAATAAAAAACATTGAGTTCAACAATAAATAAAAAGTGTTGAACTCGACAGTAAATGGTGGTGAGTTTGACAACAAAAATTGTGAATAAAAAAGTATGAATTCAACAATAAATAAAAAAGGGTGAACTTGACAGTAAATAAAAAAAGTGGTGATTTACCAATAATGAGGGACTATTAAGAAATAAAAAATCTACTAAATGCTCTATCAAGTTACTGTACAACTTAGGGATTATTTAGAAATAAATCCCTCTTGCCAACGTCTTTTAAGTAATTCCCTCTAATTTTTTTAAGATTTTAAATAATGGGTCTAACTTGAAGCTGAGAATGTTTGAGGATTATTCACACATACTTTTGTACAAATCAGAGTGTCAATTTTGAATCTTGGGTTTAGACGTGCTATGCACGTGCTTTTTGGGATAAAGAATCCTTGAAAATTTACCTCTATTGGGATATGGGTTTCTCGGTCTTTCTTAGCCCTAAGATACTCGAAATAGTTTGTTTTAGCAAAACAACCTATTTGAACCTCTAACTTCGATGATGAGCTACTCCCCACTAGATCTGTGGGCTAGGAATTAATTCAAATACAAGATTATTTTTTATTTTATTTTATTACTTGTCAAGAGAATTTTAAATAATATAAATATTTTTTATATTTTATAATATTATAAATAGATTATTTTTAATGATATATACTATGTAATGTCATTTAATATACTTAGGAAATGGAAGAATCCAATGCACGTTGTGCTAGAATAATAACTCCTTAAAATTGTGAGATCTTGTTGTTGCACATTTCTATTACCACACCTACTCTTACTAACAACATTCTAAATATGTGTTAATTCTTTGGTGATTTACCTACGAATTGTGGTGGTGTTAGCAAAAGTAATTATCCCAATAGAATCTCTCTTTTGAAAAAATATTTTTTATTTTGTATCATTCTAAATAAATATTCCTACTATATTGATAGGTCTTCTTAAGAGGATTTGGTTTTGTAATTTAAAAAAAAAAAAAAAACTAACTAATATAGATTTGCAACAATAATACCCACCATTTTCCCTTTATAATAGCAAAAATGTTAGAAAAAAAATATAATTAAAAAATAAATAAATAAAATGACTTTGGCTCAACTAACTTAACTTTTACTAATTATAATATTGAAAATAAGATAAACAAATAAGGATAAGAAAAGTGACAAAATCAAAGCAATTCAATGCATTAGTTACAAAACGACTTCCAATTAAGTAATAACCAAAGAAGGTGAAGAAAATGGATTTATTTATTTTGGAAGAGGTGGGGTTGGAGGCATGAATTTGAATAAGGGTGGTTTGGTCATTTAATTTTGTCTCTCATGCAAAACCAAAGTCAAGGGGTATATCATCAGTTTGACTACAAAAGGTCCATGGAGAGTACCACATTTTTATTTTCTTCTTTTTTATTGACTAGAGTTACTTCCAATTGGCCAAAACAACTCTTCAATGTTGACATATATTTCAGCACAGTATAAGAAAAAGAGAAACCACAAATTTACCAAATTACCCTCATGTTTCCACCTGCAGAACCTGTTTTAAGGACTAAAATACCCTTGCATGCCAAAATCCTGAATCTCCTAGGCATACATTTTAGATAGATATTTGGATAAATGCATAATAGAAAGTTTAGAAAAAAAGAAATGTCAAACAATGAAGATAAACAATGATAATTCATATTTGAATAATGCTGAAGTGACCTTAATATTGTACCTCATAGCGCACATCTTGCCTTGAAAGTGGGTAAGAACCATAAATGTTTTTCTTCAGGGTACAAGTCAAAAAGCATCATGGTTCCCACACACTTTCACGTCAAGATGTGTGATATGAGGTACAATCTTGAGGTCACTCCACCACAGATTCTTTATAATTTATCATTCTAAAATTCAGAGTTTAAAATTCAATTCTAACTAATAAATTCAACAAAATTAAATTAAAATGTAAATCACATTCGTATTCCATATATCTAACTTTTTAAGTTTTAATCTTTAATTTTTTTTTATAAAAAAAATACTTAAAGAGTGTACCAACCAATGTTCGCAGACACTAAGGTGTGAGGCAAGGTGTTCTACTAGATAACGCCTCAAGGTGTAAGCTTCAAAGCGTAAAGTGTAATCCTCACATGCATGATTTTTTAAAATAAATAATATAATATTTAAAATAATTAGTATTCAAAAATTAAAAATTAGGATAATCATCACACATCTCTAAATTTCAAATCCACACAATTGAATTTCAAGTTTTGATGCTTTACAAATAAATAATAAATATTATTATTTAGCATATTAGTAAAATAGAAATATTTTCTCTTTGAATAGTTGAAAGTTTCTCCAATAACTAACTATTTTACGTTTATTACAACAATACTAATAAAATATTATTTTTAATAACTTCGTTTATATGGTACTAAATGTTGTAAAACAAATTATTTATAAGATCGTTCAACTCAACGATTTTCTTTCAATATATTAATATTTTATATTTTCTAAGTATATTGTGTAGAGAAACATTTTCCTTACTAATTTTAAGTCTTACTAAGAGTCATTTTGCTCAAATGGATTACCATATAAGCAATCCAACATTACAGCCCTATAAGTTCTTTTTCTGAAAATTTTAAATCCAATTTTTTTTTTCAAAAAATAATTTCTTTTAAGCTTGATCCAAGGTATTGAAAATGGACAACTACTAAGGCCCTGTTCTTTTCAGCTTCAGGAGCCAGTTTTTTTTGCTTTTAAGCCAAAAAAGTCAGATAAATGATGTTCGTTTATGCTTTTTTGGCTCTTGTAAATTTCAATTGAAACCCAAAAGTAGCTCTTAAAAGAAGTCACGCAAGAGGGGCTTCTTCAATGGCTTTTGTTGGAAGCAAAAAACATAAAACAGTTCAAGTATAATTACCAAAATACCCTTCATCTTTAATCAAATTTCCAACTAAACTTAACCTTAAAAAAGAAATGAGATTACTAAAATACCCTTCATATTTACCAAAATACCCTTCATCTTCCAAAAATACCCTTCATCTTTAATCAAATTTTCAACTAAACTTTACCTTAAAAAAGAAAAATGAATTATCAAAATACCCTTCGACTTTACCAAAATACCCTTTAATTTTAATCAAATTTTCAACCAAATTTAATCTTAAAAAATAGAAGTGAATTACCAAAATACCCTTCATCTTCCAAAATACCATTCATCTTTAATTAAATTTTCAACCAAATTTAACCTTAAAAAATAAAATAAAATTATCAAAATACCCTTCATCTTTACCAATTATCAAAATACATTTCATTTTTAATCAAATTTCCAACTAAACTTAACCTTAAAAATAAAATAAAATTATCAAAATACCCTTCATTTTTACTTATTATCAAAATACCCTTCATCTTCCAAAATACCCTTCATCTTTAATTAAATTTTCAACCAAACTTAACCTTAAAAAATAAAATGGAATTACCAAAAGCAATTCATCATCACTACTTTATTACCAAAACACCTTTCATCTTTATGTGGATGTTAAATTGTATATTATGCAAATATTTTTTTTATCATATGTTCATTTTTAAGAGGAGATGCTATCGAAATTTCAATAGAATTATAAAATTTATAAATTTATTAAAATAATTATTTTTATAATTTTTTAATATAAATTTATTATATATATATTATATATATATATATATATATAGTGTAATTATATATTTATTAAGGTATTCTGCTAATTTTTTATGCATTATGGGTGCATTATCAACATTAAGGGTATTCTGGTCATTTTATAATAATCCAACAATAAAAAGCTGTCAAACGAACATCAATTTCGGGCTTATGTGCTTCTGTAACGAACAAACTTCTATTGCATGTGACTTTTCAGGTTCTGGGCTTCTACTTCTTACAGAAGCCAGCTTCTAGAGCTGGAGCTGGCTTCTGTAAAGAACAGACCCTAAACTTCTACATAACTCCCAAACTTAAAATTGAAATTCAATTGTGAAAAATAACTTTTTTTAGGAGGTTTTCTTTCAAAGTTCATAGAATTTTGCCCTCTACAACTCTAAAGTATCGGATCATGTCTTTGGATGCCATAAGATGATCCAAGGACCCTTAGTGAGGGTGAAATCCTTACTTAGTAAGGCTATTCGGATTCTATTATATAGTAGAAGTAAAAGAAAGAAAGAAAGAAAGAAGTGAAGTAAAAAAAAAATAAATAAATAAAATAACGTGAGATGTATGCCTTTTAGGTGCCTAATGGTTTGAGGCGTAAACCTTATCTACTTTAACCGTATACCTGAAGGCGTTTCTAATGCACCTCATCGTGAGACGCGCCTTGAGGTATAAGCCTCGCACACCTCCGAAAACACTGGTACCAACAATTCCAACTTAAAAAGTGTAACACCACTCTAATACTAGAAGAATTTATATAGATATATAAGCAGATATAGGTAAGAAATATAAAAATGGCAAAATAAGACCAAGAGAATTACAAATCATTTAGGGCTTGTAGAGATTAGAACCAAAAGTATTGTATACTCATGAACACATGCCAGCAAGACAAAGTCCTGAATCTCCTAAGCATACATTTTAAATAGATATTTAAATAAGGACATCTGAGAAATTTTAGAAAAAAAAATGTCAAAAAAGAAAATAAACAATGATAATTCATATTTTTTTCGGTCCAAAGTTTAATTTTCATTTTAAAATTTTAAAGTCTAAAGTCAACAAGATTAAATTAACAGAAAATCATATACGAAGTTTCATATTTCTAACTTTTTAAAACTTTATTCTTTTAAAAAAGCAATACTTAGAGTGTTCCAACACCACCCTTAACACTAGAATAAGTGGAATAGGTTTTTGCATAGAAAGATAAATAGATATAGGGAAGTAATATAAAAATAGTAAAAGTTAGGGCTTGTAGAAATTGGAACCAAAAGAAACTATATTATATAAATAGTTAAAGTTCTTTATGTAAATTAAAAAATAATGTAGGAAATAACTTTATGATAAGGACCATTATGTCATAATGTACTCCCAATTGATCTATGACCACTTCTCTTCATGTGTTTTGTGTGTTTGGAGCAAAGCCTTCATAATGTAGAATCTGTGAGTATTACTGTACTAAGTTAATGAAAAAAAAAAAAAGGGAAGAAAAAGACATCAACACAGAGAAGTGAGATGGGTTGTCATGTTTTATGGTAGGTGACTGAACATTCACTTTGAGTTCGCATGCCATCTCATGTATAATAAAATATTTTGAGGTTCATCAACATTGTTGCTTCTTGACTTCACAAATCCATTATTTTCATCCAACTTTTAGATTTCAAAGTAGCCCAACTACTCTATAATCTCTTTTTAATCCCAATAAAGTTTAATTTCCCAAACAGAATCCAAACTAATGTATTTAAAGTTTCTTATAAAATTAAAAAGATTAGTACATCCCCCCTCACTTCATAAGCAGCAAAATCATAAGTAGCATCTGTACCAAGTAACAAAGGTGACTTAATTCATTGTTCTTTAATTAAAAAAACAACCAAAAGTTTCATCTCAGCTTAGCCCAACAACCACTCAACCCATTGTAACAATAGCCAAAATCTTAGATAGTTCTTAAGAAGTTAGCAGTGAATGTGAGTTAAACACAATGGGTTTAATTCGAATTCGATTAAGTATGAGCTAAGATCAGACAAAGATGCAAAAAAATTCAATTATTACAATATTAAAGGTTGGAATGAAACATATCAATCAGATTGAAAGTTGAACAATTGAAAACAGAACAAAAAAGAAAAGAGAGAAGAAATTAAGATCATATCCAACTTAGAGGCTGTAAGCAACAAATGGAAATGTATCTCTGTAGTGAATCTATAAAGAATTAATGAAATAAAATTCACCAACTTTTCTATATACTCAGTTAAAGATCATACCCATCAATGGTTGCTTCCAACCCAATACGGCTTAAACCCAATGTGACCATCAGTATCTTCATCAATTGGAGCGGGAAGATTAAGATCAATTAGATCATGAATCTCGGGTTCTCTGGATTCAGAGTTCTCGACCGTATGGGACCTCTTGTGGCCACCCAAAGCTTGCCCTGACGCAAAAACTTTGAGGCATATTGGGCACTCATACTTAGTCTTTTTCCTCTTGTTTGCTTGTTTGATGATCTTACCCTTTGAAGGAGAAACATTGGTTTCAATGTTGTTCTCACTGCTCTCAATATTCGACGAAAAACAGATTTGGACTTTCTTGCAGTTTGCCCTGTGACCCCCAAGAGCTTGGTAAGATTGGAAAACTTTGTTGCAAGTTGTACACTTGAATTTGCCTTTCTTTCGAGAAACCCTACCAATTTCAGAATCCGAAGCATCGGATCTGATTCTTTTGCTGGAATTATACTTCCCAAATTCTGAATCAGCTTGATCATCAGCTTCCTTGATCAAATCTTTCCCCAATTCAACTTCAAGACACTTGGGTCTGTTTTTGTTGTATGAACCTTTCCCCAATTCGGCATCCGATATCTCAACTCCATCTTCATCATTCGGGTTAAATTTCATGAACCCATTCCTCAAAACCTCCAATTCAGATATTTTTCTCTTAAATCGAACTTTTTCGGTGTCCCAAGCAATAGATTCCAATTTCTCATCTCTTGGTTTCTTCATCTTCACCATCTGAGCACCATTAGAATCTTCTTTATTAGTAATTTTCTTAACTAGGCCTAAAGATCTATCTTCAACAACAACTGAATTAGTATCAGAAAACTCAGAAACCGAATCAAACCCACCCCAGATTCTTTCATCTCTAGATAACATCATCAAACACATAGCTACCTCTTCTTGTTCTTGATCAATCTCAGAAAAAGAGAAAGATGAATCATCATCAAAGCTATCAGATACCATATGATCTCTCTCTGAATGATATCTCATGTGACCCATTAGAGATTTCCATGATTGATACTCTTTGCCACATTTTTTGCAGATTTTTCCTTGACTCAAGGTACTATAGATTGAATCTGAAAGCCTACAAGTCTTTTTGGGGTTCTCTCTAAGGCCATAACCAACATGACCACCATCTTCAAAATCCAACACTCCACCATTAACAGAAGATGCTATCTTCTTGGTGTTGTTGAGCTTCCCTTTTGGTTTAGCTGAATTTTTGCTCATATGAGATCTAATGTGACCTCCCAAAGACCTCCCACAAGGGAAGATCTTATTGCAGAATTTGCATAGATGCCTCTGTTCTTGATCTTCTACCATCATTGATTACTTAGTGATCAACAAAGAAAATACAGAAAACCCAGATCATAAAACCAAAACAAAGCTCAAATCTGATTAAACCAAACCAACCCAAATACTAAAAAACAGAGGAATCAAGAGAAACCCAGATCTGAAAGCCGAATAAAAGCTCAAATCTGAGAAAGAAAATCCATTAAGGTCATGGGTTTTCTTGAAGTTTCAATTTGTCAGAGAAGAACCCATCTCAGATTTCAAACAGTTATTGATCCCGAACAAGATCTGATGCAAAGAAAAGTAAGAAAATGGAGTGAATTTTAGTTTCTCTTCTCTCATTCTCTCTTGGTTAGTTGGAATTTTTCAGGAAAAAACCAAATTTGAATAGATGGGTATGTGACCTTTGTTGCCAACGATGTATGAGCAAGCCAAAGAAGAAAAAAAATAAAAGAGAGAGATTTCCTCTCTCTCTGTCTTCTATATTTGGAGGAGAAATCCATGCATGAAAGCGAAGATAAAAAAAGGAAGGAAAGAAAAGATCACAGCACGTGTACTCAACTGAGAATCCTACGCTATCCCATCTAACGGCCATGATTTCTCCATTTGAGAATCCCTAGGTGTTTGGAATCTACTGAATCCAACTGCCTCTGACAATTCCTTCTTATAAGGTAATTCTGATTCACATGGGTGAAAAGTTCCATTCTCCAACCGTTATTGTTTGAGAAACATTTTCCTAACTAACTTAGTAAAGATTTTATCCTTACTAAGGGTTGTTTTGCTAAATGGATTACCACCTCACCAATCCAACAACAACAAAGCCCTCTAAGTTTCAGCCAAAAAAACAGATAAAATCAAAAAACAATTTTTTTTTTTTAACAAAGGTTTTGAAAATGGATGGCTATCGAATTTTCACATAATTCCCTAACTAAAATTGAAATTCAACGATAAAATATTATTCTTTTTTGGGATTTTATTTTTCAATGTTCATAGAATTGTATCCTCTACGATCCAGAAGCATTGGATCGTGTTTTTGGATGTCCCAAATTGAGGTCAAGGACAATAGTGAGGGTGAAATCCTTACTACCTTAGTAAGGTTAGTCGACTCTTATTCTTTTGGACTTTCCTCTCATTTTCCACCTATTTTTTATAAATAAATATTTAAATTATAAATTTAAGAGGGATCGACTAGTTGCACACCACTCATTGCTGGTTGCACACTAACCGTAAAAATTAGTATTTTTTTATATTTTATTTTTAAACAATAACTTCTATTTTAACTTACTAAGTGTACTTCATTATAATAATCTCACGGTGTAGGACTTATTCACCTTCCCACGGTTTCACCTTCTTTGCTCGTGTAAATTGTAAAAATGCTTATTTCAAAATCAAGTATTTATTACAAAAATAATTGAACTAGTAATAATTTCTATGGGCATGATTCAATGAAAAGAAGAAAAAAAAATTAAAATGAAGGAATTTAATATTTTTTGTTTTTGGAGTGCAATCTTCCAAATGGAGTGCAAAGCGAATTTAAAATTATGTAAGGTGTGGGTTGCACTTGGTAATAATTAAGGTGCCTATAACAACATCCTTTAAGGATTAGTTAGATGGCTAAGATCACACCTAAAGAAGTGGGGGTCTTGAGTTCAAATCTTCCTTTGGTGGCTCTATCAGTTTAAAAAAATTAAAAAAAATGAAAAGTGCGACGAAAGGAATAATATTCTAATTATATCATTAGATGAAAGCATTTTAATAGATTTAAGAGTCGTGTTGGAGTAACATTGGAATGCACATCGATTCTAACATTCTGATGTTGTGATGCACACACAACCATAGATGCTTTTCACTCGTATCTCGACGAAAAACAATTATTATTATGTCATCAACATAGTGAAAAGCACCGTGAAAAACAAAGTCCCTCCCGGATTTTCCTTTAATCAAATGTGAATGATCTCTATTTGAAGCTTTTAACCCATATAAGACAAAAAAAATTGTCTATGGTGCGGGTTGCTCTTGGTAATAATTGAGGTGTCTATAACAGTATCATTTAAGGATTGGTTAGATGGATAAGATCATACTTCAAGAAGACGGAGGTCTTGAGTTCAAATCCTCATTTAGTGGTTCTATCAATTCAAAAAGAAAAAAAAAAAAAAAATTTAAGTGTGACGAAAGGGATAATGTTCTAATTATCCATTTGATATCATTAGATGAAAGCATTTTAATAAATTTAAGAGTCGTGTTGGAGTAACATTGAAATGTACATCGATTTTGACGTTCTGATGTGGTGGTGCACACATAACCATAGATGCTTTTCACTCGTATCTCAATGAAAAGCATATATGGTTATGTGTGCACCAACACATCTGAATGTACAATCGATGTACATTTTAATGTTACTTCAGCATTATCCTATATTAAATACTACATCAAGCATTGGCTGTAGTATTGTGCTATGTGTCATATCTTAAACATTACTCAGATCCCACTCTAGATGAGCAATAGCGTTGGAAAAACTACCAATTTAATTGACACAATCTATTTTGATACCGCAAACATTGACTAAAAGGATATGATCTACACAAATATATGACTTGAATTGAATGAGTAATCATATAGGGTGGAATATAATGTAGGTATAAGATCCAAATAGATAACACTACAATCCTTTAATATTCATGCCTTAGATTAGATTTTGAAAATAACAAAACAGGAAAAAATCTTTTTTTAGGCCTAATCAAAGATTTGAAAATGGACGGCCAGTGAACTCTCAAACTTATACCAACAAATTTTATCGTTTTGATGACGTGGTAATCTCTTAACCATTAAAACGAGTTACTCGAAAATCTTGTGATAGAGCATCTGGTCCCAATGGAAAGGACTTTTCGTTTTATCCTTGATTGGTTAGTTGGGGTTTAATTGAGAATTTAAACTTGAGAAAGTAAATTTTTATGAAAAACTTAATTATTTACTAGCTTTGAATTCTTGTGGTTGAGGCATCCCTACTCAACTATTTGAAATGGCAAAAGAGTTGGATGCTCATTGTTTTCGGGGAAAGAAATGTAAGATAAAAGACACATAAGAGTGAAAGAAAAGAACTTAATCAAAATACTTTATAACATGTGGATACGTTTACTCTATAGATAATACAAAATGGAGTTGTCGACAGTCAAGTGAAATCCAATTTAAGAAATAATTTGATCTACGTACAAATTATATTGAAATTGTAATGCCAGAGGAATCAAATAGAATTCCGTCTAAAACTTATGCAAACATATAGAATTATATTGAAATTCTTACTAGTGCTTGGAGGGAGGTTGTTCATATCCTTCGAGGTTGACCTTACAATATAGGATCGAAAGCCAAAATAAGAAATTTTAACTTTTACAAAATGTCAAGATAAGTGATTTTAACCTTTATAAAAAGAAAAAAAAAATCGTTGAGCGATTGTCCTTCCATTTGGACTGTCAAATCACTCAGGACAACTTTCGTTCCTACTCAACGGGTGGCTCTTGCAGTTAAGCTCCTTTCTATCTTTAGTACTTGAGGATCGATATTTGTCTAACTGAACAAACAAACAAACAAACAAAAAATTACACGCCTTCGCTGCACTTTGGAATAAAGGTTATAATGAAAAAGGAATCTTTCTCTCTCAATTTTATGTCTCCTTACCAATTTAAACAAGAGAACTAGAGTTTGGGGAAGTATTGTTCTTGGGTAAGACCACCTTATGGAGGTTGTTCCCAAGTACTTAGGTTCAAACCCCTTGAACCCCATCTTATACTAATGTTAACTGTTAACTACTGACCCCACAAAGCATATATAAAAAAAAAAAAATCTCTTTAAAGGGGTGAACCCAAAAAAGGAGGAAAGGAGGAAAAGAAAAAGGAAGAAAGAATGAGTATCAAAAGATATAAATGCACTATGTGCAAGTAACTCCAATTCTATAATTATATATTTAATATATGCTCTTAATGATAAAGGTGCATTTGTGTCTTTAATTAGGTAATAATGTTGCATCTATTAGTAAGCAATGTTCACATACCAGCAATGCTTGCTTGGGGAATACTCATATGAATAAATGATCAAAGTCTTTAGGTTACACTGGCCCATCTTAAGGGGTGGTTTAAACAACGGGTTGGGGCTCTCCATCAACATGACCGATGGGATGTATCTCTAGGAAAGTGCGTGTTAATCCTTAGAGGATGAAAATTGAACTTTAGAAAATCTGCATTTTTCCTCAAATCCTAACAGTCATGTCTCAGGGAGCCTCAACCATGGGTTGCACAGTTGAGTTCTTTACTCCTTTACTTAACTAAGCTAGAATCGAAGCATCTCTAATGTAGAAGCATGTGGTTTAGGAATCAATGACTGGTTAATGAAAAACATAACTTCATATTTTTTTCTTGTTTGCTAAGCAATTTACATTAATACTAAATATAATACATTGGATCAAGGGCATATACCTTTAGTTACACTGATGGGAATTGAAAATTTGTGAGTTCTATACTTTTTAGTTTTTAAATTTTTTACAAATAAGTGAATTAAAGTGTTGGAATTAGTAGGTGAAGGTGAATTTTGAACCAAAGTCATGGTATCAATACTCATCGACTTTAACCAACTTAGTAAGTTGGCACATTCTTGGTAGTTCTATCCAATCACCCAAAAAGTCATGTCTAACTCAATCAAGAATGAAGAGACCGCGTTCCTTTTAACTGAACTGTTAATTTTGCCAACTAATCAGCTGTTATGTTTCCTTCCCTATAGACATGAGTCACCTTCGAAAATGAATCCAAATTTACAAAACTACCCTCGTTAGACTGCACGTGTCACATGATGGAGAGTGGGTGAGGAAAAAAATTGTCACATGATGGTGTCCTTTATCCACATTGAGATTTGAGAAGCTCAACGTTTCTCTTTTATTGATAAAATGACCAAGAAATCACCATTAAACAAACTATTAGAATCACAAAACAAAAAAACCAAATAGAAAGAGCTGAAGTTGGAATATATACATATACCAAGTAAGGATATAGACAAACCAGTTAATGAAAAAATTGTACAATCTAGAAAGAGTAGGTTGAAACACATTTTACAAGAAAGAGACCTGTCTTTTTAAAAAAAAAAAAAATTTAATGAAGAAAATTGTTGTTATTGACTGGATCATCATATGAATTAGAGTCCTGCATCATCATCATACGCAAATCCATCATCCACAAAGAGGCAATTAGGCGTTGATTGTTGGATGGATGTTCACTCAATCACTGAGGTGTACATACATGTCATTGATTTCAATGTAGTTTTCTTCCACTTCTTGGTGTGGTGAATGAAAACTACTCCTACCCCAAAAACACCATTTTAAGTTTCATCGATTGCAGTATTTTAATTAAAAATGAATAGATGATACAACACACTCTTTTAACTTCTTTAAGCATGTGTCATAATACAGAGTCTTTTTAAGTGTGTAGTACAAGTTATTGACTCAATTGGCAGAGTAGCTCAAAACACCTTTGCGTTGGTCACTAAAATCGATGGATATTTCTCCAAAAACTGTCTTTGAGATTTCATTCTTTAGAGAAAAGAGTACAAGTGGTAGGTGGGTTCAATAAACCACCTAAATACAAGTCCTCAAATTTGGAAAAAAAAAAAACCATTGAGATCTGATATACAAAAATAAATAAAAAAAATAGATAACCTTGTTTGTTTAACCTTCCCTGAACAGATTCACTCCAAAGTCACGTTAATAAGACCCATATCTCCTCCAATCTGGAAAAGTAACCACAACATTTGCACCCTAAATTTTAAGAAGAAGAAAAAAAAGGTGGATTTGTAGATAGGGTAGGGTAATTCACAAATACCCATGGGTACTAACCACCACCTAAAATGCTATTTTACAGTGAAGGTGGGGACTTCCATTTTCCACCATGGATGTACAAAGGAAACTTGAGGACTTCCTTACGCTTATAAGAAGACCCACTTTGCAACAAATGCCTCAATACTAGGTGGTTATGAAGCCACCATCACTGCAAAAAAACGACGTTGAGAAAAGGAGTGATGGAAAGTGAAACTAGTTGCCGCCCTTCTCATCCCTCCCCTTGTTATTCCAATTCCAAGCTTCTTCTCCAAACACCTCTTCAATCATATTGCATGTAGATAAGAAATCTACATCTTTTTCTGGGCAGTATTGATATCCAACATCCCAAAGTTTAGCATCTGAAAGCTCCAATACATAATCATGGTCTATTCCACCACTTAACTCACCATAGCTACACTGAAAGTGCTGACAATGGTCACTCTCAACATGACTCTCTTGGGTCTCAGCCCCTGCATCAACTGGGCCATTAGAGTCAGCCTTGTGGGGTTGACACTCGTAAGACATACACGAGTCATCTTGGATATCATAATCCTCCCCACCATTCTGTGATTTTTTACTCTCAAGCTGAACTTCAGTATCGAAACTGCAATCACCAAGAAATTTCCGCACACGTCTGTCTGAAACATTGTCTATCCTTTCATTGTATTCTTCCCCGGAAACACCCCCATCACTGCCATCATGACTACCATAAGTCTCATCTGCATGGAAACACTCTTCAATATAAAAACCACTTTGATTTGCTGGAGACTCGACAACGGAGTCCTCATCTTCCTCCGTCGTTCCAAACTCATTTTCTCCCTCATTGCTACTTCGCCACTCATCGTTGTCGCTATCAATATTCATTGGGTCCAATCTGTTTTGCTCCGCCCGTATCCGGAGCATAAAGACGTTAAAATAGTAGCTGACGATGTCCTTCTTGGTTTGGGAAGGGAAGACCACTGAGAGATGGTCCCAAAAGTTTCTACCCGATGATGCAAGGTTGGAGAAGACAACCTCATGGAAGACCTCCTCTTCTTCTTCACTCCAATTCCCAGAAACCTCCTCTCCCATGTCACAGAATCCCAACTCCACAAACGTTTCCTGCCCAAGTGTTTTTCTTAGCATCTCTCTTGCTTCCACAATATGCTGTCTCACACATCTGATAGAACCCTCATCCAGGCAGCTACAATCACAAAAACCATGTCCAACACCGTCTCTATTGTAAGCAAACACATTCGAATTGGGCATTGGAATGATACAAGTCCCCATCAACTTATCCCCATTATCTTCATCTGCTGAAGCATTCACGATTCCCTTCAGGCCCCATGGTGGAACATCAGCTTGATGATCTGGTCCGACAGGAACTAATTTTCGAGGATGATAATCCAAAAGAGGTGAATAAATCCCCTCAGGTTGAACTATTGTCTTTGTGGGGCAGTCTGGTTCAAAAACATTATGGGAGAAAGATGCCCAAACAGCAATCTCTGACCTGGAATCTTCTTCATTAGCGTTGTTAGTGACCCATGACAAGCTGGAAAGGCAGCCTGGAACACTGGTCTCAAAGTCCTTGTCAGCCCCATCTGAAAGTTCGGTAATTTCATTGTTTATAAACTTCTCTTCACCTTGAGATTTACCAACTTCACCATCAACAACTTTATATCAAAACGAGGACAAATAATAAACCAATTCGAACAGTAAATAGAAACATTTCTAAGGTTATGATCATCCAATCAGGTCAAATTTTGGCCTACAAGATCTACTAGGTGGTATCCAAAACTAGAGGAAGAAACCACGCTGAATGTACCCAATATATGCAACATAAGTAGTTGGATGGCGGTCGCATATGACACATCCTTAAGATATTCTATAATTGTTCTTACCTGAGGTATGAAGTTCCAGAGGAACGTTATTGCAAGGCACAGACTCAACAAATAAAGCCAGTTGATTACTGTGCTTCAGATGTCTTGGATGCTTAAAAGAAAGCTCATACGTCTCTTCATCACCAAAAGGCCGCTTGTATACCATTTTTGACCTGAAAGACAAACAATATACGACAAATCTCAACGAGTGAAGTGCAAAAGATGACAAATTATATGATCATCTTCCAATTTTCATTGACAAAGCAAACAGATACCTCAAGGGCAAATAAGAAATTCATAAAAGATTTATGCAAATCATGACTTGAACATAAATAAATTGAGAAGAAAATTAAGGCTTAGTCAGCATGAGATTATCTCAACAGCTAGTTGTAGATACATAATGATTCCTTAGATTGTATGGTTCAGTTCTGTATTATTCTTCTTAGGCCATCAACTAAATTTTGTTTCATTCAGAAGATTTCTTCCAGCTTGAGTATGTTTACTTCATTTATATAAGTACTGAAAAATTAGCAAGTGAACATCTTTTTGACTTCTACAAAATATGCCTCCATGGACAGTTAAAATCTCGGCTAAACACTTCGATGAATGTTTGTCATGCATTCTCCACAGATCAATCTGCTCCTTAAAATCTAAACACCTAAATAGCTTTATTGAAAATCATTCCTTTCTCCATGGATTAAACCAAACACTCCCTAAAATTTACTCACATAAAAAGTTTAAATGAAATATCATTCCTCAGCAATCACCAAGGGCACTTTTTTTTTTAATCAACAACTAAGCATTTAGCACATGTATATCTCTTCTGAACTGTGGGATAAGATGAATCAATCACTAAATTTGTTTGTAGTGTTTTATTAATTATTAGTGTATGTATATATTGTCCTCTTGCTAAAGTATCTGTTGTTTCAGAATCCTACTGCTTAGACCCAATGCACCCAAATCATGGAAACAAGAACCATGAACCCCAACCTTAGACTACTTCAGGATCACAAGCAATCCTTCTTAACTAAAAATGGCAAAAAAAAAAAAACCTAAGTACTATCAGTAGGGACTAGGGAGTTGTGACACCAATCTTGCACAACTGTACGTCAAAACCATTTTTTTTATAGATAAAGTGAATTCCATTAAAAGAAGGGGGGGTGTCGAGAAGACCAATCCAGGAAGATACAAAGAGAGAAAAAGAAAAGCAAAGAACAACCAAACAGCAGCCCCCAATCTAAGGGGGTCAAAGTTACAAACTAAGTCCCATCTCACAAGGAAATCCTCAAAGAATATACCCTTAAACTCCTTGTATAACTTTTTTTTTATCGATAAACTCCTTGTATAACTTGCCTCACAAGAACAGTGGCCCAAGCATGGTCCCCCCTTTTTTTTTCAAACAAAACCAATTATTTTTCAAATTATCTAGATCCATAAAGCATTATCTTGGGTTGAGTGATTATGCAGTGACCACATAGTTGCAACTTCCAATCAATCTAACGGCACATAAATAATTGAAAGTAAATAAAAGCACTAATGATTAAAAAATCTCACTTCATGAATAATTTGGTGAAGTTACGAATCAAAGAAATGAACAAAACATATATATATATATATATATATATATATATATATATAATATATATATATATATATATATATATTATATATATATATATATATATATATATATATATATATATATGGCATAATAAATCCTCTCTCACACACACACGTACACGCATGCACACATACACACAATCATTTGATGCAGTACCAATGGCAAGAGCACATCATTATCAGCATCTTAAGCCTTATGAATTAAGACAAGGGTAATAACACTTTTTTTCTAATTATAAAATTAGAGACAACAGACACTAGAGCCAAACAAACAAAATCCATTAATTTTTTTGATAGATGTTATTTTATTGTTTTGTTTTTTTAAATTGTGTAAGAAAAAAAAAATATCTACAACAAATTTATCATATAAATGCAAGAATAGAGCTACCAAAGCAGATATCCATCGAAATTGATGCAACCACCTCTATTGATCTTAGATGCTTAACCATCATTCATCAAATATAAAATACAGACATAATTAAAGATGCTACAAGAGGGCTGGCATTTACCTCCAAAAAGGTAGTCTGATGGGAAACTTATTAAATAATCAAAACCGAAACCCTAGATCCTTAAATTCTCGCTAAAAGATTCTGATCTACAAGAAATCAAAAGACACAAGCCTAATTTCTTGAGGATCGATTACGTTTCCCCAAAACAATTCGTGCAAAAAAAGGAACCTAGGGGCTTTTACGAAACACTAACCCTAGAATCTCAAACGCACAATTTATACAGTAAACGATCAGCCGCCAACCGAAATACTTGTCTCCCCAACGTGATCTATACAGATCGAACGAATCCTTGCGAATTCGAAAACTCGAAACCCTAGAAACCTAAAAATATCGAAATGGTCCACAAAATTAGGGCCGAGAGAGAGGAAGAAACCTATTTTTTTTTTTTACAAAAAATGGATTAGAGAAGAACAGATCGACAGATCTAAGATCTGAGATCAAAGACGGAAATTTTGGAAACCCTAACTCAAAAATCAGATTTACAAATCGAGGGATTACAAAATTGGTATCAATCGATAGAGAAGAAGGAGAATTGATCGAAAAGATGGTTGATTTGATGATCGAAGAGGAATCTAGATCGAGATTAGATCTATAGGAAATTGGGGGAAGAACAAAGAGAAAAAGAAAAGGTAGGGTACTTGTTTTTGTACCCGGCGGTCCGAGGATAGAAAGCCGGTTGTCAACCACCGGAATCACTTTTCACACTCAACCCGAGTTTCTTGAACCGGCTCGTGTATATCTATAATTACGATATTGACCCTTAAATTTTAGGCACCCGTGACCCGTGATGGATGATGTTTTGATCCGTGAACATTTGACCCACTCCCAAGTCTGACGTGGACAGTTGTAAGATAGATAGGAAAATGCCGAAATGATAAAAAGAATTTACTGAGATTCTCACAAGTCTGACGTGGGATGTGCATAGAATTGTAGATGTATTTTCTCGTAATACGAGTAAAAATCATTTACGATTATGCATGCATGTCCACGTCAGAATTGTGAGAATCACAATAAATCCTGTGTCACCCTAGCACGACTCTAAAAAAAGTGTAGGCGTCTCTATGATATTTTTAAAAAAATAGGTTAGTCACACTTTGATATTTTTATCATTTGAAAACGTCGACATATTCAAATGCCGACGCATTGACGACCTCACAAAATATATTTCCTAAGGATATCCAAGATAGAAAGTAAAAATAAATAAATAAAATCTTGCAAAAATTGAAAATAAAAACTAGTTTTAAAATTTATCCCCACCATGTTGGAATTGAATTTTGTGGAACTTTTAAGAAAAAAAAATCTTCCAACTTGTAAAAATTTGTATCTTTGACATAATCAAGGTCATTTTGATATATGTATATATATATAAAAAAAAGGAAATTGTAGCTCACGATTAAGAATTATGTTGATTAAACCAATCAATTACAATCTCACACTCTTAGAATCATAGTTAGTTCTAAAAAACCAATTAAATTGCAATCCACACCCATATTAGAGTTCATATAATATTCATCTAAGAATTCTCAATAAAATTAGATTTCCTCGTCACAAAAGGAAAAAAAAAATGAGATCGTAAGAGATAAATGTATAGACATGAAAGATTTGTAGAAATATAGAAGGGAGTGTGATTTTATTGACGAAAACTATAATAATAATAAAGATAAAAATAAAAATAAAAAAATTTGGTTCGGTGATGACTAGGATTGATGTGCTCAATGGAACTTGAACTCTGATACCATGTGAAAATTGATTTATTGAATATTCTTTGATGAATTTTACATGAACCCTAATAGAATATTTATAGAGTTCACATCAACCAAAATATGAAAACTAGCATAATATATAAATATTCTACTTTATTAATATTCCTAATGTAGAATATCCTAATTGATACTGCTACAAATATTGTTTTCCATCACTACCTTCCTTTTGTTATTAAATACATTGATATTGATACAACGTATCTCATGCATCATATTCTCTTACAGCCTTGGTCACTGCGTCCAACGCTCCTTGATTCAAAACTTGCTAAGTTGACACTCTCAAATATGTTCTTACATGTCTAGTATTCGAAAGTCTAAATCTAACAATCCAAACCAAAGGCTCCCTTAATTGTAATTACTAGTTACCCACTTAGCCGACTTTTTAGTATGTAGTTCCAACAAGGGATGTGCCTAAAGGTTTGTGGGATCGATGGAGCTCAAAAAGTGTGCCAAAAGAAATCTTGACCTTCTTCTCCATTTCTCATAAATATGATCTACATTTTACCTACTCGAGCCCATCTCCCTTCAGTGCAAACTCTCTACACACCCTTTTGGTGTGTTGGAGCCCAAGTCAATCAATGTTATATTTAAATACCCTTGAGAAAATCATCCAAACTTCACTTGTCTTCTCATCTTTTTTTTTTTTCTATTCTTGAATAAATATTATTTAGAAATAAGAGGACAAACCCAATTCATGAAATCTCTTTGGTATAACTTAACTACTTTTAAACAAACACATTTCCAATCTCTCCTGTCACGAAACATTATCATACAAATATTTTTTCTTAATTCTATTTTTAAATATTTTTTAAAATTAGTTAGACTTTAAAATTAATTTTGTAAAAAAATAATCATACGCTAACCAATTCTCAAAGAAATGTTATCAACCAAGTAAAAGAAAAAGAAAAATTCTCTTGTCCCCACCTTTATCTAAAAAGCCTGAGCATCCACAAACCACCAAATGTTGTTAGGTCATGAGCCATTCAATCAAATCATCCTACACATCCCAACATGTTAGCCCGTTCTCAGAGTTGAATTTTTCTAATCTTTGATTTGAATTGCTCTTGGGTATTTATAGGAATTCTGATTAGTGGATTTCGTCTGACATCTTTGATGATTTGATTCAGAGTGATTAAACTACCCTCTGGCTTGTTAGCTGCAGGGGTTGTTACAACTGCCCTGACAGGCCTGATTGAAGTAGCTACAACCGATCTGTCAGGGTATAGGTTGTCATGTCTGTCAATTGGAAAGTGTGTTGTCACTTCTGTCTTGTCGACCTATGTAATATTTCCGAGTTACTTGGTGGGTCGGTAGCTATTCCGCACGGGCTACATGTCAATATCTTCGAGAATTACCCTCCACATCAATCATACAAATTTGATTTGCTTAATTTCTCTCCATCATGTTTGGATTGATAGGAGAGAACTTGGGACAACTTTAAAATTTTAAAATATCTTAAAAGAGATCTAGGGGCAGAGTTGGAATTATAAAATATTATAAAATAATTTCTCTCCAATTCTTTTCTATTCCCTCCCCACTTAACAAGAGAAATGGAAAGACTCGTTTATTTTCTACTCTTCTCTCCATTTCTCTCAATCCAAATACTGCTTAAAAGTTTGGTGGATTCAAAACCCACCTTCATCCACTAATTATTGACCACTAACTCGCTTGCTTATATTGAAAGGAAAAAAAAACCAAAAAAAAAAAAAAAAAACTCCATGAAATCACAAAGGTTCGATTATTTCATTGGGGTAGTGAAAAATTCAGAGAAATTTTAAGAATTTTGTGAAGAATATCATTAAGGTTGAGATTGTTTTATAACCAAACCAGCCCAATACATTTTGTTAAAATGAAAGAGAGAAATTTAGGGGGAAAAATTGTCTATCTCAACATGGAATCTAATTCATCTTCATTATCAAAGCCTAGTCCCAAGGATTTCAGGCTGGCTAAACAAATCTTTCATTCCACTATTTCATAGCCACATCTTTGTAATTGGTCGTATGTTCATATCCATTCCATTTACATCTTAGAGATGGAAGAATACAAACAAATACACTTTCATATGATTAGGTGGCAAGTTGATTAAAATCTGTGTCCACGATCAAAATTATTGATTCTGCAAAGATTCTCACAGAGAAGACTATAGGCATCACGGTGGGTGACGCAATAAAATAGTTCCTAAACAGAAAGAAAAAGAAATTAAAATTTCTAAAACATCCAAGAATTCATTCATAAAAACATCGATCCAAGAAAAAGAACGCATGAAGGGAACTCATGATGACAAGGTAACAGACTATTATTCCCTGATAGACACCATGAATATTGGTAATCCAAACTACCTATCAAGCAAAAGTAACAAACATAAGGAACCCATGTCTAACATAGAGAACTAAGAATTTTAAAAGAATCAAAGTGGCTCACAAATTTTCTGTTCTAGCTTCGACTCCACTACAAAGCCTCTCCATTTATGTTTATTATATCTTTTAAGCAACAGCAGGCATGTCCTTGAGCCATGGATCGAGGGGCTTACCAATCGAGTACACGATGAATCCAATCTCCCTCAGCTTCTCAACATTCACGATGTTCCGCCCATCAAATACAAAGGCTGGTTTCTGCATATTATCATATATTTTTTGGTAATCAAGAGTCTTAAACTCATCCCACTCAGTCAAAATGCATATCCCGTGGGCGTCCTTTGTGGCTGTATAGGCATCCCAAACTACACTCACTTGCTTCACAGTGGTGGGGCTCATGGGTTGGAGATGAATTGGGTGATCCCAATCAAACTTATTCAATGTAAGATCCCTCTGAATCTGATCCTCAGTCACTTGTGGATCATAGATGCTTACACATGCCTTGTCGCCTAACAAACCCTTGCATACGTCAATTGCAGGAGTCTCCCTCGTGTCTCCGGTGTCTTTCTTGAAAGCAAATCCAAGTACTGCGATCTTCTTTCCTGAGACCGTGTTGAACATGGAGGCTACAACCCGGTTCACAAACCGATTCTTCTGGTAATCGTTGACCTTAATGACTTGTTTCCAGTAATTCGCGACTTCGGGGAGGCCGTTACACTCACAAATGTAGACAAGGTTGAGTATATCCTTCTGGAAGCAAGAGCCGCCGAACCCAACACTTGCATTGAGAAACTTCGGCCCAATCCTTGTGTCCTTCCCAACAGCGTGGGCCACCTCTGCAACATCTGCCCCAGTAGCCTCACAAAGAGCTGACATGGCATTCACTGAAGAGATCCTCTGAGCCAAGAACGCATTTGCAGCAAGCTTCGAAAGCTCTGCAGACCAAAGGTTAGTGGTTATGATTCTGTCTTCGGGTACCCAATGAGCGTAAACATCCTTAAGAGCTTGAATGGCCTTCTGGCCTTCAGGGGTCTCTCTTCCTCCAATGAGCACTCGATCAGGGTTGAAGAGGTCTTGTATCGCTGTCCCCTCGGCAAGAAACTCCGGGTTTGAGAGAATTTGATAGTTGATGCCTTTGCTGTTATGGGTTAGAATCTTTTCAATGGCCTCAGCTGTTTTCACCGGGACTGTCGATTTCTCAACTACAATCTTGTTCGATTTCGATACATCAGCAATCATGCGGGCCGCGCTTTCCCAGTATGTCAAGTCAGCAGCTTTGCCCGCTCCAAGGCCACGAGTCTTGGTCGGGGTGTTCACTGAGACGAAGATTATATCCGCCTCTGCTATATGTTTCTCTACGTCAGTGCTGAAGAAGAGATTCTTTCCTCTGCATTGTTTCACAACGTCTTCGAGACCCGGTTCATAGATGGGAAGCTGGTCGCTGTTCCAGGCTGTAATTCGTGGTACAGAGATGTCAACAACAACCACTTCAATCGATGGGCACTTGAGTGCGATCACAGCCATAGTAGGGCCTCCGACATAACCAGCTCCAATGCAACAGATCTTCACCATTTTTACTTTGTTTTTTTTACGACCTGCAACGATGGAAACCCATGGCTATAAGCATAAAACACAACCATTTAAGAAAGTAAGAATTCTTGATCTTGACTCCTATCTTTGATGTTGAACAGATCTACTAATTCTTTGTACAGTTAGAAAGAAGGATATTGAACTAAGAGAGACCTTACAACAAACAAGAGTAAGGGACCAGAAGATGGAGACATTTCCAATAATAAATATAACAAATAGATTATATATTAAAATATTAGAAACCACATTATGAACAGCCGACACTAACTTGAAAGAACAATCTAAACAATAGATCTACGATTTGACAGAGAAGCTCAAAATTGTTCGAATATATAGACAATAGACTATGAATTTGTCTTCCCATTGAATCCTTTCAAGAAAAGCTCAGTTCAAGTTAAAATGTCGGTAATGAACACAGCAAGATTAAACATGGAAAACTTAAAAACCACATTACTAACAGCCGACACTACCTTGAAAGAACAATCTGACCTATAGATCTACAATTTGACAGAGAAGCTCAAAATTGCTCAAATATATAGAAAATTGCCTATGAATTAAGCTTCCCACCGAATTCTTCCAAAAAAAGCTCAGTTCAAGTTAAAATGTCGCATTAACAAACACAAAACCATAATATACAAAAAACTTAAAACCAAAGTAAAAAAAAAAAATCAGTCATTGGATCCAAAACAAAATGCAAATAAGAGCATTAGATCTGTCATGAATAAGAGATTCGCATTCCAAATCATAAAAAAAACCCTCAAAAATCAAACAAAGAAACCTTCATGAGATTAATTGAGAACACAAAAGAAAGCCAGAAAACACAATTGACATAAGCCAACAAATTCTTATCTAGACATAAAATTAACAGTAGAGATCAGCAAGAAGTAAAGAAATCCATCAAATAAAACCAAAACTTCAAATAGATCATGAACCCATTACTTGAATTCCTTCAAGGGTTTGTTGGAAGGTCTGATTTCAGATCAAAGATTAACTTCAGAATTGCTCCCTCCCTATCTCTCACTCTGTACTTCAAGAAGACTAATAGGAAGAGAGAATAAATATTAGATCCCTAGAGATCATAACATAACCTGAGAGCATTAAGGCATGAACCTCCCTTTAAATACACCCACACCAACCCCATCTGAGATCTACCCCCTTGAGATTTTCACAAATTAAGCAAAGTATTGCTTTAACAGCTAATCTGAAAGCTCAACACGTTTTAGAAGTTAAAACCCATTTTTAATTTAAAAAATTTGATTAATTTCTAAAAAAAATAACAATAATCAAATTAGTTTCTTTGGACATACCCCATTTCATGAAAAATTAATAAAAATCCAATTCTTCGCATAAAACATATGTAAATAAACATGTTCAGACAAAACCCAGATTAAAAAAAGCGGATATTTTTAAAGGAGTGTGACAGAACTGCATTATTGTAACGCGTTTTCAATTAGAGCACTTCTTTTCAAGTAATAAATTTTATAAAAAAAATAATATTTTTTTAACATAAAGACAGAGAGATCTCCAAAGATATGAAATAATAATAAAAAAATGTCTGAAATACTAAAAGTCCAATTTCAGACAAACAATTTGATAAGAAAATTAAAACAAAATTCTTAAATTGTTCCGAAAAAAAAAAAATTTTGCTCCAAATTAGTTAAGATCCCAATTATTAAAAGTCGCTTTCAAACAAAACTCGTGTCACATAGAACCATTATTCAACAAAAAGTAAATAATAAATAAATAATAATAATAAAAAAAGCGTAATTGAGAAGTTCTTCTGATGAGCATTATTAGGATTCTAACCAAAACACGAGAGTTTTACCATTTCTGACACAAAGAAGGTTGGGAAAGCTTCAAAAGCCAGAAACAACAAACGTAATTGGTGGGGATCAAGAAATATTGAGTGAGTTCGAAGCCATACATTTAACGAAACCCTAATTTCAAGAGACAATTTAGGAATGATTAACATGTTGATACCTCCCAAATTCATCAATTATTTTACAACAACAAAAAAAAAAAGTAGAACAAAACAAACGTAAAGAACACTCAAAAAATATTACAAAAACTTACAGAGAGAAAGAGAGAATTTTCTCCTTTTTCACTTATGGGTCCGCTTGAATATTTCAGGATTTCTAGGGTTTATATAACGTTTATCTGGTCTACCCCCACTAACGAGCATTAAAACATTTGAGAAAAATGATGCCATGGAGTGAGAACTGTACGTCTCTACATACGTGGCAGGTTTTAATTGCTTAGTTGATTTAGAAATATTCCCTAACTTTTTTATGAATATTGCGATACCTTATATTTTTTAACTGATGATATGTCCCTTGACCTCGGTCTTAGTTTTTAGGCTAGTGAAAAATGACCTAAATGCCCCCATACTCAACTTCTCACTAAAAATCCTCGGATTTTCAAAAACTTAGGATCCATGTGGATACACCTCTCTGCGCAAGAGCAGGTTTTTAGAACTTCTCAACAAAGAGAAAAAAAAAACATTTTCACACAAGAATAAAAATCTATCCAAATGTTTACTAGCTCCTCGTAAGAGTAGAAATTGTCAAAAAACTCTATCCAAATGCAGTATTATTATCTCAAACTTTTTAACCTCGCAAACAATTTAACCTCATTTCACTCTCTCACCTTAATCCCTTTTTTTAAAAAGAAAAAACCTTGGACTTTTTAACTTGTATCTGATCATTTTCTATTCTTCCAAAATTAAAAATCTTGTTATTGAGGCTTGAAAGTTAAAGTAGATAAAATCTTAAGTTCGAGATGAGGGTAAATTTTTTAACCTAGAGGTTGATTATTTATTTTGGGAAGAGATTTTGAGTAAAGGTTGAAGATGAGGGTATTTATGTCATTTTATAGTAGTGTATTAGAGAATTCAAGAAAAGCAATTCATCGAGGGCATCTCAAGCATTCACAAGAACTTGAAGGGGTATGTCTAAATCACCCTAAAAATTGGCTACGCTTTACTATAGAACATTGCTAAACTGACTTTCTGTAACACTGCACTGACGTGATGGTATGGACAGAACCATAGATACTTTTCAATCGTATCTCAAGAAAAGTTATCTATAGTTCTATGCCCACTAATACATCAGTACAATGTCGTAGAAAGTCATTTTAGTATTTTTCTAACTAAAGGATTCAAAATATAAAAGATTAGACTATTTAACGGGGATGCCATCCCCGCTGGAAAAAACTTTGCAGCGGGCAGTAAACTTCAAAATTTTGAAGAAATCATCTCATTGAATTACACGTAGTATTTTCATGGAGGTATTTCAAATTTTAAGATGTATAAGAAATGAAATAAATTTAAAATGCCACGTGTTTTATAATGAGGAGGGTTTCTTCAGACTTGAAAACGAGTTGTTCGTGATCAAAGTTGGACTTATTCCAGCTCCCGAAAGATGCTTTAGTTAATTAGAATCAGGATAAGGTTAGAGAGAGATTTTCCTTCCTAACTTCATAAATCTTGGCCTGACTAAGAATCGTTTTGCTGAAATGGACAACCCCATCAACAATCCAACATCACAGCCCTTTAAGTTTCTTCGAAAAACTCAATTTCTAAAAAAAAAAATTTTTAAAAAATAATTTCTTTTGAGTTTGATCCAAGGTTTTAAAGATGGACGGCATCAGAAGTTTCAAATAACTCATTTAAAATTGAAATTCAATTAGTGAAAAATAACTTTTTTTTGTTTTTTAAATATTTTTCCTTTAAATCCATAGAATTTTATACTCTAGAATCCTGAAGAATCAGATCATGTTTTTAGATGCCACAAAGTAAGCCCAAAGACACTAAGGTGAAATCCTTACTAACATAATAAGATTGGCCGAACTCATCAGGTAAAGTGTCCCACCGAATGTTTTAAAACCGGACACGTCATTGACCGTACAACTGATCGTGTTGGGCCTAATTGGTCGGATTGGTGGGCCAAACCGGTTGGACACAAAATGAGATATTAATTAAGTTTTTGATATTCCTTCCCAAAATCTAGTTACTAACTTTAAAAACATGATCCAATGCCATCGGATAAATTATAATTTTTTTTATTATTTTATAGGAAAGTAGATTTTTAAGAAATTAAAAAAATTAAAAAGATAATATTTTACCATTAGAATTGAATTTGAAATTTAAGAGATACTTTTTTCACTGTTGGTTTTGAATTAAAATTTAAGAGTTGCATAGTTCAAGAATATATATATATATATGATTAAGTTTTATTTAATGTGTTTTAATTTGGTTTGGGTATGAATTTTAGATTATTGTAGTGCTATTTCTCCAATGGGGCAATTCTTATGAGTCAAATAATTAAAATCTTATTAAATTAAACTATTTTCCATTAATTTACAAGAGTAAATCTAGGGTATGTCATCAATTTCAAAACACAAGGGACAACTCAAATAATCACCAAATTGTGGAGAGATATGTTAAAAATCACCCAAAAATTGAATCAGTCCTTTAACAAATTCGTTCAGGTCATTAAAACAGTTGAACCAGATAGGTCAATTGATTTTTATAAAATTGAGTTTTTTCAATTGACTCGACTCGTAAAAACTAGAGGATCTGATCAAAATTGATCTGATTGACCAGTTTGATTTTTTGTTAGAATTTAAAAAGTGAAACAATTTCCTTATTAAGGTGGTAAGATTTTAAGCCTTAGTAAGGGTCGTCTTGCCCAAATGGATTATCACATCAGAAATCTAACACCACAGCCCTCTAAAAAAATATCGAAGAGCTTAAATCTAAAAATAATAATTCAAAACAAATATATATATATATATATATATATATATATATTTAGCTTGATTCAAGGTTTTGAAAATGTCAAAAACTAAAAATATCAAAAATTGTCTTGTACCATCGCCTTGACCCAAATTTTCCTTGTCTACCCTTTTTCTACAAAAAAATAACCTCAATTACTTAACAAGGCACTTAACAAATCGAAACTCTATCAGGGGCTTCGATTTTAGGATTTCCACCCTCTTGTACCAATGTCTGACTCAAATAGACACTTAACCCAAAGATTCCTTGTATACTCTTTTTTCTACCAAAAATAACCTCAATTAGTTAACAACACATTTAACAGACTGAAACTCGATTAGAGGCTTCTCTTTTGGAATTCTCAAAGTTCCTTTCATGGTCTCTTTCCTTCTACAATACATTTCGACATAGAAATTACGTACGTTTAAGTTTGTCAACAGACACTAAATTCATGAGCATGGCCAAAGCCTAGAGATCATGTTATGCTAAGTGTACTCAACTTTCGACCAAATAAACTTTACGCCAAAAAATTTGGAAAATTGAAAAATACAAAAACAACCCTAATTTGACACGTGGTATTTTGAATTTATTTCACGTGCTTGCATTTCTACCCAAATTTAAAATACCTCCATGGACATGCCACGTGTAATCCAATGAAGAGGGTTGCTTCAAAATTTTGACTATTATGTAATTCGGTTCTTCGACTAAAATTTCTCGAAATTGCCTCATGTTATTTATTTGAAATATGTCCTCAACAGTTTTTACATGGTTAATGATGTTAATTCTAGTCCCTTTGGATTCCAAAGCATTCTTTTAGATGATTTATCTAGTAAATATTTCAAAAAAAAGTAATTAATAAAAAAAAGAGGGGCCCTCTAGCCCTAACTTACCAATAATAATAATAAAAAAGATACTTAGGTTTGAAGAAAAAAATTCTTTTAATTTTAAGGAAGAACCTATATATAGCACTTGGATTTGGGATCGGTAAAATACTCACTAATTAAATATTAATTTTACAAGGAATGCTAACCACCAACACCTCCATGGGAGCCATGTGGCTGTACTTCTCTTTAAATAAATGCGACTACACCACACTTGCTTTGAAAAGAAAAATCAGATAATAAATTATAATAGACAAATATTAAAAAATTTAAGTATAGATATATTTTAATAAATAATTATAAATCAAATTAAATGTTTATCTCACTCCAAACGAGTTGACCTAGGTAAAGTCAACTTTGTCTTTGTCAGCATCAAAATTTTAAAGAGGTCCTTATAAATTTTATAAATCAAATAAACCCCTAAAAATCATAAATAGGCTCATGCATCTAAATAAAATTCATTGACATGTGCCTCCTACAACTTGAGTTTTGAATTTTCAAGGATAAAATCCATAGTCTAACAAATTCAAGTGATTCATATTAAATATTGGGCCGTATATCCAAATAAATGAGTTTGGCTCACTAACAATTCATAAAATTCTTAAAATTAGATTTGGATGAACTTAACCTTAAAACGAACCAATCATAACTCTTTTAAGTTGAGGCATAGTTGAAAAATTAAATGACTCTAAATCTATAAATATCAAAATCTCCATCATTTGGAAGGGACTTTGATCACTTTATCTCAAAAGACAGAAGTTCTCCCAGTAGAAAAGAAAAAACTTTCAAACCCTCCTCTAAAGACAAAGCAAAATTCTTCATGAGAGACTTGAACTTCAATTAAAGAGAAAATCAAACCTAAAAACCCTTCTCCGGAAGTCAGAAAATTATTCTCAATTGATCAAACATAAAATCCAAAGAGAAGAAAATCTATAGAAATCAAATTTCCTAAGCATTCTTTTACAAATCAAAAAGTTTAATTCTCAACCGATTAAATGCAAGGCTTAGAAAGAAAAAATCTACATGTCACCATTATCATTTTGTATTTGATTGTTAATCAAACAACACTCTATTTCATAAAGGCTACTAGGATTTGTATCTCCATTTTTATTAAAATCAATAAAATTATTTGAAATCTCTTTTTAAGTATCTCAAGGTAGATTTGTAAAGAAGTGGAAATCGATTGTTCGAGTTGACTCACCTTCTTGCAAATACTTTTAAGTGAAGTACCTCGGTGGGTTGAACTTCTTGCAAATACTTTTAAGTGAAGTACCTTGGTGAGGTGAACTTCATTTGTATGTAACGAATAAGCCTTAGTTCTGAAGATGATATTATAAGTCTTTTTTAAGAGTTTACATTTGAGGCATCAATTTCTTTTTTAACACGCCATTTAATGAACTTATACCCAAACACACCAAATAAGCAAAAATACACACCAAAAAGAAATAAAACAAAGGGGGAAACCTGATAAAAAAAAATAATCTAACAAAAACAAATAATCTACCAAGGGTGTAGACATTGAAACAAAATAATAACTATCCAAACCCCAAACATATACTTGGTTTCAAACAAATTTGGAATGGCAATAATAAGAGATTTTACAGATAAAAGCATGACTTCAAAAAATGTCACAGGAAGGGTGAACAATAATTATTACCTAAATGAAAATTCCAACCATAATTTATAATACTTTCATAAATTAAATTCAAATTTCATTTTGAACAAACTTTTCATGTGTTTGTAATAAGTAGAACAAAGTATCTTACTACCTTTGCAAATATTTATTTAAAAAAAAAAAAAGAAAAAAAAAACTCCATACGATGCGATACATGCATCCTCATCGCCCTTCCTCTTCAGGTTTTGAGGAGTAAGTAAATCATCATGTATAGTAACCAAGATTGTGTAGTTTCACTCAAACGATAGCTTAAAACATGTACAAGGTGGTGGTTTCTGAGGCTTCCTCGAGTCTCATTAAACACATCATATTTGTTTCAGTTTTGACAAAATCCCCATGCTACAAAATCGAGATTCGATTGCCCCATTGTGTATAGATAAACCATAAAACCCTGAATGAGGAGGAAAGGGTGAACCTCTAGGTGAGCTTGAGAGCCATTTCTTGAAGAAGGGCTCGCTTCTGAGAGGCAGTAATTACATTGTTGGTTTCAGCATTCTCGAGCACTTCGGCTATTATGGCAGCTGCGTGACCAAGAGGCTCCTCAGATGCCCTCCTCAACATAAATGCCTGTTTAATCAAAAATACGTTTACTTGTAAAATACAATACAGCTATCATTTTTCTTTTCTTTTCGTTTTTCAAGTCTAGCTTACTTGTTAAAAAATAAAAAATAAAAATCAAACATATTGACATTAAGACAAGAAGTCAAAGAATTTTATCTGCTGTCACAATTCCTCCTTTTAATCCACAAAAATATATTTCATGTAGATGGTGCAAATCAGTCGTCCGCATGTATGCTATGTGGATTGACCATAAGTGATGTGGCAAAGCACATTCTAAGTAAAGGAACATTGAGGACGTAGATGTGAATGCCAATAGATTATCAGATCCTCATGATTGTGTATTTTGCACCCTTCATGTAAGAATTCATCATATCTTATGGGTCATTGGAAACGAGAGGAGCATTTAGTCATTTACTATTTATTTTGCCGACAAAAAGAGTACTATAGCACAAAATAAAGCCCCTCCCTCCCTCTCTCTAAACCCTCCTCCATTGCCTTCATAATCTTCCTCTAACTATTGTAAACAATCCCAAACGACCATTGACTTAGATTACTTGGAGAGTCACACCCACCACATCTCTACTTTTTCCACGCAAAACCCTCAAGGCCTTAATGTTTGGCAACTCCACCAGGGAACGTGGTTCGCATCTTGGAGTGAGGAATAAGGCGGAGAGGACAGCTTTCTTGAGCTTCGTGCAAATCCCATGACATCTAGTCATTACAACACTTGTGATTTTCACATCCCTGATCTCATCGACACCAACCTCATGGACAGCTCAAACTCTTGAGGTCATCCACTACCAGATCTATTCAAACCAAAGCTCAGACCAGTCATCGTTGCTGCAAATGACCTACAATACTTGTCGAACTATGGCCATATGCGAACACAGCAGCTATTTTGCACAAAGGGTTACAGATCTGTTACATCGTTTTTGAAGTGCAAGTCAGACCCGATAAGCTCATAAGACATGACTAAATCCAAATTGCTTGCACAACCAAAATCTTTTATATTTGAAACGTGACCTAAGCCAAATAAACCTCCTTGGGCCTAGATATGCATTTATGAGCCTAGTGCGGTATACTAGTAGCTTTCTCCTAGAGCCAGACACACAATACACATGCATCAGAAACATAATCGTACACCTGAGCCCACCGACATCATGACATAATGCTCCAAAACCCATTGCCTGTATTACATACCCCATTTGGTGATCATGCCATTGTCCATAACAGTAACACATCACCCATAACTACATGGTATTGCATGTACATTCACCCATAAGTCCATATTCATTAACCTAGACCCGCTATCCATGTGTGACTAAGTAGGATGGCCTTCATGGCTACTTGCATTTTGTTGCTTGATAGGCATTGCATGTTGCATGCACATCAGTACCTATTGTGAGCTGCAACAGTTGCTCATATGAGGACTACCCGTAAGGTGGCAAAGCACAATCTATATTGGGAATGTAGGTTTGGAGGCTAAGAGAGTATCACGACTTGAACGATTATGAGTTTCCTTAATCTAGACATTCATAACATCTAATTGGTCGTCAGATAAGGGGAGCATTTGAATCATTTATTATCTATTTTGATAACAAAATAAGTCCTAGGATACAAAATAAAGGTTCTGACATCCTATATAACCTTCGTTCTCCATAACCATAATCACTAACTCCCTACTCACAAAAGTGTTCATCCCCTTACACTCTGTTGCATCTTCCTAATGGAGCCTTCCACCCTAACCTTCATTGTCTTCCCCTCTAGATGGTAAAAATGACCCAAGTGGTCATTGGCTTGGTTTATGCAGGAAGTCAGGTCCATCTCACTCCCCCACTTTCTTTGTGAAAACACTCAAGGCTTTATCCACACAACCGCTAACTTTGAAAACCGTCAAGAATCACGGCAGTTTGATGTTCACAATCTAACCGGACAAGTTGAACCATAAATAATTCTTTACAATACCCTATCGTAGGACATGAACTACATTTCGGATCTCTAGAAATTATGAAGCATTTTGGGGCTGAATTTATGCCACTGATTCAGCAACAAAACTTATCCTTAAAGAAATACTGAAAATTGCAAGAAAATAACCAAGATAAAAACAAATACAATCAAAGAGTGAAGTGCATAGGTGTTTTGTGTGATGCCATGTATTTTCTTTCATTTTATTTTCTCTCTTTCCTTATTAATTTGATAGGTGGTTTGTGTGTGTGTGTGTGTGTGTGTGTGAGAGAGAGAGAGAGAACCTGGCCATGATGCGATATGGCTAATACACATGGCTGCTGAAACCAAGGCTCTCCATCTACTTGAATGGGCAAGGCAGCAAATAGATGTATTTTGATCGATTGCCCTTGAGCCAGTCTTCGAGCTCGAGAAAGTCCGACCTGTTCCAGGTAAACATTTTCGGTTAACATTTCCCCAGATGTTCAGAATCTTAAGGCTTGTTTAAGTAACAGATTTTAAGCTCCCCTGCCTAAATGTAAGGCAACTCTTTAGACATTGAATATAGCTGGATCAGAGTAGTACTCAACATGCCCATGGAGGTGGACATGTGATCTACAAACACTAAAATCACAGACAAGACAAATACAGATTATAAGGCTGCCATACAAAAATGTGGTGTGCAACTTAAATTAAGTCCAAAAAAGTTCATGAAGCTCAACTTCGTCTCGATGAGTGTCCTCAGTGTGATCAACTCAGTCAAGTAATACGAAATCAAGTTTTGCCGAGTTCAAAAGCTTAAGCAAGTGAATAGTCATTTTGAATTTTAATTTACTGGAGTTACTAGTAATTTTGTGCTCCCTCAAACCATCCACAAATTCAGCATTTCAACCTCATATCAGATGGCATATTGTTTTGGTTGATTTTACCAGAACTATCTTAGAAGGATGAATTTAATCCATCAAAATAGTTGTAATCAACTTTGTCAAAAATGTAAAGTCCAACTAAAATACTTATAATGGGAATCCTAAAGAACCTTGGAAGACCCATTATTGGAGGAAGAAGACAAATAAGCAAGCATTGATGTGGCATGAAGATGGGTCTTGTGATGTTTATTGAGTTTTTATGATTTTTTTTCTTATTATAGTAGCCAAGGGTATGTTCTTTTAAAGTTTCAAGGCATTTGGTGGAGTTATGGGTCTTTTTTGTCGTTTTTGTTCATTTTAGATGTCAAGGGCAAATCTGTAATTTTACCATTTAAGTATGGACATTCTAACTATAAGTCCTTATAAATAATCTCTTTTTGGAGGCTAATGGATAAAATCTGATTTTTTGTTGTCTAAGCAACCTTGGTAATTAATTCCCGAACCCTAGAAGTGATTTCTAGGAATCCTAAAGTGATTCTAAGACTTTTTTCTCTCTA
Source organism: Akebia trifoliata (assembly GCF_017979445.1). Lineage (NCBI taxonomy): Eukaryota > Viridiplantae > Streptophyta > Magnoliopsida > Ranunculales > Lardizabalaceae > Akebia > Akebia trifoliata. The sequence goes on from NC_141379.1 coordinate 7,170,206, forward strand.
TTTTCCCTTTCTCTATTATTAGTGAGAGACTTCTTGTTAGCTGATTTGTTGCTAAATAAATCAGATTAACCAATTTCATAGTCGGTCTTGCATCAACTTACTAGCTCAATTTGGCATCACTTTCTGCCCAATTTAAGGAGTCACCAAGGAAGATCCTTTTGAACAGAATTGCATTTAAAACATGGCCAGTCCAATACCAAATCAATGTACATCATTTATTACTTAACTAGAGTTCGACCATAACTACGGCATGGGTATCCTCTTTGGGGTTAAGGGGGTAAAAGTGTAAAAATAATCAAGTTGAAAGGTATTATTAAAAAAATTGAGGTTAAGGGGGGGTAAAAGAGAAAAAATAGTAAAGTTGGAGAGGTGTTATTAAGAAAAGGGGAGAAGAGGAAAGATAGTAAAGTTAGAGGGGTACTATTGAAAAAGGGGGTAAAAAAGGAAAGATGGTAAACTGGAGGGATATTATTGAAGGAGGCAGGAGAGGGAAATACATTAAAGTTGAAGAGATTGTAAAGAGGAAAGGCAATCAAGTGAGTAGTGTGGACCCCACTCCAAAACTGTAGCTAGAGGGGACATTTATCCCCCATAACTGGGGCTGGAGTGAGTCCTACAATTATGTTTATTATATAGATATCTTGGTACTTAAATGCACAATACTCTCTTTTACCTGAAGCTTCCCAAGGTGCCATGTTCCAGATATGCTGACAACCTCTAGCATCTTGTCATGCATGGATTGAGGATCAAAATTATCATCAGTTTCGTCCTCATTTTGCCACAAATCTACACCTCCCATGTAGCTTCCAATGTTAGCAACAAGCACACCTTCAGCGTCCTGCATTAGTTTTGGAACAAAATCACCCGGTTCATGGTTAGTTTAATGAATATGATTCTCCACTCACCATATTTGTAGCAAAATCAACAAAACAAAGTAATTAAATAAACTTATAGACAGCATTTCATACTACACCCCATCATGTTAACTCCATATATCATCCAATAGGCGAGAATAGAGATGAAAAATCTGTAAAAATAGATGGCATTAGGGATCCATCGTGTACACACCTCAGGGACCTCTATATCCACCCCATCGACCACCACGCGGACTTGCCAAGGGAAGTCTTCAAATGTATTATCCATGATGATCTTTGCACCTTCTCTTGCATAAAGAACTTTATTCATAAACTGCAGGTAAATGGTCTTGTGAGCTAGGTGAAGAACAAGAAAAACCACACCCAGACTAGAAAACTTAGCAACAAATATATTTGCAGCTTGATCAACTTTGAGGCCCTGCTTGGTAACATTACAAATCATTTGCTTTGCAAATGGTTTGCAATGGTTGATTTACTATTGCTGGGTAACCATTGGGAAATCTCTTGCAAAAATTTTTTGTGATTGGTTGATTTTTGCAATAAAAAATTTCATTATGATTTGTGGAACTTTTTGTGTCGCAAATCATTTTCTGAAATTTCTTAAGAATTTAGGTGATCCATAAAAAATTTTTGTAATGCAAATCATTTGCATTGTGTACTGTTCGATAATAAAATGCATTGTATTAAGGTGCATGAGATACACTGTATCATTGTCAGTATATCTCATCACAAATGGAAAGGTGTGATGGAGGATATTCTAGAATATTTATTGATATTTAGAATATATTAATTAGGATATTCTAGAATATTATATTAGGTAGTTTCCATATATCTTGGTCAATGTAATCTCTATAAATACTCTATTAGGGTTTATGTAATAATCATCCAAAAATAATTAAATATCATTCTCTACATGGTATTATAACCTAATCTCTACTGGAAGCTCGATCTTGGAGTGTTTTTCTTCAGCGATGGCGCCACCGATATTGTTGCGCCATCACCGGACCTGAATCTCTTTTATTTTCTCCTTAACTATTATTCTAGGATTTTTTTTTTCAATAAAAACCACACCTCCTTCTATATCTCTACAAATCTCCCAATTTCACATATCATGTTACACAATCTCATTTTCTTTCTATCTAAAATCTCTTCAACGAGAGTTCTTTTTATGAAATCGCACGATCCTACTTTCTATGCTTCTAAGAGAGATCATGACAGATCTGGTCTAGTAAGCCATCGGCTTCGACAAACTCAAAAAGAGCGGGATGCAACAATGATGGACTTCAAAGACAGATGGTTACCACCAGCAAGCACGATTGGCACTTCGGCGATCAATGAACATATCCGTTGAGATCAAGCAATTATTCAGCAAAACCAATTGCATATTCCTTCTTCAAAGGATCATGCAATTGCGGGAGGATGTTAGAGAATAAGATGCATTGTATTAAGGTGCATGAGATATACTGTATCATTGTCAGTGTATCTCATCACAAATGGAAGGTTGTGATGGAGGACATTCTAGAATATTTATTGATATTTAGAATATATCAATTAGGATATTCTAGAATATTATATTAGGCTAGTTTCCATATATCTTGGTTGATGTAATCTCTATCAATACTCTATTAGGGTTTACGTAATAATCATCCAAGAATAATCAAATATCATTCCCTACATGTACAACCAAGCACCAATAAAATTGGTTTTAGGAAATTATTTGCATTTGCAAATGATCTGCAGCATACCAAACAAGGCCTGAGATTCACAAAGTAACCCAGTTGAACGAGAATCTCCTAAATCAACAAAGACCTTCCAAAAAATGAGTAACAATTTTTTTTTTTGAGGAAGTAATGCCACATGCTGAATGTGGTAATTGTTAAATATTATTTGAACCCCAAGTCCATGATTCTAATTTTATTTTAGGGCCGGGATTGGGTGACTCGCAAATAGACACATGATCTTGACCGTGAAAAAACGAAATTTAACAGTTGGGATTTATGAGTATTCCAATAATAGATATCTCAAGGCTATTTATCCTAGTGATAAATCCCAACTATTGGATTTCATGTTTACACAGTCGGGATCATGTGTTTTTTCACGAGTCATTGGAATTGACCTTTATTTTTTAGGGGAAAAAATAAGAAAAAGTTTGTGACCATTTTCAGCCAAACATGTGGGATTAGCAAAACCAGAACCTATAAGCTCTAGTGTTTAATAAACCCCTCATTCCCTAGTAATAATATTTAGTACTTGTTCTAAAATCTAGAGAAAACACGGCTCAAAGAATTTGACTAGTCTGAGCCACCAACATAAAGCCCCCATGATTTTGTGGTTTGATTTGTTACATACTACTATATTAGTATTGATATTTTATATTTTTTTAGAAATATTTGAACTAAAAAAATTACGAATTGATTCTAAAGATATTGAAGTAAGGGTATGTGTGATTGCACAGAAAATTAGGGGAAAATTGAAATTCCGTGGAAAATGGCAATTTTTCAGTGTTTGACACGTTAAAAAACTCTAAATTTGTGCAAAAAACGATTTGCCAACACCTCCGATTTTCCTTCATTAATGGCAAATCATTTTCTTACCCCCTCCCCATTGGAAAACAATTTACCAGAACATGGCAAATCAAACAAAATCAATATTTATTTTATATATTAAGTTAAATAAAATAAAAAAGCACACAAAAAAAAAAAAAAAATCAAACAAAATCATAATTTCATTTATTAAATAAATATTTAAATTATTAAAAATTAATTATTTTCATCATTAAAATTATCTAAATCAATCCGTTATTTTGTAAATTTCTAATTGAATAATTAATTTTAAATTATATCAATATTTTTTTTATAAATAAAGTTAGAGAGTTTCTATTGGCACCCCAAATTTTATTGATTACACACCAAATAAAAAAAGAAAATAATAAGTAAATGTTGGGTACCAAAAGAAACTATCTCATTATTTGCTAGATTTGATCTATTTTTTTGGTTTAGGATTTTATATGAGCCTAATCATGATTGTAAACAACTACTAAAATTGTTTGAACAAGTGTTATAGTGTTGAGATTATAATTTGAGCCAAACCTTTGTAATGTCTGAAGAAAGTGTTTTAATCTTAAGTTGGGGTGTGATAAATAATTTAAGAAATTGGGGTGGAATAATTAAAACGTAAGGTGCTAATAGTAGCTCTCTAAAAAATTTGGGGTGCCAATAGTAGTTCTCTAATAATTTAAGAAATTGGGATGTAATAATTCAAATCTTTCTCAAAAAATGATTTTATCATTTTTTTTTTTATAATTATCACAAAAGTCAAATTAAAATGTTTTTCAGTTTTTTTTATGCAATTCAAACAATAAAAATAATTTTTCATGTTGTGCCCAAACAGTAGAAAAGGATTTGCCTGACAAATCATTTGTCTTGAAAATCATTTGCCAACTAATATTTTCTCTGCAATCAAACACGCCCTAAGTGAGAAATATACAATAAGCAGTACCATACACAAAGGTTAAGATATCAATTGATTCTAAAGATGTGAAAGTGGTGGGACTATGGGAACCATACAATAGCAATAAGAGATAATTAATGAAATGGAATTACATGAACAAAGGAAACCACGGTGGTATTATATTTATGACACTGAGGGATGTGGGGTCACTACCATACACATGTTTGCAAGACGCCCAAACCACTCAAACACTAAGGTCAAGTTAGGATGTTTGCCAAGCAAAATATAAGAAAATAAAATTTTGCTCAACCAACTAGCCAAGTAATTAGTGAACTTGCAGTTGGACCATGGGACGGCTTTTGAGAAGCCCTGATGGCACATTGAATAGAATAGCAAGCCAAGGTGATGATGGCTCGAATGTACTTCAGATAGTAAATCCGAGGTGACCAAGCATGTTAGAGCTAATAAAACCTCAGATAAATGGTTGCTTCAAACAATTGTTTGAGGTGATCTATCCTTGGATGACTAAATGTTGTACAATGGGAGTGGGAGTTATATTACTCTTATTATATTAGGATTGGGTCTTCTAGTGGAAGTGGTTTTCTAGTTATATTTGGATAGTGGTTGGTGGGTTTAGAACTCCACTCCACCTCTAATTTGAATGCTAGTTGATCTTTAGTCTTCCCTTTTATATAATTGGCTATTAGATTGTATTTTGTACTAAGTCAATTCTTGGGTAACCAAATTCTAGGGTTTGAGAGAGAAAAGGAAAGGGGTGTACAAGGTTTCCAGGCTTGGGCATGGGATTAAAACCTTGAGTGGTTATCTCTTGTATTGTTCTCCTTTGATTTCTTATTGCAGAAGATTGGATCTATCTGTGGACGTAAGCATCGTTCCAAATCACATAAATCTTAGTGTTCTTTGGTTTGTTTCTTGATTTTCTTTGCTATTTTCTTCATAATTGTATTGAACAGGGATCTCCAAATTCACAACATTAAAGAATAACTCGGTTTAGCAATCCTCAGTATAGCAGTAACATGGACAGAGGATGTGGTATACAGTATTTTGACCCCCACATGTATGGTAGAGATACCATAGTATACTAATAGTATGGTAGATCAACTGATGAAAGGGTTGATTCTGTAGCTCAGTTGATTAGAATAAGTAGCAGGTATGGTCCTAGCTTCCCTACCAAATGGTGTTTGCGACAGAAAAAACAATAAGTAATGGGTTTGATATTGTGATTGCTAAAACACAATGAAAGAGATATCAAGTGCTCCAAAACCAGAAATTTCAAGCTTTATTTCAGTCAAGATAATGTCTGATAAAAATGTACTTCTTTAACTTTACATTACCACTCTTATTATTTATCCATATCAGATCTACAGGATTTATTTTGTTCTTGGTGTCATTCTATCTAATGAACTTCTAAGTATTCTTATCATTAACTACCATCAATATAGTACAGATTCATCAACATGTGGACTACCCAGAATGCTCTCTCTAATGACTCATATATGCGTAATAAAAGTTAAGCTATACCTGATTATAGAACTTCTCTGGATTCTCCTCCCGCAAATTATGGATGTCCAATGCAACCTTTGCATCACACCCAATTCCTGTAAAAATAATTAAAACAATTCAGTCATTTTAATGGATGGTAATATAAAAAAAAGAATCTGCTAAACGATCACGTTGTACTAAAACCCACATAGCTATACATATGGCCTGCATGAAGAGAATATGACCTACCATTTGTGGGTCCAACCAAGTATCTCTACCATGACAATAACTCAACCGAATGGCTGGCACAATTCATTCTAATTTGTAGGCTATTGGATTGGAAGAAAAATATGGAAAAAAAGTCCACAATGTAGTCAGATGGCTACTATCATCTGACAATATGACCCCAACCCTATATCACCTTCAAGCATATACCCATTACCAAAAGAGGGCTTGCATCGTACTATACTACATATGTAAGTAACATGTAACATAACCGCCGTAGTAACCATTATCCCATCAACTTATCTAAAAAACTTCTATTATTACTTTAGTTTCCAACTGTATATAGTATATTGATTTAATAATAAAACATTAGAAATAGTGAAAAATCAGAAAGTGGGCAACAATATAATGACCAGTATAACAATTATCCCTGTAATTTTCAATATTTTGAACCTTGGAAGGTTCTACCCCCTGAACATGGGCAACCATGTCACTATATCATTGGTAGCCTGTCCTTACAGCCTGCAAGATATGTAACTCAGGTTTTCTTCTATATCCTAATGCATAATTTGGGAAATGGAGGAATGATTCACATGACATACCAAGATAGTTGTTCATAAATTTTGGGGGTTGGATTTGCTTTTCTTGTTGGTTTCCTATTGTTATCTTCCACCGATCGAGAATGGTAACCGCGGCATGTTCCATGGAGTATAACACTGTGCAAAGGCCTCCTTGACTCTCTACAGCGCCCAAGCCACCTCCCCAAGACAAAACCCTGGCTAGATCGTTTCCAGTACCTGCAGGAAGAATTGCAACAGGGGGAGGAGAAACATAATTTTGCTTGTCAATGGCATCCAGAACCCAACCGACTGTACCATCCCCCCCACAGACAAGAACCCTAAAGTGGGGCACTCTTCTGAATAGATACAAGCCCACCTCTGGTCCCTGTGTTGAGCTCAACTCAAAGACCTGAAAGAAGTACAAACTAGGTCAACAATTATGAAAATCAAGTGAAAGGTGGCCAGCCATGTTTCAAGTCAATAAAAGTTCAACCATGTAAAGTATACGGTGTAAACTACATCATATATGATGCATCCACCTGAGGACTTTGTCATATATCTTCTCTTAAAACACTTCAAATTAAAAACTGGAAACTTCATAAGCTAACCACTTAAAACATCTTGTAAAGCATCCCGGTTATGAGAACTTACCTGAGCAGGATTCATAAGGATGTTCAAACGTAGCCTGAGCGAATCCCCACGCTGGGCCCCACTCTTCTTGTTAATAAAAACCAGTAGAGGTCTTGTATCAGGAGGCAAATCGATCAACTCATATTTTTGCTTCACCCGTAACATTTGAAATTCATCACTCCAATTAGATGAAGTACTTCTTTTGAAATTTGGTTTCAACTCCACCTTGTTATCGACTTCACCACCTTGGCACATGTCCCCCGTATCCACACAACCATTACAATTTCCATCGTTCCCATGTGAACCTTTTGAAGTTTGATGGGTATCAGTGGTGCTCTCTGTTGACAAGTCGCAAGTACTAGAGCTATTATCTGAATCAATGGACATTTCAGTTCTGCGCTTGTACTTCTTCCTTTTACTTCTGATACGTCCACGGACGGAAGATGCAAGCTCATTGGCTCCATGTGTGATTGAGCTCAAAAACCCACCTGAGCTGTTTCGACTCAATTCCTTAACGCAGAGTGGTGATAAGATCAATCTTTTAAACGGCCCCAGATCACAAATGTCACCCATCTCATTAGACATGCTAGTGTGGCAATCAAAATGTACTAGCCGTTGACACCACATGCAACACCAAATTGGAGAACCCCCAAGAAATGACCCACTACATGGCTCTTCACAATAACTACAAGAAGTCATTTCATCAGGTTGATCAGTAATTTCCGTCCATCGGACAGCCCATTGATGTATCATATGTTCATACCCAATCATGGACACACACTTGCAATCCTTGTGCGCATTTGAAGAACAACTAAGATGTGCCACTGCCCCACAAATACCACAACGATGGATGAAGCTATTTGATGACATCATGGGCCCAAGAGGTTGAGATGGGTATACAGAATTCAAGCATACACAACAATTTAGGCTTTTTCCACGAGATACAGACTCTAAGCTCCAAGTATGAGCAACTGTCGGGACATTGTGCTTCTCTTTTGGACTTTTCTTATACTTTGCTATAGCTTTCATCCAACTTAGACTTACGTTTCTTTTCCATTGGAAGACAATGTAAGCTATAGTCAGTATCCCAACTAAAGCAGAAGTAAAGCAAGTGATGATGAAGAGACGAGATTCTGCCATACCAGATGGCTCGTTCTTGCCCCACTTTGTAAGCAACATCCAACTACTTTCTTTAAGGTCATCCATCCCTCAAAATTTATCTTGTATTACTCACACCATAGATAAATATGGATAGAAGCTTTGCATTGAATAGTCCTAGAGGCTTTACTCAGAAGCCAATCACAAAAACCGCATGAAGGGGAAGACTACCTAGTTCCCTACACACGAAAGCCTATTAAGAAAACTAGCAACATAGCTAAATTTCCTTTCATGTATTCGTATCATTCACATTAAACCCATTTGCAAACAACTAGCCTCATCTTCAGGTTGAATTAACTCATCCTTCCACATAGAGTCTATTTGAATTTCTAAGTAGACAAATCATCATAACCACGTCAAACCAGTCGCTATGGAAGTTTGGCATACCTTAAGAACTCCACCTTTTTATTTCTTTAGAAAATAAATGCAATGGGTATTCATCTATGGATGAGACCAAAGTACCCACCACCAATTTCTACGCTAATAAAAGCACAAACTACTTTGTTCAAAAGTGATATTCAAGAGCCAAAAAGGGCCTAAAGGACCTGAAAAACCCAAAAGTATGTCCATAAGAAAAATAATAATCTTGTGAAGAAACAATGCTATATCATCCATAACGCTTGAAAAAGTATATGTTGGAGAAAAAAAATCCAATTCACTTATCAGATGTTTCACTAAAATTTGTGGTTTTTCTTTATCATTCGAACTCCAGTACAACTAAGACAAGCTTAAGTTTGATATATTAACCCAGATTCTTTTCTCTTTTTTTTTTTTTTGGGAAGGTTATATTGACCCAGATTCAATTAGGAGGCAAGAATGAAAAGTGGAATTTATTTTGCAAGCAATAATATCAAAAACACCAAAATAGGATCAATACGCATTACATGTCCCTACAAAATCAATATAAAAAAATTCAAAATCAATAATTTCTTTTTTCAAAATCACTAATTTTGTTGACAAACAAGCAAATTACCATTGCCATTGCTTAAAATACCCAAAATCGCAATCATTGATCATGCGAGTGAGGACTCATACCTAAAATCTTCCTTCCAACTCGAATTAATACAAGTTTTCTTTAAATTGATCAATTAATTCAAGTTTCTATTAAACACAATCCAACCTGATAATTAATGAAAATAAACAAAACTCAGAAAAAAATCCCATCAAGGATTCTAGCAGATATCTCGATTACTGAAATTAAAGACGAAAAAATTACCAATTTTGAGCGGAAAAAAGGGACAAGGAATCGAGAATGGTTGAGACTATTATGAGACTTACAGATCGATTTGTGATGATTTGAGAGGGTTTCAAGCGTAGACTGAGTCTATTAAAGAGGATCCTCGATTTGATCTTGAAGGAGATTAAGTTCGAGTTTCGAAATCACGAATCGAAACACACCATTAATGCTTCTGCTCGGAATAATAAATAAATTGCCAAAACAGCCTCTTATTTACTCTTTCGCTTTTTTGGTTCTTCTTTTTCAAGTTGCGGAGAGATATAGAAAACGCGGGGTGCACACATACGCATATTAGACACTAATGACACGCGGCGCAAACAGAGGCTTCCAAGTGGAGATGGTGGGTCCTGCTGCTGTATAATGGAATGAGAAACATTTTCCCACTAACGTAGCAATCATTTAAGCTTACTACGGGTCATTTTTGCTCAAATAAATTACCACGTCAGCAATCCAACCCCACAGCCTTCTAAATTTCATCGAAAAATAATCATGTTTTTGGATGGAACAAGTTGAGCCTAAGCACCATTAGTAAAGGTGAAATCTTATTAACTTAGTAATGTTAGTCATACTTAATTGGAATTTAGAACGGTGCGCGTATGTAAATGACAAGAAAGAAAGTTTGATATATCTAATTACATCAAAAGTATGATAGATCATCTTCTATTAAATACAACGTGACACAATCTCCATAAATATTGATGATAAATGTTTATCCCACACAACCACCAAACAGCCCTATCCCAAGATAGGGTGTCAATGGTACCCATTTAACCGAAACTGAATTGGAATCAAAACCAAAACCCCCAATTCTGAATCCCTTTTTATTGGAACTGATTAGAACCAAGTCTAAACTGGAATCGAATCAATAAGAATCGGAACCATTAGGTTCTATCCAATGAGTACCCACGGGTATCCGAAACCGATTTATTTTATCATTTCTTTCCATATATATATATATATATGATTTAAGGTATTTTTTATTTTAAAATAAATGAATCTTACATAAAATTCTTCAATTTTTTATATAAATTATTGATTGGATCTTAAAATGAGCTACTCTTCTAAAAATTTATTACTTTTAACAAAGATAAATTTTTATTTTTGAAAAAAAAAATCATTAATTTATATCTTTAGTATAACAAATTATAGCTAAGTTAATAATTTTGTTGATAATATGTTAATTTTTTTAAACGAATTTTTTTTAATAATGATTTGAAATACTTTTTTTTTCTCATTCGATTCTTGAGAATCGGAACCGATGGATATCCGTGATTGTTGGCGGTTCTAGTTTCGATTCCATTTATTTTTTAACCTGACCTAGAACCGACAAAAATCATAACCGAACTAAATATCATGGTTATGGTTCTAAGTTTCTTAAGTACCGAACCAGAACCAACCCATTGACACCTCTTTCCCTAGATTTGTATCCATTGCATTTGAACATATTTCATCATGGGCTAAGAGTGGGTCCAAGCCCATGATAAAATACTCAAATCCAACTAATTTAAATTACCAAGATTCAGATTAGCCTTTTGTAAGGATTTCACCCTTACTAAGGGTCCTTGGGCTCACTTGAAGAAAAATAGAACTGGGGTTAGTATGACTTGGACAACAACCATCGGATTAGACTAGGTACTTTAAAAATGACTACTTGCTTTTCGAAAAAGATCACCAAAAAAAATAGTGAAACGTGAAAAAGTTGAAAAAATAAGAAGCAGAAAAAATGCAAGAAAGATGTCAAAGATGGCTAGAATTGCAAAAATGAAAAGGAGTCCAATGAAACTAAATAGTGCAGTAGGGTGAAAGTCGTCAATGGTAAAAATGTGAGTAAGTTGAAATATCATAGATAAAACCCCTTAGAGGTATTAAAGTGAACCAAATAATGAGGTAATCTATGCTTATTTGACTTTTGAGTAGTGGAGGTGTTTCCTTAGACTGGTCCTCTTTGTCTGTGGAAAGTGCACTAGAGTTTGTTCCTTTTGGTATGTGCCATCCAAAAACATGATCCGATGTTTTAAAGTTGTAGAGGACAAATTTCTATAAACTTTGAAAAAAAATCTTTTAAAAAAACTTATTTTTCACCGTCGAATTTTTATTTTAAATTTTGGTGTTAGGTATAAGTTCGGTAGCCATCCATTTTCAAAACCTTGGATCAAGCTCAAAAGAAGAAAAAAAAATTAATTTTTTTATTTTTGACTGAGTTTTTTCATGAAATCTAGAGGGTTGTGGTGTTGGATTGTTAATGTGGTAATCCATTTGAGCAAAATGTCCCTTATTAATACTGAAAATCTTATTATATTAATCAGGAAAATATTTCTTAATTATCAATCATTCAAACATGCATGTAGACACTGGGAGTATTAGAGCACGCAAACCAAGATCTTTGTTGCAACTTGGGCAGGTTGGAGGGTAGACTAGGCTTAACTCAAGTAGGAGACTCTTCAACCTGAGCTCAACTCAACCCGAGCATCAAGGTTGAGCTCATTAACCCATGCTCAACTCGAGCTTCTATACTTTGAGCTCGAACTAACCCAAGTTAGGTAGATTTGGGTGGGTTGGACAGGTTGGGCTCATTAAAACAAACCTAATTTAGTATAGCAATAGACTTATAAACAACAAATAAAAACAAAATTAGTGTTAAAAAAATCTTATGTTTTTTTCCTTACAACAAATCTATGTAAGAAATATTTAAAAAATATATATATTTTTTAAAATAAATAAAAAGATACAATTGATATAAAAATATTTACATGCTATTATATAGAGTCGGGCTTAGTTAGGTTGCCCACGCCCTCAACCTAAGGGCCGGCAACTCAAATTAAGGTTGGTTGAATATTTATAACTAACTAAGGTTTAACTCATATTCTACGTAACTTAGCCTAGACTCACCCCATCAATTGGGTTGCCAAGTCAAGAACCTTATTTTGGGGGTTGAATATTCCTTCTTCATTCACAATGGGCCCAATAAAAGACTTTCCCTTACGCACTTAAAAAAAGAGTTAGTGATTTTCTATCGCCCCCTTTGACACGCCCCCTGACTTGGTATGGGCCAGAACCATAGATTTTTCCCTTGGGATACACAATTGTACATCCTCATAAATATATGCAGATATGTATCCCTAAGAAAAAAAATCTATGGTTCTAACACATGCCACGTCAAGAGGTGTATGGAGGCGTGTGTCAGAGGGGGCGTCAGAAAATCATTATTCTAAAAAAAATCAAATAAACTCAAAAAAGTCTTTAGCACTTCATGATGAGATGGAAAACACTTAAGAGCGTATGAAAGATTTTATACTTTTTCTGAAGGGTTGGGATTGGATGATTCATGGAAAAAAACATGATCCTGACAATTAAAACATGGATACCATTGAAAACTTGGAATTTATGTCTCCCAATAATAAATATCCTTATGATATATATTTATTGTTGGATTTCTTGTTTTAACGGTTGGGATCATTTGTATTTCTATGAGTCATCTAATTTGGCTATTTTCTAAAATTCTAAACGACGGAACTCTGAGTAGGATTGAAAGTGTTCAAAAGCCTTATACAAACCCATATGTCTAGTTTTAATTTGATCAAGCTCAAATAATGTTATTGTGGAGGTCAAATTTGTGATTGACCTTGAGATGTGGTTTGAAGCAAAATCATTCACCAATAAATCGTAAGAATAATGAAAAAAAAAATGAAAAAGAGAACGAACACAAAAAAATTTTATGTGGTTCAACAAACGTGCCTACGTCCACAGGATTGAGGAGTTGTTCTACTATAAATCTGATTTACATGACCTCCTCTCCTCAGTCCTTCTCCTCCTTCATCTCTTCTCCCTTTCTCTCCTCCCATTTGTTCTCTTTACAATGGCCTTAGCCCTCTTTAAATAATAAAAAACCTTAAAAAGAGTCATAATCATAATTAAATTATAATTGACTCAATTACCCCCTATCAAATAAGATAATTACCAATTAGGAAAGAATCCTCAAATTGTAGAGGTGTTTTTTGTGAATACCTCGAGATTCTCTACCCTTTGATTGCTCGATCCTTGAGCCCTCGAGGTCTTTTGTAATGATATAAATTCTTTTAGTTAAACAGACGTTATCATTGAGTTTAAAAACATAGTTTAGACTGTCAACATGCTTAAATCTGACTTTAATATGATAAGTTGTGAAAATATTAATTTTATCAAGAAAACTTAAAGTGTAAGAGGTATTTTGATTAATAAAGAAAAATCGATGAGAAAATCATATATGAATCCTGATTTTGTAATACATATGCATTTTGCATATGTCACCTACTAGATCGCAATATTGAACCAAAATCAACTAATTGTATGTATGGGTATGGGTAATCAAATAACTAACAAACACCCCAAGATTTATGATTGTGATAATGATATTGATAAGCTATACTTTGATTAGGTTTTTGTGAGACATTGAGCCATAAATAATTTTTGGTGCAATCATTGAATGGCATCTCAGTGGATTACTCATATTACCTAGTGGATATGATATAGTAGCAAAACTTTGGATACAAAAAGCTTGCTCAGTGATTTTGAGTCTCAAAAAATGATGAATAGATGCTAAATATAATTTTTTTTAAAATAAAGAGTAAATTAATATTATTTATATTAATATTTAAGGTTCAAGTTATGGTTACTCATGAAAATTGACTCATGGGAAAAAATACATCATCCCACTCAATTAAGCACAAAATCCAATGATTTTAGATTTATCCTTGAGATAAGTATCTGTGACCAGTGGATTTCATGTTTTCATAGTTGAGTCATTTGGAAGTCGACCCATATATTAAATGTCAAAATAGGTCTCATTTAAAGGTTTCACCTTGGGCCTCAACTTGTACTGAGTCAGTCTTGATCAAGATCAAAAACCCACCATGTGAAAAATTTACATTCACGTTGCATTCATGAGGCAAACTAAGAAGATACTCTTGTATAGGACTACCTTCGCTTTCACCTTTGTCAAATCATATATCTCATAATAACATCATTTGTACACGACTTTCTTGCATTTCCACCGCATAATAAATTTCTTGCGTTAATGAGGTTGTGTTGTTAAAGATAGTAGATAAACATGAAATAGTAGGCTAACTCAGGACAAATGGTTCTCCCTCTTGAGAAAATATTTTGAGTTGATTCAAATTGGATAAGAATCATCTTGAAGTAAAATTTCTACCCACCAAATATGGTATAGTTTAAGAGCTATGGTTTAGAGATGAGGCATGTGTCTGTACCAATAGAAAATTGGAGACAATAGCTTCCCAAGACTATAACTCTCAAATCAAGACTCCAAATGGATTGGTTCTTTTTTCAGTAGGACCATCTTGAAGTCCAGTTCATACCAATAAAAAAGCTTTTTGACTGGAGTTGACTTGATTAGATTTTGACAATGACTTTTACCCATGTTTAAAAAATACAGATTGCTAAAATTTGCATGCATTTAGGTACAAACATGTCAAATTTTGCATTTGCATTCAAAACATTCTTCTATGTATACTCTTTACTTATTAAGGTTAAAATAAACTTGTTCAAGGGTTTTCCACGCCAATAGGATTACTGTAAGACTTGGTTTAAAAATCAACATGATTCATATATAGAATTTACATTTTGTCTCCACTCCAAATATTATCTCAAGTTTTGAAAATCTTTTAAAAGGCCTTGTTCCTAGGTAACCATCATTTTGATAGGTAGAATGGGGTGCTTAATACCTTCCCCACCCTTCAACTGATTCCCCTTACCCAAATCTCATTGGTTTGACCTTTAGGAGTCACTTTTTTCAAGAACAATATTTTTGAAAGAAATTTCTATATTTGGGTGACCATTCACACCCCAAAATATTCATGAACGGTGGCGAGTCCCAAACCCTAGTAGTTCAAATTTTCTTAAGTGAAGATTCTATATTTACATCCCTCATGTTCGAAAGATAAAAACTCTTCAAAAATAATTTTTTTTTTCAAGAAAGGTTTTGAGTGAAAAGTAGTTTTAGAAAGAAAGATTTCTAAGTTACTTGTAATGATCCTATTCTTTAGGATATGAATCTAGGTTTATGATCCAATGAGAGCGAACTGGTTTGATTAAAGTTTGATCTGGTAATATATTGAATTGGATCAATAACATCCCAATCTAATAGTAGGTGGCATGTGTAAACATGCATGTATTGTAAAAGTTAGGATATATGCAAGATTAAATTTTTATTACATTACCTTCATTACAGCAAAACGTCTTGTATGGTCGTTTTTTTAAGCTTTAAGGCCTCTCAAACTCCCCACACGCCTATCGCTAAACGCATCGTAGAACTCGTATTTCGCTGCCTGTGTATTGGCCTGTTAGAAGCCTATCTTATGATGTTACTCTATAAGCTGGGCTCTGCAAGTCTCAACATTTTGAGCAGATACGTTCCGAAACACATCATTATTTAAATAATTATTTTAAAAAATTTAAAAGGTCATCCAAGGGTGATTTTTGACTTTGCATAAAACTTTATCTCATTATAATATTGAAGATTAAAATGGATTTTTAAAACAAAAAAATTCAACAAATTAACCATGGGAGTCATGTCTTAATAATTACATTTGCTTTGACCAAAACCCTAATAATTAGTAAATATAAATGCTTTGTGGTGACATTTTTGGAAGAAAATTTTGGTGTCAACTAGCCTTTACCTGCCCTTCTCTCATTATGATAGTAAAGACATAGAATGTATACAATATGTTTTGAAGTATGTACCATAGTTTTAAGAGTTAGGATCTAAAATCTTGGTTTTAAATCTTGTCTGAGACCGAGATGGCTCGTCCGACACGTTTTGGTATCGTCCACCAACGAACGTATCAAAAGAGATTTAAAATCACATTTCATTTTTTTCTCATTGTTGAATAAGACGACTCAAATGTCTTAAAAAAAAACTCGTCCAAGACGAGTTGGTATTGTTCATGGATGAGGCGAGATGAGATGTCAAAACGAGTTTTAAAACCATGTCTAGAATGTGTCCCATTCCTATTATAAAGTACAATATCTACATGACACATTTTTGTTGGAGTTTAAAGCTCCTGGGGCTTTTAACCAGGTCATGCATACCCCCCGATGTGTAGATTGTTATAGGAGCATAACACCATTATGGATCGTGACTCTAATTTTAAAACTTGTCGAGTCAACCCAAAATTTTATTGAGTTGACTTAACTTGATTGGATTTTGGCATTATTTCTCTCAAAATTCAATGGAATCAAATTGTGTAGTCAACTCATCAACTTTTTGAGTCAGTTCTTGCCTACACATGTAATACTTTGTTGGGAAACAAAAATTAAATATTTTTATTTTAAAATGTTAAAAGCTTATTTGAAAATTTAATATTCTTTTTATTTGACCCATTTAAGACAATTCACAAGTTTTGTACGTGACTTGATTCAATGCACATAATAGTGGAGTGGAGTCAAGCTTGAGTTTTAAACTATATTTAATTTGGTTCAATTTGAGGCAAAATTGGATCTGAACCAACATAGGTCAATTCCACTAAATAAGATCAAGAACCGAACCACAATGCCATTGGAACAAAACCAAACCAAACTTAGGTTGGTTTGGTCCGGTTCTATGGGTTGTCAATATTCTATAAATTAGAAGTAACATATTCTTAATGAAAAAAATAAACATAAAATTTTATACAATAAATCATTAATCTATCCAAAAAAATTCATGATAAATTCATAAAAATATCATTAATCTATGTCCTAACTCTTAAAATAATTAATAATAAATTAACCTTAGATATTTGTTATAAATGCTACTCAATCTGTTACTTGGGACTAAAAACCTGCTCCTGCCTTTGCTTCTAATGATAGAAAGGAGGGGAGGGAAGGATGCGCGCCAGACAGAGGGAAAGCCCGTAGCTTCACGGGGCTGTTCTTTACTCTACATACGCAACTAAGTCCACTAAATAGACTTTGGTAGTATTGGATGTTTAATTTTTAAATTTAGGTTTGTTAGTCAAGTGGCACAAAATCTCAAGTGAAGTTATGAAAAGGCCTCTATTTAAGCTCATTGTCCATATCAAAACCTAGAAGTTGGATCTCAATACTCGATCTGATAAGATCCAATCCCATAACACAAGATATGTAAAATAGTATTAATTAGAGTTTCTTGGTTTTTGAATTGATTGCCAATTTCGAGTCCAATTCAAAATCCGGGAAACTCTCCAACAATCAAATCAACAAATTTGAAGAAATCGGCATCCAAGAACCTAAAAGTTAGGTTAGAAAAATATATTTTGGATTATTCTTTTGAGTCGTGTTGGAGTAATATTAAAATTGACATTGATTCTGTTGTGCTACGTGTGATAATTTTGATGAATAATACGAAAGAGAAAAACAAGAAAGAAATATAAATAAACACACAGATTTAACGTGGTTCGGCGATGTGCTTACATTCACAAAAACGAGAAACTAAATTTTCATTATGTGTCAAAGTAGGGTTACATCATAAGAATTTATAATAAATCCTAATCGTACAATAGGTATTAGAAGATTTCAATAATACCCTTGTACCATACCGCGGGGGCATTGCTCCCGTACCCCAACCTACAAAATTCGTCCCTGGCAAACATATATTCTTAGCAGATGCTGTCGTTCACTCTATTCTGTTCGATATATTATGCGTTCCGAGCGGAGCAAAGAACGCAAACTCTCATCTCACCACTCCGGCATCTGCCTGTATTTTTTTATATACGTATTCCACTCAATATGAGCCATATACATCAACAGATTCTCTCATTGCTGATGTGGAGGTGCACACATAGCCAAATAAGCCTTTCACTTGCATCTCGACGAAAGGCATCTATGGATCTGTACATACATCCACATAAGTAATGTGAGAATCAATGTCAATTTTAATGTTACTTCAGCATTTTCCTATTTTTTTTTTTTACCAAATTACTATAAAATGGATTTTATATATATATATAATATATATATATATATATATATATATATATATATATATATATATATCAAATATCCATTCATTCAAAGCATGTCAATAGTAGTTGTTTTTATTTTTTTGTTTTTTTTATTTTTTTGTATTTTTGTATTTTTTGTTTTTGAGAAGAAGTATTGGGTAGGTACGGGAGCAAATCTTCTATAGTAATTTTTTCCTACAGTTCATTATAGTGATTTTTCTATACTCTTGATTCAATCCCTTTTTAAATTAATAACACCCAAATCTTTTAGATTTTCGAGCATAAATCAGATTTAAAAAGAAAAATCTACAAAAAGAATTTTTAAAACCATGATCAAAGGTTTTGAAAAAGAATGGTCATTGAACTCTTAAATTTAAACGAAATGTAGATTTAGGGTATGTTTGATTGCATGAAAAGTGACTTTCCATGAAATTTGAAATCTATGAAAAAATAGTGGTGGAAAATAGGTAGGGTTGGAAAATCAAATTCCATTGTTTGATTTTACTTGGATAAAATCATAGAAAAAATATGAGAAGAAAGAAGAAGAGAAAATGAGGAGGAAGAAGGAGGGGGAAGGATGTGGCGGCGACAGTGACAACGACGGAGACGGTAGTGGTGGCGGTGACGGCGATGGTGGCGGTAGAGGTAAATGAGGAAGAAGAAGGAAGAATGTGATGGTGATGATAACGGCGACGGAGGTAAGTGAGGAAGATGGGAGGAAAACATGGTGGTGGCGGCGAAGGAGGTAAGGGATGGAGAAAAAGGAGAAAAAGAGAGAGAAGACGGTCGGAGATGGTGATGATAGAGACGGAGACGGCGACGGTGACGACGACGACAGTGACGATGACAACGATGATGATGAGGTTAATGTAATGGTGGTGGTGGTGATAGGAAAGAAGAAGATATGAGTGGGGAAGAATTAGGGATGGAAAATATGGGTGGATTTCACTTTCCCACCCATATTGGTGGGAAAGTGAAATCCATGTTTTAATGGACTTTTTGATTGGGGTGGAAAATGAATTTTCATTTCTATGTGCAATCAAACACTTGAAAAATGTCATTTTTCATGAAAATTGATTTTCCACCCTATTTTTCATGTACAATCAAACATACCCTTAATAGTGTATTGTTGTTGTGGCATTATCTCAACTGCTAAAAATCACTATTGATAATTACAGGAAAAACCTACTACAAAGGATCCACTCCCAAGCGGTGTGTGCTAAATATCGCATTTTTGTACTTTATTATTATCTAAAAATATGAAATTGAGATAAACGAATATAGCATAACCATTAGAGTTGCTCAAAGTAATGAGATCCAACTCCACCGGTTCGACATGAACCAGCCCGATAACAATAGTAAATCTGCTAATGAGGTAGGGGCATTTTCGTAACTCAGTGAATCTACCGAATATCCAATCGGATTCAAGAGTTGAGGTCCAACTTATCGGTTTGATATGGACCCGGACCTATACCAATAGCAGATCTGCTAACGCAATAGGTAGGGGCATTTTCGTAACTCACTGGAGATTAAATAACAATCAACACCACGTCACCACCTCCTTATCACTTGAATCCAAGGCCCACTACTAACAAACTAAAATTTAAAAACATCCAACGCTGGCAGACAAACACACAAAAAGTAGCCGTTACAAGAGCGTCGAACATAACGTTCCTCTCCTAAGTCCTACCCCATCTCAACCCCTTCTTCAAAAAACCTGAAGAACTCAATCCCTCTTTTATCACAATCAACACCTCTCAAAGAAACCAATTTCAGCCCAAATTTTCTTGTCTTCTCACATCTTTGCATCGATTTCTTGTGTTCTACAGATTGATTTTTGCCACACACAAAAAAACCAGAAACATGACACCTATAAAAGACCCACAAACATCTCGGCATCGTGTTTCCGAAAATTTCAATCCCAATCACTCTAATTCAAGTCCAGTGCAGAAACCAGGAAAGTCTCCATCAATCAAATCGACAAATTCGAAGAAATCGGCATCCAAGAACCTAAATCAGATCCTGTCACCCCGTAACAAGATCAGAGAAAGGAAATTCTTAGTGGCAAAGAAGAACCCAAAGGCGGTGGGGATTGCGGCATCCACGATCACCTGTAAATGCAATGAGTCGGGGGTTAATCTCAAGAAATGCCCTTGTGTCGCTTATCAGAGTCTTCGATCATCTCAAGAAGATTTCTTCAAGAATGGGAGCATTATTGATCAAGAATGGGAATCTGATAAGTCGAAGAACTATCCGAGAGCCGATCACAAAGAGGAAGAGATTTACCAGATCATCGAAAGCATCAAAAATGGTGATGGGTCAGAAGTTAAAACCCTAGAAGGTAATGGGTCTTGTTCAGATGAGCTAATCAATCAAGAAATCGATGAGAATAAGTTTTCGGGTGAAATGGGTTGTTCAAAGATCAAGAGAAGGAGGGACAAAATGCTTGAAGAAACCAGGAGCAGTGTTCCAGATTCAGGTTCTGGACGAGTGATGAATTTGGTTAAGACGTTTGAAAAACTTCTTTCCATCCAAAGTTCAAAGGATTCAAAGGGAGAAGAAGATGAAGAGAAGGAAGAAAGTAACAAGGAGATGAATCAACCACCTAAAGCTCCAGAGACTGAGGAGGATTCTTTTTCCTCTTTCCCTCCAGCAGAGTTGTTCTTCACATTGGATAATTTCGGTATGGATTCGAGGGTTTCATCTTCGCTCGACAGCAGGCGAAGGTCAGTAGTAAATCGATTGGATTCTACTTAGTACTATTTTATAGGTTCTGATTTATTTTTATTTGAATCCTATCTCCAGTTTTACAAGCAGAACTAGTGCTGGAGGCCGAAGGAGCCGACGAAATGTAAGAATTTCATACTTACTTCTTGTTTTTCTTTTTTCCTTCAATGTTATTAGTGGTGTGTCGGTTTGTTGATGCAACTGTGAACTTCTTAGAGTATTTTTTTTTTTTTTCATCTTTTAAAGTTTTGATGTTTATGCAAGTTCAGAGCACTGAGTCCACTGGGGTCTTTGGTGGAAGCAAATGGAAGAAGAAACAACTCAAACTCACTCAACAAAGGCCATTCAAGCTAAGAACAGAGGTACCCATAATCATAAATCACCTAAAATTCCTACTGGTTTTCAAAATTACCTTACTTAATTGCTTACAGTTGCCCAGATTAATTTTTTTTATGGAACCCACGACCTCGAAGTTGCCATGTAATGTGTCAAACCAACTGAGCTATGGGTCTAAGCCCAAGTACCCAGAAATTTGATGGCAGTGTAATTGGCTATAAAAGAGTGGGTTTGTTATATAGAGTAAATGCTTAAAAAAGCTCTATTTTTTCTTAACCTTAACCACAGGCCTATTTCATCTTTTCTTATAATAATAAATAAGAAGGAATCTCTTCTTCAAATTACCCAAAATGCCTGTTCGTAGTAGCAGGTTGTATGACTCGTATCAATAAAACAAAACAAAACAAAAAAAAAAATGGATCCTTGTTTCAAGACAGTGATGTGTTCATAATTTTTTATAAAATTAGTGTTTGTTACTTGGAATAAACTCTCTAACAGTCTAACTTACTTACATACCCAATTGATTCTCAGGAAAGAGGGAAATGTAAAGAGGAGGAATTCTTCCAGAAATTAAAGGAAATGTTTACGGAGGAGGAGAAATTACGGATACCAATCGCACAAGGTCTCCCGTGGACAACAGATGAACCAGAGGTCAGACCTTACGTCATTTAGTTACAAATAATCTCATGCAAGTTATGCAAATTTGTCAATTTAGCACAACTGCAACCATTCTTTATTAAGTTACCTTCCAAACCCACACTACTTTGATGGAGAAATAGAATAACAATTAAGAAAGTAGTGATTTATGGAAATTATCTTTATATTTCTTCCTTGATAATAAACCAATATTCAAATTTGCTTTTACCCAAAAGATTACACATGTCCTTCATTTTGCATCTGTATGTTCAACTTTTAATTGCATGTGATCTCAGTGTTTGGTGAAGCCTCCAGTGAAAGAAATCACGAGACCAGTCGACTTGAAGCTTCACAGTGACGTGAGGGCAGTGGAACGAGCTGAATTTGATCATTATGTAAGAATCTAATAGACTTATTTACTTATTTACCATAAAAATATAAATTCTAACATATATTGGTTTACATACAAAGATGAACTTAAAGAACATCCACTTAAAAGATACCCAAACCTGTATTCTTGTTCTTCTACAGGTTGCTGAGAAGTTGAGCATTATTGAGCAATACAGATCAGAAATAGAGAGGCAGAAAAAGGTAAATTATCAGCTTTCAACTGTCATAAGGAGTTTTATTTTGATATGTAATCTTTTCTATGTTGTTTTTGTTTCCGCGTAGTTGGCGGAGGAAGAAGAAATGAAGAGGTTGAGGAGGGATCTTGTTCCTAGAGCTCAACCCATGCCCTATTTTGACAGGCCTTTCATCCCACACAGGTAAGGATCTTGCCTGATTTTGATTGAAATCTTGCCTTTATGATTACTTATATATTCTCCCTTGTTTTGAACATGAGACTGGTAGACCTTCAACATAAGATGTCTCTGATTTTTGTGGGATTGTGTGTTTTGTTTATAAAGGTCAATGAAGCATCCAACCATTCCAAGAGAGCCAAAGTTCCACATTCCTCAGCACAAGAAGATTAAATGCATGACATGGAATGATATTAACATCTACACACACCAGTACTGATGAGAGCGAGAGGAGGGGGAGGAGCGAGGTTGGATCACAAATATTGAAGGTCATTGAAGGATCCTACCATTTCAATAAAGCCAAGTTCCACACTCCTTAGCATAAGAAGATCAAATTTATGTCATGGAATGACATTGATGACACCCATCAGTACTCTGAAGAGATAAGGGAGAAGTTAATAAAAAGAACCACAACGCCCCCCCTCTCTTTCTTCTTTGGTAATTCTTCTTTCTTCTTTCTTTAGTAATGTTTTTTGTCAAGCAATAGATATAATTGCATTTTTTCAGAAACTAGTGACAACATCGCTGCTGGGGGCTGGTGTTGATTTACACTTGTGCTCTTAATGGATACATCTCATATCTCAACAGTGTCTCTGCTTGTTCATATAATGCCATTTGGTTGATATTTTCTTCTGGTTATGTTATATATAGAATCTAAAGGATGTGATAAGGGAATGATCTATCTAATTAAGTGAGTAGATCTCACTCTCCGCTCATTATTATTTTTCACTAGGCCTTGATTTTTATGCATTAAAAGTAAACAGGCCCATTGCTTATTTATTTGAAAACAAAATTAGCTCATTGACCAAGATGTTCGCAGTTCCCATAATCAATTTTTGTGTATTCTGCATGGGTTATCGAACAATTTAACCTCACTGACTAGAGGTCACTTTGACCATCTTTTGTGGGGAATGGGTTTCTTTGCTAAGATAGATGAGAGAAGATCGGTTTTTGTATTGTGCATGAGTTTTCAAACGGTTTAGCTCACTTACTGGATTTAGTTTTACCATAGTTTGTTGGAATGAGTTTCTTCTTGGACACAGGAGAGAGAAGAACGAACACTGGTTAAAACATAAGGACTACCTCGGATGACATGTTCAAAGCTGAGTTTCGTTCTCCCTAGTGTCGTTATTAGTCTTCGTTAAACATATCCAACACACCCCAATCAGTCTTTTGCATCCCTGTAATTCCTTTTTCACCATCTTCTCGACCTCCTCCTTGTATTGCTTCTTTTCTTCTTCCTGTTTTTTTTTAATTCTAGTAAAATCATATACTTGTAATGTCTTCGATTGAGGTATACTTTTCATATGGTTAGAAGAAGTATTTGTGTAGCATAGGATGCAAATACTCCATTCTTTTAAGTTCAACTAAGAGATCTCTTAGGCTAATATATGCCAATTCTGACCCCAATTTCGTGACATTTGTATCCAATTCATGTTCGTACCCTTAATCTTGACATCCACAACTTTACCATTATCCACACAACATTGTAAACAAGCACGAGTATCCAATATGGGTTGCCCTTGATCTCAAACTTGATGCCACCTGCCTTGACACAAGGCACACGGCGGAACTTGATGGGGACAATGCCAGCCTTGCCTTATATTGTGCTATTTGTAGTAACTTGGGCATGGAGAGGTCAAAGTGCTTGCGAGGTGGTTGCACCAACTCCCATTGTCGCTAGGCAAAGCGTCGTTAGGGGGGCAGAAGTTGGTGGCCGTGACATGAATTGTACCGGGCTTGCACCATTGTGAAGAGTTATAGCATCCTATCTCAAAGCATGCACCACATGCAAGGCCATTTTTGAAGAGAGCTGTGCTTAGGGCCGCTGTATTTAGGCCGTATCCTTGTTGAAATAAATCGCCATAGCCACAAGCGCTCTCTATGCATAGAAAATAATCAAAATTTAAAATCAAGTGGTATGTATGATTAATGTTACACAAATTTATGCTCTAAAAAGTAAGAGTTGTAAAGAAATTGATCCAAGAACAATATAAAAGAAATAAAGCAAGATGCAAGCACATAAGAAACACATAGCTTTACGTCGTTTCCTCAAGATTGAGTTATGTCCACGGATCTAAACCCTCAACATCATTCATCCAATACTTTGAAAAAACATCCACTGATTCTAAAGGATAAATTAATGTGGAACTCTATAAATGGTCCTAGGGAAATAAAAATATTTTTTGTTCAAATTTTGCCCATCAAAGATCTACCAATAAAAGGAGTTAAATGAAACATTTATGCCCCTTAATCAATGGGTATAAAATAAGAATAAGAGTTAAATGAGAAATACCTTTTTCTTTAATCTCTTGTAAAAATTAGGTTTTGATGACAAAATTGCCTCTTGTTGTTTGCGTGATTTAATTAATTACCTTTTCTACAGTTATGTCTTTTAAAATCAATGGTAAAGAAAATATGAAAACTATCAATTAAATCAAAGTTTTTGTCGTAAATCTGATCCTAAAGGCTGAAAAGGTTGATTATAAGGGTATTTTAGTGCTTTCCATTAGTCTCTCATAGAAGACTGTGGTCAAGGGCATATCATCAGTTTGAACCCTTATTAGCAATCTATTGTTTTATTCACGAAAAATTGGTGAATTTTTTGTTTTTGATTTTTTCAATACAAATATTATTCGTCTAAATACTTGAATAATTCAAAAAAATTCTGTATTTTAATGAGGAAATAATTTTTTATGAATATTATAATATTCGATAAAATAATGACATTAACTTAAGTTACTAACAAAACTCCAGTCTCCTCTATCGGTTGGATTTCATGTTTACATGGCCAGGGTCATATGTTTTCTCTTTAAGTCATTCTTATATTTTGCAAAATATTATAGGCCATTTTCGTAAAAGAAGCCACATATTGACTAAAACAAAAGGTTTATATAGAAAAAAATTCACAAAAATAAAGAAAAATTGAAGAACTTACGCATCGTCTCGTGACCTGATAAGTCACCATAGAATGTTGCAGAAGCTTTAATCCATTTATATTGTCTTGCTTCAGTGGGGATCCAGAATACAACCATGGCAATAATGAGCCCAACCATAAAACTACCACTGCCCATCTCACCAAAATTTCTCTCTCAAACTGTGACAATGGTTATATTTTCTAAATCAAAGTTCTAAGTAAAGGTACTTATTGTTATACATAGAGAATAATACACCAAAAAAATTAAGAAGGAATTTTTCATTATTACTATGGAATGTTTATAAATGGGCCTTAGGAAATAAGACTATATTTTCCTATTTTTGCTAATGGAATCTCATTGAAGATCTACTAATAATAGGAGTTAAATGAAAAGTTTAAGGTCCTTTAATGAATCGGTTTGATTTTATAAAACAAATAATAAGAATTAAATGAAATATTATATGTTTCAAATAATCTGACTGTCGTTCTATAAGTTGCATGGTTTCAAACAGGGCGGAGCCAGGATTTTCTTGTAGTGGGGGCAAACTATGGTTAGTTGTATAGTTGAAGAACTTGAAGATGAATGATTTTAGGGAGAAATTCTAAGGTTTTTTATTAGAAATTGAAGAAAATGATAGTTAAGTCATTTTCAATTAGTATATGAGAAGGCCCCAAAACATTGAAGGGGAGAGGGAGGGGGTTGGGGGCAAATGGGGAGAGAGGTGAGGGACTAGGGACAAATGGGCATGTAATTAGTTGAATATATAAGGGTGTCTCAAAGTTCTGTGGGGAAAATTGCCCCCACCAACTACTTACTAGCTCCACCCTCGTCTGATGCTGAGACATATCGCTCGAGTTGTCTCGGTATCATGCATGCACGAGACGGACAGACAAGTTTATTTTTCGGATGATGTAGACATGAGATTTTCGAGTCCAAAGATCCCTACTACTTGGATCATATTTTGAAAATCTCAACTAAGTCAATTTTGTATATTTTGATTAAAATG
This sequence comes from Akebia trifoliata, assembly GCF_017979445.1. Classification (NCBI taxonomy): domain Eukaryota; kingdom Viridiplantae; phylum Streptophyta; class Magnoliopsida; order Ranunculales; family Lardizabalaceae; genus Akebia; species Akebia trifoliata. The sequence goes on from NC_141379.1 coordinate 7,197,224, forward strand.
ATTAAGTTTTTAGAATTTAAATTCTATTATATAAATAAAATATGATTTTATGACTAAACATCTTCTAATCTACCTTTTTTCATATAAATAAATAATATATTGCAAACCGAATTAAATGGTTTATCTTGTCCGAAAAGAATTTCCTCTTCGAGACAACTCAGTCTTGTTCATGATGAAGACGAGATGTTAAAGTGAGATTTGAAACCATGTTTACACTATGAGAAAAATTAATTTCAATTCAAATTTCATTAATTTGTGACGTTTAATTGAAATCATATTGTTTTTTGGGTAATTTATGGAATCTAGCCAACTCACCATGATAGTTGATCACCATAAGTTCGTAAGAGAAATTATTTAATGAACCTGAGGGATTTAATTCTAGATATCCTAACTTTTAGAGGGTAACTTGATTGTCCAATTAGTGAACTTTAGTTTTTCTTAATGTCCCCTCACCCCCTTTAAGTTAATAAGATCGATGGTTTAAATTGTTGTGATCGACAATTCAAATTATTGAGATCAACCTTTGTTCCAATCATTAATGATTTTGTTTATTTGACAAAATCCCATAACGTCTCTGACTCCCAACAATCGGAACGATTCAAACCACACAATTTGTCATCCTTTATATTCAATCCCACATAACAAACACAAAGAAAGACAATGTAAAACCTTCAATTCTTGATCAATTCAAGTAGATGTTAAGAAATTCTTGAACCAATGGACAGAGTCCTTGGGATATCTCTTGAGGTTGTCTTTGTAATCCACAAAATAGAGGCCAAACCTAGAAGTGAATCCAGCTGCCCATTCCCAATTATCCAATAGAGACCATGCAAAATATCCTCTCACATTACACCCATCTTCTCTGCATCAAAAAATCAATTAAAACTATTAGCTTCTTCTCCCTATCACTGCATACCAAAGTAAGGATGTATAAAATACAAATCATGGTTTTAAAATCAAATTTTGGGTTTCGATCAGGGCCCACCTAGCCCAGTTTCAAGTTGATCCAATTTGATTTGATCGAGTTATAAAATCTCCTAGGCCTTTCAATGGATTGGGTTTGGCCTGGCCGTCGTGGAGCAGGTATGGGTTGTGTTACGAGGCCCATTAAGTTATCTAGTCGGGACAGGTCAGGGTTGAACGCTTGGCCCATCACGATAACCTAGTATAATATTAAGAGTCATGACAATCTGACTACCCCACGTGGCACACTCAATCAACTCTTCTGACGTGATAAGTTCGGGAATTGTGGATCTGTACGTCTCGGGATACACAATTCCCTTGGGATATACATTTTATGGGGAAGTACAGTATTGTATCCTGAGACGTACAGATCCACGATTCTTGAACTTGTCACATCAGAAGAGTCCATTGAGTGTGCCACGTGGGCTAGTTAGATTATCACAGTTCTAATATTGAGGAAAATGCGTAACATTAAAATGTACGTCAATTCTCACATCATTGACGTGGATGCATGAAACCATAAATGTTTTTCATCAAGATACGAGTGAAAAGCATCTATGGTTATGTTTGCACCTCCACATCAGCAATATGAGAATCGATGTACATTTTAATGTTACTCCAGCACAACTCTAATATTAATTATAACTTATAGAATCGTGATAGAGTAACATTGTGGGGGAAATCATGGGGGACACGTCTGACGTGGAAGTGTGTAAGAACCATAGATGCTTTTCATCAAGATACAAATGAAATCTTGATGAAAAGCATTTATGATTCCTACACAATTCCAAATCTCCGCATTATCATAACTTATAATGTATTATATCTTTATTTTTAATATTTATATGAAAATTTGTGGGGGCAGCCCGGGACAAATGGGCATGGATACTTGTGAGTTGGACTTGGTATTTGAGCCTGATTAGGACCAACCAGGCCCATCCATTGACAACCCTACTAAAATTACTCAATCTGAACACATTTATACATACAAAAAAGTTATAAAAAAAAGTGGAAATTACTTAACATGCTTTTGACCACAAAATTTGTTTTTTTATGATCAAGAAACTGAAAATTGGCTCCCAAATGTTGTGCCAAATGCAACCTAATCGTCTTATCGGATTCAGTCCGAAACCAACCTTGTGGCACTCATTAACACTATAATGTTAGATTACTTACTTGATAGAAGCGAGTAAGTTTGTGAGATAGTCATTATGGTATTTGATCCTTTTCTCATCCTTAAGAGCATCTTTGATGGATATAAATGGGTCATTTGAATCATCCATCCCTGTAAAACCAACAATAAACAAAGCTATCTTAGCTTATATTCTTCTATTAATGGTGTCAAAATGTTTGATTTAGTAGGGATAACATTATGATTTTTTTACCATTTTCAGTTATAATAACCAAAGGGTTCCCATACTTTTGCTTGATATAATTCATTAAGCTTCTGATCCCACCAGGCACAATGTACAACCATATAGATGATGCCTGCAATTCAATCACCAAGTAAATTAACTTGTATTTCTAGAATAAACAATGATGAATAATCCAAAGGACCCAAAAAAACAAGAACAAAAACTTGATATTGTCAGGCCTATGGGTTTTATATCCAAGCACATTAATGCATTTAACATGCTTTTTAATATAAAAAAAAAATGTGCATGATGATGGTGTCAACATCTAGTCTGAAACTATCACAAATGGATACCAAAAATAAAATGTTGACATGTTTGGGCTTACCCTATCTCCTATTGGTATCCCATTTCTGAAGGCTGGAAAAGGAAAAAAACCAGAAAGAAGAAGAGTATGATTAGTTAGCAATAAGAAATAAAACACAAAAGAGATGCAATTTAATAGAAGCAAGAGGAACATTAACATCAATAGATCTTCAAACCCAAAAAAACGATTAAAGTCTTGAGAAAATCTGTTTAATTATGAAATTGCATCAAATGAATGCTAACAAACATAATATGGAGATTAACAAGGCTCTAACAATCCTATAATGAACATTAACATCAATTGATCTTGATAATCTATTAAAAAAATATTAGAGTCATACATACAACAGCTATTTAACTTGGTTAATTTCCAATAGACAAAGATAATTGTAAATTTACAAGCAAGTTAATAAGCTAAAAAAGAAATAACATTTAAGAAGTCATCATTCAAGGGCTTTTCATTTTCCAAAACATTTAAAGGTAAAACAAAAGAAGAAAAAATAGTGAAATCGCAAAGAACTTACGAAGAGTAACAGCACCAGCATCTGCCAAGGAGTCGTTCAATAGATTACCAATAATACTTGTCGAATTGTTCTTAGCGTAAAATGTCGTATAGTGATTAATCCCTACAAAATCCGAAGATCCCTTAAGTAGAGCAGCTTCAACTTTGGAAAATGTTGGTAATCGGCTTCCAACTCTTTTTTTCATTGAGCTCGGATAATCCCCGAAGAACAAGGGGTCTATAAACCTGCAATTTAGTTAAATAATTGTTTAATGGTAATTTTCATTGTAAAAATTAGGATTTGTACTAGAGAAATTAGTGAAAACTTGGTCTACAAGACTGCAACACAAGTGTAAAGAAGCACAAACTAGGGCTTGAGACTCATAGCTGGTTGGTTGACATATTGTAATGCACTTCGCATGCACGTACACACAGAGATATGCTCATTTGGTTGAGGTATTGTAAAGTAACTTTGAGGTTGTGCGTTTGCACCCAACTCAACACTTACAAGCATAATTGTGTGTCCCACAATTCGACGTAGCGGTTGCAGGTCCATTTCACATGACACACACGAATTTTGGACTCATAACAGAAGATGTGTTGCGGGGGTGCATGAGACAACGTCCCCACATAAAAGGGCAACCTTGTAATATTTTCTTAAGGGTTTTTTCCTATTTTTAGGAGATAGACGTGTTTTAGCAACTCCTGAATTTAAAAATAGAGATTTTTAAGATTGCAAAACTTGAAAGAAAATAGTGATTGATCCTGTTCTGATCTGTGGACATAGGCACACTGTCGAATCACGTAAATCCTTGTGTTTGTGTGATTTTTATAGTCTTTATCGTTTCGTTTTTTCACAAGATGTGGATCAGGACTTAATTGAATGGGAAACATGATTCATTTAACCGTCCCCAAATCTTTGGGATATAACTTCGAAGATGCTGATGAATCAACTCAAGCTCACACGTGCATGCACATGCATGTACACATGATAAATAACATAAGAAAAGAAGTTGGTAAATAGTGTTACCAGCCAAATTGAAAATCTTGTGCTCTCTGTGTGGCTTCAATGTTGGCTGTAGAGTTTGATGTTGGTATGTACCATATAACATCGAACGATATCCCCACTGATCCGTTTTGTTTAGACTGCATGCACATGGTGAATATCATACCAGAGGTGAAAGATGAATCTATTTTTAGGTTGGGTAAGGCATGCCAAATAATAAGAGTAGGGCTACCAATGGATCAGATTGGGATAGATTTGGAACAAATCTGTGAAAAGAATTGGATATCAGATCTCTTGAATTCTAGGATCCAAATCCATATAATAACAATTGGATCAAATCTAATTAGACATACAAATATAAATAAATTTCATATATTTAAACAATATATTAAACATTGAATAAAATACAAATATATTAAATAATTAATATATTTAATAAATAACTATTTTATATTTCATTTAAAAAATAAAACCAATCAAATTAATACTATCTTTCAATAACTTTCCTTATATGACGCTAAATATTATAAAAATTTATTTATGAGTAAAGTCAATTTAATCGTTTTTCGACAAATATTACTATTTTATATACATATATATCATAGTTTAATGAGTCTCATCTTAAGATCACATGTCTCAAGGAGAAAACCTCATATTCTTTTAATGACAAAATATATATATAGTTTTAAAACTCAAAAACTAGACTCAAGTACTTAAATCGAATAGTTATCAAGTCTAGTCCACTAGAATGAGTCAAATAAATATATATTAAATTTACTAAATTTTTTAATAATCACTTTTATTACTTTAAAACAAAAATAGTATTAATTCTATTTTTCAAAGTAATATTAATAACTCAGCTCCATGTCGTATAAATTTGCCTACATTAATTAACAAGATAATAATTAATAATTTACCTTATATTTTTTTCTGTAAATATCCGCAACAGTGCCATGTGAAAGGAGAACATTGTGTGCAACAATGTAAGGTTCAGTTGCGGAGTTTCCAGCTCTACAGAAGAGGTGAAGAAGTATGGAACAACGGCCCGGTGCTTGGAGGCCCACATCATACCCTTGTATTGCAAACGTGTGGGGCTCATTGAAAGTTATCCAATGCTTCACTCTGTCGCCAAACTTCTCAAAGCATGTTTCTGCGTACGTTGCAAAGTCCTTTCTATCAAAGATTAAGGACAATTCGGTCATTTTCTTCATATGGGTATTTTTGTCAGAAAAATCTTATTTTTATCAAATAAATTTAACATTTATTACATAATTTGTGGACTGAGCCATCCTGTGTACTTGTCTTCTAAGGCTTGTGGAAGATCCCAATGATAAAGTGTCACATACGGTTCGATTCCTGCACATTAGACAATTTTGGATTTGGGGTTCAATTTGGTTAATTTGAATAAATTTGAACAATTTTTATGAAAAACCCTTATCTTGTTCTTAATATTTGAATGATAAAGAAAATAAAATAAATATTCGACGATTACCTGATCGACCATTGATTGATCTTTCGATTTAATCAACTGGTCCCTTATTTGGAGAACTTTATTAATTTTGTGACTATGATCCTAAGTTTTAGTTAGTTATAATAGCTCATACTATTTAAATAATCTATATATTATTATTTGGTACCTTTGGCGAGTAAAGCGTTGATGAGATTATTGTAGTGATCGATCCCAGCCTGGTTTATTTCGCCATTTCCGTCTGAGAGAGATATATATATATATTTAATAGAAAAAGATTAAAAAATGTATAAAAATAATAATTTAAAATTGAATGAGGCCGTAAACTCACTAGGATAAATCCGAGACCAAGCAATTGAAAATCGATAGGCATCCATTCCCATGTCTACCATTCGTTGTATATCTTCCTGCATTCACATTCCAAATAATAATAATTTGATAATGGGATTAAATGGGACCATATTAATTTAAATCCAAACATCCCTAAATTAGGTTTGGGATAGTCACATAGGGTTGGGTAACGTCGGAACAAGGGACATTAAACAATATTTAACCTGTTTTCTATTTGGATTTGGTCCAAAAATTCAAATACGACAAATTTGATTTTTGAATCATTCGAATTTTGGGACAAGTGAGACTCGTTTCATACCCTAATTTTGATTGGTATAATGTCATTTATAGCCTTACAATGAGCTGATTTTTTACTCAATTGATTATTTTTAATAGTCGTGATAATATGACTCACCAGGTAGCATACTTAATCAACTTTCTGATGTGGACAAGTTTGGAACCCTAGATTTGTAGTCCCGAGATACATGATTGTACTTCCCCATAATCGATGGAAGTGTATATCTCGAGATGTACAGATCTACGAAGTCCACATCATGAGTCGATTCGGTATGCCACCTAGTGAGTCATATTATCACGACTCATTTTAATAATAATAAAAAATGTGGAAAGGGCTTACAGAATAAAGGTGGTACTGATCCACGGCAACATCTCCATTGCTAAAATCAGCTATCTTTCCTAAACAGCAAAAGAATAAGCAAATATTAAAGTGAGATAATCTGAGCCATTGGTCCACTTAGTGATTAGTAACTCACTATCTCCAGCACCAATCAGATGTTCTCATAGAAATGTGATTGATAGTGGGACCAATTCCAAATTCCAGCTGTGACTCAACATTACAACAATGCAACCGACGTTGACTCTTTGTCTCTTTGACATCTGGCAAAAGCTGTCGATGAGGCCAATTAGGTAATTGACCACATTGCACAGCGAATCCTAACTGTGGTATTGTTCTCATTGGTGTCCCACAGATTTTTTTTATTACATCAAAGACTCTGATCAATCTGACGGCTAATAAACGTATGTACATTAGTATTCATAAATATTTGATGTTTTTAACGATACCGAACTGAAATCCCAATAAAGGTCTTTGATTTTTTCGCTCACACAGTAGCACTAGCGCTCGTGAGCATCACAGGCTAACAGTAGTAACAGACATAAAGAGACAAATAATAAGAGTTCAATCCTGTACTCCAAGGAGTTGTACTCTTTTCTAATCCAACGGCTAAGAATCGTCTATCAAACTCACTCTAAATGCCACGTGTTTACTCTTTTCCCGAAAAAGTTCGAGAAAAAATTTACCGAAAGAATGGGAAAACTTGTCCCAAATTGTTGATCCTCTACCACCCTCTTTCACTGCTCCTTCGTACTGAAAAAAATTAATTAAAATAAATCAATTTTAAAGAAAAAAAATGATAGTCGCAAATTCGCAATTCGGATACCATCAGCACGTGACAGTGCGTGGTAGGATATCAAACTCTCCGCACGTGTATAGGAATTCACGTGCGAGATCATAGACTGCTTTCTTTATAGCAATTCGGTGGGAGTTGGGAGTTCTCGAATAAACCAAAAGGAAAACATTGCGGTTTTAGGACTCTAGTAATTAACGGAATCTTGACGGCTCCGTAGCCTATGAAAAGTTCCTCCATTTTATCATACACATTGACCAAGATACCCCTCGGTGGTAAAGCCAAAGAAAATTTAAGGAAATTCAACAAAGTTAAGAAACCATAGACTTTATGCCTCGGGATACACAATCACAAATCCCTATAAATCTGTGCATTTGTGTATCCCGATGAAAGAAAATCTATGATTTTGACACACCCACGTCAGATGAGTATTGTGTGTATGCCACATGGAGGAGTCATGTTATCGTGCATCTTTTAGCTTTTTTGTCAGCAAAATTGACTTAAATAAGTCTTTATCTTTAACTTTATTAGTACTTTTTTTTTTTGTTAAAAAGTATTTGTTAAGAACATCAATTATTTCTCCTTAAAAACATATTTATATAGGGCGGTTCAGCGGTCCTAAAGTTTGTCCAACATGGTGATAAATATTTTTCAAAATATGGGTTAGAAACTTTGGAATGAGCTGATTTTTTGTGAGGATGATCTCTATGATGAGGAGATCATCTTCACCAAAAATCAGCTTATTCCAAAACTTCTAATCCCATCAAAAGTGATTTATAAAAATTGAACGATCCACGATTCTTCAACTTATAAATTAGGGTTAGAAATTTCATAATGAGCTAATTTTTGGTGAGGATGATCTCTTCACTGTAGAAATCATTCTCACAAAAAATCAACCTATTCCAAAATTTCTAACGCCATCAAAAATAATTACAAAAAATATTTCGCACCTTGTTTGGCAAACTTTAGGGCTGCTGAACCGCTCCCATTTATATATTGATGTATGGATCACAAATTCCTTGTTACAAATATGAAAATAATTATGCTAATTACATATTAAATATAACATTTGGATTTTTTCAATTAATTATTATTTTAATCAAAATCTTGAAGAAAATATCCAATAACAGAATCACATTTCAAAGATTATTTAGAAGTAATAAGACACAAATGAATAAAATTTATGAGTCGTGTTGGAATGACCTCAAGATTGGATCTCACATCGCATACTCTGACGTGAAACTGTATATATACCACATTATCTAGAGGCCATGCTTCATTTAAGAGAATCCAAAACACTTTACTATAATTTGATGCATTTTTTAAACATTCAATGTTTTATATAATACATATGGAGAGAGAGAGAGAGAGAGAGAGACCTGATAAGATGAAGAAGCAGTGCCAAAAACAAAACCCTTTGGAAAACTTCCCCTACTAATCTCTGAACTTTGTGAGAAACAGCTCTTTATCTCATAAACCACCAAGATAAAAGCCAAAACAATGCCTTTTCTCAACATATCTTTGGAGAGAGAGAGAGAGAGAAAATGAAGTTTAGAATCTCTGCCTTAGAGGCTTAGAGCTGAAAGTCATGGATATTTATAGAAAAAAGAAAAATATGAGAGAGAGAGAGAGAGAGAGAGAGAGAGAGAGAGAGAGAGAGATGATTGGGATGAGTGTGGATCGTTAAAAGGACGGAAAGGGTTGGTGGGGTATGGTGGGATGATAAATGTAATTACCTTTCACACGTATTCAGACCTTACGCTTACTATCAAACAGACAGTTAGGATGGGAGGAACATAAAACAAATATTTCCTAGAGATCAGTAATTTCTTTTTAGGATAAACTTACAAAGCATCTCAACCGTCTGTTTGATGGACACCTTAAATTGCGGTTGAGGCTAGACATGTCCTATCTTTTCTACATTGCTTTAATCTGTTTAGAATGTTTATTTCTTTATCTTTCTTTCCTGTTTTGTTGTGTTTCCTTCATGTTGCTGTTACACCACTTCTCCTCAATATATGTGAAATGACTAAACTATCCTCAAGTGATTTTTTTTGTTTTGTTTTTTTTGTGTTTTTGTTTTTGGGTAAGTAAGAATTCTTGTTTTGAAAAGTGCTTTAAAATCAAACACCCAATCTCTTTTTGTAATAATTTCTATATAAAAAAAAAGAAACTAATTTAAAAATAATGTTACATATTTTAAATTTTTATCAAGTATAATTGGTCCAATTAAATTGAAATAAGGTCCAATCATGGTCCAACCAATTCGATAAATTTCGGTCCTACTATCAATTTGTTTTTAATATAAAAAAAAGATTTTGAGATACTTTTAAATTCTTAAAATTTCTCGTATTAGTCTATCTGAAGAAATTCTCCTCGTGAAATGATGAAAATATCCTCAATTCTTTTGTGTGTCTAGATTAATATATTTATTATTTGTAATTGGTCAAAATGTTTTAAAAAAATGTGATTTTGAGCAATGCTTTAAAAATTGAATTGAATCGAGTCTACCTAATTCCGTCGGATTTTGTTATAAAATCAGTTCAATTAGTGAATCACCTGTTTCGTAAATGTTACTTTTTTAGGGTTACTATTTCCACACCAATTGCGTACGATTCTCTAGTGATTTACATAAGAATTGGTGTGGCATTAGTAAAATTTGGTGTGGCAATAGCAGCTCCCTATTATTTGTTATTAAGGTAAATTGTAATAATAATAAAAATTTAAAAAGTAGTTCCTAAGAATATATTTTGTGATATTTTCTTGGTTTTGGGCCGTTGGCAGGCGTTTGAGAGAGAGATTAGGAATAAAAATATTTGAAAGTAATCTAAGAAAAATTATATATTATTAATTTTTTAACAAATGTAAATGGATGCAAACAATTTAAACTTCCCACTAACCATTAAATCCTGTAATATAAAACTAAAATACTATTACTTGGCGTGAAGGGGAAGGCTTGAAAGTTGGCTGCATTCTTATGGAAGAATATTTATATAGAAATAAAAAACTACAAAGAAACAAAATGCCCTATTTGGAGAAATTCTGGTTTTGGCAAAATTTCTTGTGTGGATTTTGTTTAGGGAAGAATTGCGATCGTGACATACATTGTTTGATGATTGTGATCACAAAGTGCTTTTGGATCTAGTCGTCTATAAATACTTCCAAAAGCTGTTACGCCTAACGTACGAAATATTATTGTATTTTTTATAGGACTGGCAATGGATGGATTCGATATCGGTTAAGAACCACTCTGATATTAATCTGAAATTTTGTAGATCGGATTAGTGAATTTATAAACAGAATCCAATATGTTTCATTTCATCCTTAATTCGAAATCGATCTGATCTAATCACATGCCTAATTTTCAAATTATTAGCGTTAAAAAAAATTTTAAAAAATATAAAATTTTAAAAAATCCACTTTTCAACTACAAATATAGGAGGAAATAAAAAAGACTAAAACGTTTTATCTGTATGTATTTATATGAAATTAAGAACGATAAAAAAATTATTAAAATATATTCGGATCAGATTTTTTTTTACGCAAATTGGGTTACATCTGAATCCAATCCGAAATTGTATCAAATCTAAGATTTCAATCCAAATCCGATCCGAAAATCTGATTTTCCATGCTTTTCAGATCGAATCGGACATTGGGCACATTTCAGATCATTGTCAACCTTGATTTTTCATAACTAATTGAAAAACAAGTTTGTATAATTTTTTTTTCAATTCCTATGAGTTTCATCTCATCTGACTCTTCATACAAAAGGTAGAAGCCAAAAAGAGTTTAGTTTGGCTTCTCAGTGTTTTTGGAACCCAAAAAATCAATTGCTCACCCAACATGTTTTTGACATGAAACCAAAAATCATCGCCAAACGTCCCTAACGTGGACCAAAGGACAACCTCAGTTGTGGGAAAATAAGTTCCAATCGCAATAAAGAGTTGTAAATCCTTCAAATATATAACTAATGGTTACACACAAATCAATTCCAAATGCACCCATGTTCTACAAATATTTCACACCACTTATGGGTAATCAACACATGAAAAGGGGGATTGTGAACATTAGCATTTACTGTATTCCATCTATTTGAAATAAGGTTTTACTTCTCTCTTATTGGAAGACAATAATTGAATTTGAGACAGCGTAGATGGATGGGATTTCTGAAGGACTACAAATTCTTATTACACACTATCCCCCAGTAAAGGCAAACGTAGTGGTAGATGCTTTGAGTAGAAAGTCTTAGAGCCCGTTTCGATAAAAAGTAACTTTTAGAAAGTATAAATTAATTTTATTTTACTTTTTAAAAAAATATGGATTTTTTTACTTTTTTAAAAGTAACTTTCTAAAATGAATTCAAATAGATTTTTTAACTTTCAAAAATTAAAAAATTACTTTTTGTGTGTATCCAAACGGATTCTTAATCTTAAAAGGTAATTTTTCAGTTTAACATTGTAAGTTATCTTCATCACTTGTCAACTTCTCTCAATTTTCTATTAATCAGTTTTTTTTTTTTCTTTTTAATCTTATTCTCCAATGATAAGTTATGTTACTTCTCCAACATTAACATTATATAGGATTAATGTTATTACTATGAGGTCACTAGTAAAAATACTGAAACGATTACTTAATTATCGACATAACTTTTTTTTTTTTGTGATTTTTATAGACTAAAAATTTTATAATGTGGAAGTGACCACTTCATTATTGAAGCGGTTACTTATTTTACAAAACCATTATAGTTTTTTAGATATTTCTACAAGGTTGTAGTGATTGCTATAGTATCGTAATGATCACTATATTTGTTCTCTACGTAAAGATGTCTCTAAAAAGAACAAGAATAAATATAAAGCTAAAAAATTATTTTAAATTGGTAAGTAGGATCATTCCCCTGAGGATTGGGGAACTAATTTTTTAGAATTTAGAAAATTAAAGGAAAAATGATGTGATTTTGAAAAAAATAAATAAATTTTATAAAAAATAATTAAAATTGAGAAAATTCTACAATTTAAGAAAACACAAGGAAAATGCATCAACGAGAATAACCTAATTAAATTCATAATATTCAAATTCTTAATAGATAACTCAAATCAATAATCCAACAAAGGATCTTGATTCGGAATATTTTCATTAAAAACTCTTATGAAATAGATCTAATTAATTGATCAAAATTTTATTCTCTTAAAATATTTTATTGTCAAATGATCCTCCATCACGGTGAGTATCTAATATATATATTTTTTCAATAATAATGGATCATGCAAAGCATGACAGATAAATAGAAATAATTGAAAAATACTTATGATCCAAGGTTGTTGAAAAGAAATTTATTAAAAATCTTAAAACACACATGAAAAGACAATGTCCTTTTATTAATATGACTTCATCAATGTTCTTTGAATGATAGATTAACCAAACATGATCATAGAGACACAATAGCAAAAATAAACAAAATATTTCTCTTTGTCATTGATGAACTCCTTAAAATCATTGAACAAAATCTTTCCTATCTTCCAAAATAACAAAAACAGTAAAAAATAAAAGATAAATCTAAAAGATGAATAAAGAGATTAGGAGAGGAAAGAGAGGTCGAAAAGAGAATCCAAAAACTAAAGAGTTGAGGTATTTTTATAAATAAAAATTAGAATTGCATTGACAATAAGTTTTTTCCCTTTTTTTGTATGAATTGGGTCTCTTTCTTGAAAAATAAATATCTTCTCATATCAATTAAAATTTCAATCCCATTGACTTTGTTTTATTTTAGTAATCAAGTAAAAAATTATGTATAAAATGGAAAAACGTGATCGATTTGAAGTCTCTGACTTGTCTCACATTTTTTACCAATGAAAAGTCAAAATTAATTATTCTTCGCGAAATACAAATTTGATCTCATCTGAATCAATTTTCTAACTTTATTGATCTCGTTTAATTTGATAAGGGAGTCAAAAGTTATAGATAAAATGTCATGATGTGACAAATTTGTAGTAAATGAAAACTTGATTCTGTCAAATTTAGGACCAATAGATCTCTTGAACCATGCTTTAACTTTTAATTTGACCTTGACCTTTGACTTCAAATTTTGATCTTGATATTTGATTTTAATAGTTTTTCCATTCTTTAATTCATCAATTTTCATTTGTTTTGCCTATAACAAAATGAACATATAATTAAATAATCAAAATTCGTGAAAATACATACAATTTAGTCAGTAAAAAGTAACTTATGATAAATTAATCATTATACATGATTTCATGAAGAATCGTAACTCTAAGTTAAAAAACATGGCTAAGTATTTTATAAAACAATACGGAAATATACATTTTTAGGCACTTAATAATATTATTATAATGAACACTACACTATCATAGCTAAAATATTGTAGTAATCATGGCAAGATAATTAATAGTGATCGCCACACTGTTACCTTACTTTGATCACTCCTTAGCTGTATATAGTTTTAATGGAGAAATTCACACCTCCACTCAAGATTCATAGCACCATTGAAATATATCCTAAATGCCCTTCAACCTCTAGTCGAAAATGCTTCACTACACATGCTTTGCATGTGATGTTAAGTAAAGATCGGACAAAATCGTAAGCTCTTGCCATTACATATTTGTGTATTTGTCAAATGAATTTAATTTTTTTTTAATATTTTAAATAATAATATTATAGATAGATTATTTGAAATGCATCAATAGATCATTTTAGGGATACTTTTATAATTAAAAATATTAATTATAAAAATTCATATTTATGTAATTCTATAACTATTTTATAACAAGTTTTAATTAAAGGCATTTTTGTAGTTTAAGAAGCTAACATGGATTTGTGGATTTTTAATTAATAAGGATTTTTGTCAATATTTCTCACCGTTCTTTACCATTAGAGAAATTTGGGTATCTAATTTCAGATTTATACCATTAAAATCTGATCAATTCAACCATTCTAATTTAGAGATCAAGATAATTGAATAATCTCAAACAACACACACAAAATAAATAAACATGGGTAGGGCCTTCATATTGAGCTCGCAAAAGAGGAGTCGAGTTAAATAATTTTGGGCCCCTTCTCTCATTATAATAGATATCAATATCTAATTTGATAGGATAATCTTTTCACACGCACACAAATATTTCTTTTAAAAGTTACTATTTATTATTAAATATGGTGAATTCGATATTTTTGTTAAGGTTGGATTAGGGCTTGGTTGACTTAGGCCCAATTAGGTAGAACCCACCCCTTTAGGGTTGTGTTAGGACTCAACCTAGTCTGGCCCAAACCCACCCATTGACAACCCTACTCCTAACTTGGGTTTTAATCATGGTTTCAAATCTAGATCGAAATCACTCGGGCAATATTTTGAAAATATCAACCAAGTCAATAAAACTTGACCAAGGCCACCAATTTTTGTATTTTTTGATTAAAATAATTAATCTTTTATAATTTAAATATTTATTATGTAAATAGAAAATATGATATTGTGATTAGGTATCTTCTAATCGTTCTTATTCATAACTCGGTACCAGATGGGGTGAGACCAGAGGAGAAGAGATACCAAGTTTTAAAACCATAGATGTTATTGCTAAAATCAAACAAGTAATTTCGCAAACCAAATAACTCATCATTTGTGTAAAATAGAAGATCCTGTGATTGAATTTATTGTATTTTTTTCTTATATAAATTTTTTATTATGAAAATAACCTTAATAATAGTGAATTAAATGTAGAGTCTTAATGGAGTAACATTGAAATTAACATCATTTCACACATTGGTGTGCACAAAACCATAATTACTTCCCACTAATATCTCGATGAAAAGCATTTATGATTATATACGCACATCCACATCAACAATGTGTGAAACGATGTTAAATACAATGTTTAAATAAAAAAACATTAACCGGGTTACACCGACCCCTAAACAGGAAAGGCCCACAAGGGTGATGATAATTTCCAAATTCTGATGTTAACAAACACATTTTCGGCCATCTCTCAATTATAATAAGAACTAATAGGTGGCATGTATAATTGCATAAAAAGGATTTGTAATTTAAAAAATTAATCTAGAATATTTTGAAAATAAAACATAATATAAGGATATTTTTTATAATTTTAGAAAACTAAATAACATGATAGATTGTTTTATTGATTCTTGACGAAAATATCCATGATAGTATTAAATTTAAATATAAAATTAGGGACATTTTCGACATTACAAATTATAGTGTCGAACCTCATTGTAAAGAAGATAGAAGATTTATGTTATTCATTCAAGTTGGAATCGATGTAATTGAGTACTTTAGGACTCAGGATCCAATACGGTGTCTCTGTTCCTATAAAAACGTAGGATGTCTACGTGGCACGTTTAATAGTTGGAGTTTAAAACACATCGGGCTTCTAATCAAGTCGTTCACTCATCTAAATATGCCACGTATTCTTTTCATGAAATGTGAAATGACCAAATTACCCATGGTTGAACTGGTTTCGTAACCTCACCAAATAAGATCTAGAAAAGCAAAAAAGGTTTCCAAAATCCAAATCCAAAACATTAAAAAAAACCCTAAACTAATAACCACTCCAAATTCCAACTCCAGTCTACAAAATTGAGGTTCAAAACCCTAATTCTAAACCTCCATTTATCCTCTCTTCAATCTCCATGAAAGCTCTGTAACAGATTCACTCACAGATAAACAAATTCAACCAAAATGGCGATCATAACCAAAACACAGACCTTTTTAAAAACCCTAAGCCCTAATTCCTTCAGAACGATCTCCACCTTCAGATTTCTCTCTCAAGAACCCCAACTTGCAGAACCATTACAATCCTCTTCTTCGACTCCATTGCCTCCAAATCCCTCTTCTGGGAGTCCACTCTACCAAGAGAATTGGAGAAACCCTAATCCTAATCCAATTCAAGCTCAATCCCTCGTTCCGTTAGGGTTTCTCCAACAGACTCCATCAACTAGGATCCAAGCTTTGTCGCGAACACTCGATGTTTCTGCCCTCATGAATGTTTTCGCCGATTGGATGACTTCACAGAGATGGGCCGATTTGAAGCAGTTGTTCGAGTTCTGGATTAGGTGTCTCGATAGGAATGGGAAGCCGAACAAGCCTGATGTGAACCTTTACAATCACTATTTGAGGGCGAATTTGATGAGCGGAGTTTCGGCGGGTCAACTTCTGGATCTGGTGGCAGATATGGAAAATTATGAGATTATGCCGAACACTGCATCATTTAATCTGGTATTGAAGGCAATGTATCAGGAGAGGGAGACCGAAGCTGCAGAGAAATTACTTGAACGGTGAGTGACGTTAAAAAAAATATAATTTTTAAAGTTTTAGTATATGTAGAAATTTAATTAATTGTTTTTTGTGTTAAATTTTTTTTTGATGATAATTTAAGAATGGGCGAAAAAGGATTCACGAAGTCGAACTCAATATCTGGGAAGTTATAACTAATGATGATTCTCAAGCATCTTAGTAACATTTTTAAATTAATCATTAGAAATGGGTGATTTTGAAAGTGATTATTATAGATGATAGGAAATTAATATCGACAGGCATAATCCCGCCAACACCTACTAAATGGTCTTTTTGTAACAATTCCAACTTTTTGGACCTAAGAACTCCATTTCGTTTCATTGCCTCTTCAATATACTAACCTGCTTTGCAATTTCTCCAAAGGGGATTAAATAAGACTTATGTTTGGAGGCGACAAAGGAAACCCTGCCAGGTGTCCTTAGCTTGACACATGCCTCAATGCATGTTTGGCGAGTAGGTGATATTAGTGTATGGGACCCTCTGAAACACTAATCTCGGTTCCTGCCAAGCTGACCAGGTAGGTGGCTACAATGTATGATAACCTCAGTTAGATGGTAATAATGTATTTGGAAATATGTGAAAAAGGAACATCAATGCTGATGGGTAACCCCTTATAATTTTCAGTAGCTAGTATAGCAATTCTGCGATTGGGCCACATTAGATCATTAAACTGGTTGCAGTGTGGTGGCAATGATGGCTCAATCCCAACAATGGAAGAATTTCTTCCTTACAATTTACTTCAACCCTTTTGTGTTAGAGCAAAGATAACAACCACTTATCTTCTTCTATCTTGGTACTTAAAGTCAATTTCACTTTTTGTACAATACCTACAAGAGTATCCCTGTTGAATTTTTTACATTGTTATTTATTTTTTTGATAAGTGGAACAAATTTATTAAAAAGGGCGAGGTATAGATGACCTGCCCAAAACGTAGCTATAAGCTGAAAAAGGAAAAAGGAAAAGCGAAAAAGAAGTGAAGATTAAGGATTCCCTTTGCGATTACAAACCCAATCCCATTTGCCCAGAAAATTCTCAAACAAGACCCCTTTAGCTTCAGAGAAGACCGTACTCCAAAGAAACAGAATGCCAAGAAGGTCTAATAAAAGCTCATACACATCTGTCTCCTTGTCTTCGAACACCTTAGAATTCCTTTCCTTCCACACCCCCCAACAAACAACAAAAGGGACCAAACTCCATAATTTTCTCTTGAAGGCGAAAGAGCAACCCCCTAACTCAACCCAGCTTTCAAAAACTTCCCACAACGAACTAGGGAGGCACAGTGAAACCTGGACAAAGAGAAGAAAAAAGACCACAACACCGAAGACACCGCGAAATGAAGGAGAACATGATCACTGATTCGCCATCTGCCTTACATAAGCTCCAGAAGTTAACTGTGATGATGCCCTGTTTCCTCACATTGTCCATTGGGAGAATTCTACCTCTAACCCCTGTCCAGATAAAGAAAGCAACCTTTGAAGGAACAAGATGACCCCACACCTCCTTTAGGTTTCTGATTCTCCCAACTATGGTTTCTGATTTGCTCATCAATCTTAGCAGATAAAGAAAACAACTGTGGTTTCGGATTTGCTCATCAATCTTAGCAATGTTAAGGTGTTTGGAGTCGGTTCGATTTCTAGTCTTCAAATTCTTGCAGAGTGTTTAAGCTGTTAGTTGGGCTCATTTCCTTTGTTTTACTTTGGTTTTTCCCTCGGGGTAACTAACAAGGACTCAAGTATATTTGGGACCCCTGTGAAAGTGTGGGAAAAAGATTGAATGAATCTTAGTTAAGAGCACTTTAGCTAGCATCCTGATCTATTTCCTTTTCTTGTTTTCTATGCCTGAGAGTGTGGAATTGCATTTGGAATAGCTCATCAAGGATTTCTTATGGAATGATAAGAATGTGAATCACAAATTCCAATTAGTTAAGTTGAATCTTGTTGGTAGGTTAAAAAGAAATGGGATTTATATATCTAGTGATTTAGACTTGTGAACTCTTTTTTGTTGGGGAAATGGTCATGGGGATCTTGTAATTGAGCATGAGAATCTGTGAAAAAGGGCTAGTAAGACTAAATACGAAGATAATGATTTTGGTTGGAAGAGTGAGGAGGAGGGACCTTTTTGGTGTAGTGTAAGGAAGAGCGTTTCTAAAATCATCCTGGAATTTTGTACGAGGACAGCTTTTACGGTAGGAAGTGTAGTCACAAAAAAACATCATTTTTAAAAAAAAAAAGTCTTGTGTTAATTGTTTAAAAACCATAATTGTTTTTTTTTTTTTCCTGAAAAGTCATGTTTTAAACATGTTTTTTTTCAAAAAAAAAAAAAAAACTTTGAACACTTTTTTATGTGCTTTTGGTTAATTTTTGTGGCCTTATGATTGTTTGTAATTTGGTTCACGAAAGTTATTTAATGTGAGATTTGATACATAACATATGATTTCGTATTATATGGGATTTGATGATAATATCTTGATGTATGATTTTTAATTTTTTTCAATAAGATATTATTTTGAATAAAAGAATGTTGATGATTAAATTTTTTTTAGCATGTATGATTATGTGTGAAAACATGTTACTCATGCATAGATATTCAACAGCGTTTTTTTTTTTTTGGGTGCTAAAAAACATATTGAAGACTTAGAGTAAATGTCTATACACATTTTTTTCCATTTCTTTCTTTATTTTTTCTGTTTTTTGCCCCCCATTTCTTTGAAGTTTTCCCTCATCATTTTGAACTCATACTCCCAACTTTGTGACTATGGTGGGAAGATGGAATAGAATGTGTTTTAGGGAGAATCCTTGGTGTGTGGTGCAACCACTCTTCAAATACAATTTCTCGGTTTATTCTCAATGCCATCAAAGAACAAGTTGCCAATACCTAACTTTATGATTCAAGGACGTGCACAGTCGGACGTCAAGAAGTAGTTTTGATGATTGAGAGAGCCAAGAAGTTGCTTCTCTCATCCACATATATCTTTTATTCCTTGTTCCCTCTTTATGATGAGGATAAAAGGGTGTGGGCTTATAGTCGAGATGATAGTTTCTCTATTAATTCATTTTCTTCTGATTTTGATTCAGATCCTGTTTCATTTTTTCCCTCGTCTGCAATATGGGGCCAGGGGTCCCTTACAAGTCCCTGTTTTTTGTTTTTTTGTTTTGTTTTGTTTTGTTTTGTTTTGTTTTTTTTTTTTTTTTTTTTTTTGGGGGGGGGGGGGGGGTTTGGATTGCGGTCTTGTCTAAGCTTTTAACTTCAGATCATATCATAGCCATTTGTTAATTCATTTTAATTTTTTCTTCCAGGGCTTTTGGCTTATTTTCTATCACTTTTCGATACTTAGTGGTGCTTTCCCATATCAATGTCTTCGTTATTCCAATATCTATGGATCAAGGCCTTTATTGCTAGAGAAGTGATTTTGTGGAATCTTACTGATCGTTGCAAAAACTTGCTATGTAAAATAGAGATTAAAAGATAGAGATATAGACTTTGGGTAAGTCGAATTCGTTCCACAGTGACAGTTGAGATTCAAAAGTTCATTTGGATTAAAACCAAAACAGACTTTAAAAACAAAAACAAATTAGTTTTAAAAACAAAACAGAGTTGTAGCAGAAACTAAAATGGAAATCAACTTGAAATTGAAATTAAAACAGAAAATAGAGATTGAAAATCTGAGAGAGAAGGCTTAGAGAAGTCAATCAAACCTTTGCAAATCATCCATAATATAGATTAGTTCTAAGAATAACTCAATCCATGGAGCAAGTCATTGCTCATGGATCGGAAGGTGGAGCAATTAAATCAACGAAAGTAACCAAAAGTTATTCATGAAAATCCTAATCTGATTGAAATTGTCTAACTTATATTTTGATTCTTCACAGAGCATAGCCGTTCTTGAACTTATCTAAGTAATGGCTATCAAAGTTGAATCAGAAATATAAGCTAGATTACCTTAATCAGAGGAGAGTTTTCAGAATAATTAACATGTAAGCAAAGTAAGAATTAAAGCTACATTAGAGGGATGAATTTGCTATGGCATTCTTGACTTCTCTAAGGAGAGTCTAGCCACTCATTGCAGGGTTCATAGTTGTAAAAATAAGAACATATAAAAAATGACAGATGAAGAAGATGATGTAAAATAAAGATGCAACTTGATTCCTTCTTGAATGGTTCTCCAGAAGAGTTACAATAAGAACTAAAGGATGAAATCACCCTTGTTGTTCTCACTACAATCAAAAGCTCTCTCAAAGAAGAAAACTATAGAGAATTACAGAGAGAATGAAAAATTATAGAAGAAGAGAAGGCCCCATTCTCTAAAATCAACCCTCCAATTTATAGCATTCGTAATCGGGTCATTGGGTTGATTTTTCGGATGATTTGCTTCGAAAGACCCATTTTGTTACAACCACCGAAGTGTCTAGAACATCTTGTGCAAATCTCGAGGAAGAATTCCTCGAGATCACCGTGGAGCACCCATGTCTAGCCGCGGCGCGGTGACGTGGCACCCTTTTCAGCTCAGCTTTGGTTGGTTGCTTCATTTTTGCTCGCACGTTGTAACAGTAGTTGTTACATATTTTGTTGGTTTCTGAATGTACCATTTTCACCTGAAATTAGTAACAAATTTTCATTAGCTACATTAATTTGGGATTTTAATATAATTCATTATTATTTAAAGGAACTAGCATTTAAACGATGATAATCTTAGTGTAATTACGGTCCCAAAATCGAATAATTGGGACCTTATCACTTACCCCTTTTTACATGTGTTGGGGAATCTGGACAGAGATGAATAGTAGACTTTTCAAATGTTTGGAAAGTAGGAGCACTCCTGTCAAAAGGTTTTCATTAGTATTCGTGGTTTTCTTTCCTTCCAAATTGTTTAAGGATTTTAAAAGGGCTCTTTCTTGAAGATTTTCTGTTCAGGTTGGAATTGGTTTGACTGTGAGTGGGTAATTTTCCTGTTTTTCTCCGGTTCTATGAGTAGGTTTTCTCCATCTCCTTTCTCTTTTAATAAATTCTTTTACCTATCAAACAAAAGGAAGGAAATATATGAATGGTAAAAAAAAACAGGCATTTCTATAGACCATAGCTTATAAAAGTAGATTTTAGTATCAAACAATGGTTATGTAGATTAAGTTAATTAGTTTATGGAACATGAATTTGAACATCCCTTTTTCAGAAGTCATTTTCTATAGAAAATCATTAAAATCCATGGTAAAGATATTAGGATGTGTGGCGATACTTTTTACTTAGCTTCTTAGACTATTTGGTGTTTTGCTTTTACATATGAAAGCCCTCGGTTCTGCCCACAGGGAAATTGGCCTCTGATGTGATAACTGA
Source organism: Akebia trifoliata (assembly GCF_017979445.1). Classification (NCBI taxonomy): domain Eukaryota; kingdom Viridiplantae; phylum Streptophyta; class Magnoliopsida; order Ranunculales; family Lardizabalaceae; genus Akebia; species Akebia trifoliata. Next base: position 7,219,291 of record NC_141379.1, read on the forward strand.
GTCTGATTTAATTTAGGATTACATCATGTTTACTTTGCCTAGTCCGTCGCCTTTCAGATTATTTAACATTCATTGCATGCTTACCAGGACCAAATTCTCCTTAGGAGTTGGTATAGGAAAGAATTCATCATTCCCAGACCTCTTGGTTGGGTGCCATGTGCAGGACCAAGATGTTTGTTTTTTTGCTCCACAAAAAGGGAGTCGAAGAACACAAGGGGTTGGATTAGTTTGGCTGACCTCCTTGTCTGGTTAGTAGGGTGTAGCTCCATTTCTGATTAATAATCAGGCTGACTTCTACAACTGAGTAGTCAGAACCAACTGCTCACGTCCAAAAAAGCTTGGATGGTAGTATTTCCAAGAATGGTTTGTGTGGCATGCTTAAATTTGGTAGGTCTTGTAATGCATGGTATGATCATGGGATGAAAATACCCATGTTATAATATCAACCAGTTCAACTAATGCAAGGATCACCACCACAGAAACAAAATTTGCTTAGTACTCCTTGGTGCAAAGCCTATCCTTCTCCTGGCATCAGGTAGTTTCAGGAATCTATCCAAAGGGCCCTTAAATGGAATTGAAGTATTGAATTCCCTTTAAACAGTTCTGGACACTCCCTTCCAGCCAATCTTTTGAAATTTGCAGCAAATACAGTTAGGATGGCTTTAATTGTTATCCCTCCCTGATATAATTTTTCACATATCACTGAATTCAAATGCAACTAACTATTATCATCTTTACATCAACTCTTATTGTCTTACATTTATACATGCCACTCACGTGTGTTACAGTCTTGGACAATATCTTATTGGATGAACTGCTCCGGTTGATATTACTCCCAAAGTAGTGGAAATGCTTTTGTGCCATTACATTAGTTTTGTCCCCCCCCCCCCCCCCCCCCCCTTCTCCTTTTTTTCCTGTGGTAGTATATATTATATTTTGCATGCACATTTTTTAGATTTGTAATGGTGGAATCTGTCATTGATTGATATCAGGATGCTGCAGACAGGAAAAGAATCTATGCCGGATGATGAATCGTATGATTTGCTTATTGGCATGCTGTTTTTGGTGAATCAAATTGATGCTGCCTTGAAATACTTAGATTTGACTCTGAAATCTGGTTATATGGTGTCGCTGAGGGTGTTCACTGATTGCGTGCGAAGTTGTGTTGTTGCGGGGAGATTGGATATCTTGTCATCCGTCATAGAAAAGTGCAAGGTACGCTATGGAGGCACTGATTTAATTAAGGGGCGTGCTATTTGCACCCACCTTTTTTGCTTGTCTCACCCACTTTACTGCTTTCACCACCATCCCATACCAAATGTGATTTGGTCTTCTTCTTCTCTCTCTCGTTCATCATTTTTGCATCTATGGAAGTTTCAACTAGGATTTCTACAAAGATTTTGTGGTACAAGAAGTAATACCCTTAGAGCTTGCAAAATAGGTTAGAAATGATCGTGGAGACCTCAACTCTTAATCTAGGGGTTGTTCAAAAATCTCGGTAGCAAAAATAAAATAAAAAAGCTTCATTCGGTAGGTCAATACTGAATTCGCCAACATAGATTCGGTATTTTCCTACAGTGTCCCAATCGGTAGGATCCTACCGAGTCTGTTCAGGTGGATTCGGTAGGATCCTACTGAGTTGCAAGGGAAGATTTCAGTAGCTTCATACTGAAAAAAAAAAGTTAGTCTACTGAACAAATAAAAAATGTCTTCTTTTTTTTTTTTTTAAAGTGGGCGTGGTGAGTAATTTAGAACATAATGTTTTAGTGGGTGAGATGAGCAAAAAGGTGGGTGCAAATAGTCCAGCCCTTCTGTGGATTTTTCTGTTTTTTTTTAAGGGGAGAGGGGGGTGTTGAGTAAATTTTGCATTTCATTCTCCTCGTTATTGTGTTATCAGACAATGGATCAAAACAAATCCCTGTGTCCAAGCTGGAACCTTTGCAACCACATTGCTGATGTTGCATTACAAGAGGATAATTGCAAGTTGGCTTTCTATGCCCTGGAGTTCCTCGCCAAATGGATAGCTCGTGGTGAGACCTCAAGGCCTCCTGTCCTTCTCTCTGCCGATGAAGGATTGGTTGTGTCAGCACTTGGAACTGCTGGTAGAACGTACAATCCTACTCTTCTTGATGCATCATGGGCCATCCTGAGGCGTTCATTGCGTCAGAAGAGGGCTCCAAACCCGGAATCTTACCTTGGTAAGATATGTGCGCATGCATCACTGGGGAATCTACAGAGGGCTTTTAGTACCCTTAATGAATTTGAATCTGCTTATGGAGTTTCTACCACCGAGTCAGAAGATCTGTTCTCTCCATTCACTTCTTTATATCCACTTGTTATGGCATGCTCCAAGAATGGTTTTGAAACATTGGATTCCGTAAGTTTAAGCTTTCTCAGATGGCCTCTCTAATCTCAACTTATTATTATTAATTTTTTTTGGCATTTATTTTGAGTATGTGCTATACTTCTGTGAAAGCTATTACTAGACCAGGAACCTCTTTTTTCTTCAGATTTAGAGTAAAAGGAAAAAAAACAAAAAATGACAGTTCACCTCATGGAGTCATGCCTACTGTTTTAGTAGTTGGTGTCAAAGGATTTATTTGAAATCCATGCACAATCGAGTAATCTTAATTTATTCTTTGCATACTTATATTGCAGTTATATAGAGAAACAACAGTGTTTATAGGCAGCGTTGCTTTTGGCCATCCATTGTTCAAGAAAATAATGGCCTAGTGGAGTGGCCACAGTTAACTATAGTAGCCCTTAATGATAGGCCTGAAATAATGGCACTGCAGCTGTTGTAAATATACATTTGATTTGTTATGCTAATGGGGCCAATGTTTATAATAGCAAATGTGTTTTTATCTTATTATCCATATTTTTATTGTATAACTCTGATGTATTTATATTTATCTGGTGTTCCAATAAAGTATTCTCGTGGAAACTGTATGTTAATGGTAACCAGCTGTCATGGGTAGTTTATAACTTTATACTATTGGTGTTGTGCTTTGAACAGTCCATACTTGTTTCTTTATTTGCACACATTTTTATTGGCTTATTGCTAGCTTTGTTCTAAATAAAAATCCCAGGTCTATTTTCAATTGGAGAGTTTGAGCCGTGCAGATCCTCCTTACAAGTCTGTTGCTGCTCTTAACTGTATAATATTAGGTTGTGCAAACACATGGGATCTTGACCGAGCCTACCAGACTTTCGAGGCCATCAGCAGCACATTTGGATTGAACCCGGATATTCATTCCTACAATGCTCTCATGTATGCATTTGGGAAGGTCAAGAAGGTAGGGGCATTTGGAATGTATTCTCAGTTTCAATTCAATATACAGTTGAATATTGCATATGGTTATGTACTGAAACCAGAATTCTATTGTGGCAGACATTTGAAGCTTCAAGGGTGTTTGAGCACTTAGTGAGTTTGGGTGTGAAACCAAATGCAATGTCATATTCATTGCTTGTTGATGCTCATCTGATCAACCGGGATGTTAAAGCTGCTCTTTCCATGATTGATGAGATGGTACATATATGTTCCTCCCACCCCTAAATTGCGCTTAGTTCATGGATGCTACATGAACTAATTAATTTGTGGAATAACTACTTGCAGGTGAATGCGGGATTTGAACCCTCTAAAGACACGCTAAAGAAGGTAAGGAGGCGATGCATTCGGGAGTTCGACTATGAGAGCGATGACCGAGTGGAGGACCTCACTAAAAAGTTTAGGATTCGAATGGGCACCGAGAATCGCAGGGGCATGCTATTTAACCTCAACTATAGCACAAATTATCCCTGAGAGGTAATGTCTTAACTCTCAAGAGGATTACCTTCTTTGGCAGTGTTTTAAAAATTGGACACAACTGGTGGTCTGACCGTATCCAACTAGTACCCTTCTAAAGAACCATCCATGTTTACAGAACCAATGATTTGAAGGTTGAACTGAGTGAACAATTCACAACACTTCTAAAATTATGGATTAAATGTGTTTGGTTCACCAAAATCGGATTGTGGTCAGACCAATTTGATGAATAATTTGGTCCCATCATTGGTTCGCCTCAAAACATTGTTCATCGGGATTGATGGATGGGAAATTAGCCATCCCTCCTTTTGCTTATGCTTTAAAATCACTCCTGCATACGGTCAGAGACAGCAATTAATGATCCCATCTTAGACATCCTAACCCAAAACTTAAGTTGATATGATGATTTCAGTTACTTGTTTGTGCCACATGTGTGGCACTTGCTTTGGCTTGGTCATCTCAACCAGTTTTTTTTTTTTTTAAAAAAAAAAGCCTTTCTGTAGAGAGTTGCTATTGGCACCCCAACTTGTACTTATTACACCCAAATTAAAATTAGAACAAAAAAAAAAACAAGTCGATGGTTGAGAATAAGTAAAAGTTGGGGTGCCAATAGAAACTCTCTCTCAGATTTCTATTTGTTAGGTTTAGGATTTTATATGGACCTAATCCTAATTGTAAACAGCTGCTGAAGTTGTTTGAATGTGTTATTTTGTTTTGTAATGTTGAAGTAATAAGTTGAGCCAAACTTTTGTAATGTTTGAATCTTTAATTAGGATGTGAGAAATAATTTATGAAATAGGGGTGTAATAAGTATAAAAAGTTGAGGTGCGAATAGCAGTTCTCTTCTTTTATTTATTTACAAAATAAAAAATCCCTCGAAAGACATTTGAAAAGTTTAGTTGCATTCCTAAACAATTGGTTGTCTTACTGCAGATTTTTTTTTCTTCTTTCCGGTTGGATAATTGCAGAGTAGTTACTTGGTTGTACCGGGCTTTCTAAACACTGACATTTTGGTTCTCTTGCGCTAGAATGCTTCTGTCTTCATCTTGTTCACCAGTAAATCTCCAAATCATCATCTCTGATTGTAATTTATCCAATTTTACTCAATTACGAGGGTTCAAGAGGAGGAGAAAATTTAGGATTATATCATATTATGTAATCATTTACTTTCTTTTTTTTCCTTTTATCATTTATTCTTATAGGCGATTTCTGTAGAAAACTAAAGGGGCGGAGAAATGTTTAATCCCCAACATCTCTGAGTCATGGATATCTGAAAGGTATTTACGGAAGAGAAGGGTAGGATTACAGATTTGTTTCTTGTCGTCTTTTTTTTTTACTGACAAAAATAAGTTGTTTAGCATCGTATACATTTTTATTATCATTATTGCGGTATCTTTTTGTTATCATTGATATTAGTAAGGCATGGTTGATTAAAAAAATTTCATTTTCTTTCAGCTTCTAAAGTAATTTGTACTTTGTTTCAAAATCTTGTTTGGAAATGTGTAGAGAATAGAAAACAAACATTTGCGCCGAATGACAGGTGAGAGGAATCCTTCCTTACCCTAGCGAGCCATAATTTGTGAAGAATTGGTGGTCTTAATTTACAACTGAAATCGTTCCCAAGGTTGTCTAACATGTAGAATCAGGGCAATGTGTCCTGAACTTAGTAACCCAAACATGTAGTAAGGTATACAGACCTGCTTTAAAACCGCGGATTATGAGAGGAATCACTAATAAACCGAGCTCTGGATCTTCAAACTTGTGCTTTGACCTCGCATTTTAAACACACTATACTTTTTTAGCTGCCCTTTACGCATCCGCACTATATCTTGAAGAGAAGATGTGCAAGTAAAGGTAAAAGTTTTTTGTAGTTTTATCTGTGTTATATAAATTGGGTGGCGTTTGGAGGCCTTTAAGAGCCAAACATTGTGTCAAATATTTTTTCAATGTATGGGTTCGAAAGTTTTGGTGAGGATTATCTCTTATTTCTAACTCCAATGAATGTGGTTTACAAAATTGGACGGTCCATGATTCAACTTATAAACGAGGGTTATAATTTTTGGAATGGGCTTATTTTTGGTGAGATGATCTCTTCACCATACAGATCATCCTCATAAAAAATTAGTCAAAACTTCAAAGCTTAATTTTTCAATGTTTGGTTCTCTTTAGGGTGCTCTGAGCACTTCCTGCCATATAAATTTGATGTTACTTAAGTCGACAAACTTTATTAATGGATCTTTAGATAATTTTTTTGTTATTTGTTTTTAAGCACATCTCTCAACTTGTTTTGTAACTTGTTGGCTCCGACAAACTTTATTAATGGATCTTTAGATGAATTTTTTGTTATTTGTTTTTAAGCACATCTCTCAACTTGTTTTGTAACTTGTTGGCTCCTTGCCGCATCGAAGCACTTTTTTTAGTCTATAAATCCAATAATTAATGGAATGACAATCATGATCTTAAGACTAATGAGCTATAACGTGGTAGCAAACTTTTTATCTAATGTAAGCAATAAATTGTTTTTTATTTTAATGGATTTTAGATTGATTAAATCATTAATGATGTTTCTATGGACAAATTATACATAGGGACATGATCGCCAGCCAACTATATGGACAACATGTTTTTAAAATATGAGTTACAAGTTTTAAAATTAACTGATTCTTTGAGAGGATCATCTTTATGATGAGGAGATCATTCTCACCAAAAATCACCCCTCTCAAATTTTTATTCCCATCAAAAGTGGTTTACATAAAATGTGCTGTCCATGATTCTTCAACTTATAAATGGGGTTAGAAGTTCCATATGGGTTGATTTTTTTTTTGGTGAAGATGATCTTGTTAGGGATGTCAATGGGTCGGTTTTGGTTTTGTTCCTAAGGAACTTAGAATCAAAACCATTATATTTATTTCGATTCTTATTGGTTCCGGTTCCAAAATAAATAGAATTGAAACCATAAAAAAACATGGGTACCCGTCAATTTCTGCTCTCGAGAATCAAATGAGAGAAAACGTATTTCAAATCATTATACAAAAAAATTTCTTTCAAAAATTAACATATTAACCAGAAAATAATTAACTTAATCATACTTCATTATACTAAATATATAAATTAATGTTTTTTTTTTTAAAATAAAAATTTATCTTAGTTAAACAATAATAAATTTTTAGAAGAGATAGCTTATTTTAAACTTCGATCGATAATCTATATGAAAAATTAAAGAATTTTATATAACATACATTATTTTGAAATAAAAGAATAACTTAAATCATCTATATTATGAAAAGAAATGACAAAATAGATCGGTTTCAGGTACATGGGCACCCATTGGATAGAACCTAACAATTACGATTCCTACCGATTTGGAACCGAAGAATATATATCTATATATGAGAGCGGTTCGGCAGCCCTTAAGTTTGCCAAACATTTTTTGTAAATCCCTTTTGATGGGGTTAGAAGTTTTGGAATAGGATGATTTTTTGTGAGGATGATCTCTATGGTGAAGAGATCATCCTCATAAAAAATCAGCTCATTTTGAAACTTCTAACCCTAGTTTACAAGTTGAAGAATCGTGAACCGTCCAATTTTTGTAAATCACTTTTGATGGAGTTAGAAGTTTTGGAATAGGCTGATTTTTGGTGAGGATGATCTCCTCATCATAGAGATCATCCTCACAAAAAATCAGCTCATTCCAAATCTTCTAACCCATGTTTTGAAAAATGTTTGGCGAACTTTAAGGCTATTGGACCGCCCCCTATATATAAGCTTTCGGAGGTTTTAAAGAGAGCCAAACATTTTTCAAAGTAGGGGTTAGAAATTTCGAAATGGGCTGATTTTTTGTGAGGATGATCCTCACCAAAAAATAGTTCATTCCGAAATTTTTAACCTTAGTTTATAAGTTGAAGAATCGTGGACCGTCCAATATTTGTAAACAACTTTTGACGAGGTTAGAAGTTTCGGAATAAGCTGATTTTTGGTGAGGATGATCTCCTCATCATGGAGATCATCCTCACAAAAAATCAGGCCATTCCAAAACCTCTAACCTATACATTGAAAAAATATTTGACTCTCTTTAGGACCTCTGAACGTCACCCAATGTATAATAATAATAATAATAAAAGGCATACCAAATGTTCCCTTTAGCACACTGTTCAAACTTCAAACACAATTATAATAAATAAAAAATCGCCCCACGTCTTAGTGAATATTTGAGGTACCTAAAAACTGGTGAAATACCCTTGATCTTGGTCTTTTTCCATAGATTAATGAAATTTATTAAAATAATTTTAAAAACCTAATTTTTTTTCTTCAAAATAAGTCATTTTCAACCTCTAGAGTGTTGATCACGATGATTATCAAGGTGATGATGATCACAATAACCATCATTATCATGGCATCTCTCCAAAAAGGGAGAGGTCTTGATTTCAAACCCCTTTTTTGGTTACTCACAGGGATTTATCCTTACTTACTTGATATGTGTGATTTGTGGGATATTGCATGTATTCGGGGGAGTTAGGTGTGATACGGGTTCGGAATTCTCATCATAAAAAAAACATCATCATATCATCCTATTATCTAAGAGATTGAAAAGTTTGATTTTGAGAAAAAATCAAGAATTTTAAAATATTTTTAATTAATTTATAAGAGAGGACCGATGTCAAGGGGGCGTATCATCAATTATAAAATATAAGAATGTAAAACATGGAGAAATACCTTCCTTACTAACAAAGTAGGTTTGTTATCTCAAATGGATTACCAAATTGGCAATCCAATACCAACCCCTTTTAGATTTGGAGGAAAAATTCAGACCGAAGAAAAGTTTTAATTTTTTTTTGGCTTGGTCCAAGGTTTTTAAAATGGATGGCCACCAAACTCCCAAATTTAGAATTAAAATTTAAAAGTAAAGTATAATCTTTTTTAAAAGTTCATATAATTTTTTCCTTGTATCCATGTGTCATCAAATCATGGGTTTGATGCCACACGGTGAGCTCAAAAATCCAAAGTAAGATTTGAAATCTTACTAAGTTAGTAAGGGTAAGTGGAGGGCCTCGTGTGGATAAACTCTTTAAACGTGTTTTGTGTCAATTTTGTGTGAAAGGGTACTTTTCCAATCTCATTAAAAGATATACTCAACAGCATTGTTAGCAATTTGGAATATGGCAAAAAATCGATACATGAAAAATTCGGCTTCTTGATTTTGGATTGCAATATTCTGATAAAAAATTCGATAAATGAAAAATATACAGCATATGCTTTATATGTGTATTATTCTTTTCATTTAAAAAAATTCGAAAATCAAAAATTCGGTAACATGATAGTGATGTTAATAGTGATGGTGATGGTGAAGGTGATGGTAATAATGATGGTGGTGATAATGAGGGCATTGAGGTCATTGTTTCATTAGTTTATAAAAGAAGACCAAAGTCAAAGGACAAATCACATTTGGATGTAATCTCAAATAAATATAGGGGGCCATGTCATTATTTTTTTTAAAGATAAAAGCGGCATTTGTCACCTAAAAAAGTTGATTCCTTCAAAATTTTGAAGCACGGCTGCTTCAACGTCGACTTGTGTTACATGTCACAATTTACAAGTTTGCACTTTGTAACATACAAGAAGTTACAGTAGCATTATTTTTTTCGACTAAGTTTTATAAAAATTCATAAAAATCTTTAAAACTGCATTTTATTCTTTTTAAACTTAAATAAGTGAATTATTCAGAATAGTTCAATAATCCAAAGAATAATACTTTTATTGAAAAAATGAAAAATTAGTGAATTTTTTTTCAAGAATTAGAAGGGAAATTGCTTAAAAAAGCTAAATAGCCCATTGTTTTAAGAAGTGTCTTAAATAGACCCTACCCTATTCGCAAGACTGTGAGGAAAGAAATTTCACAAATTAAGTTTGCATAGTTATTTGGACTTTTAGCATAAAAATTCCATAAATTAATGGCAATGGAAAAAAAGGATCACTTTTTTTTTTTTAATACTCAAAATTAGGCTATTGGCTACAATAACTCATACTTTTGGACATAAATATGCCCTCACCAATAATTTCTCGAATAAACTCTTGAAAAAAATTCATTTAAATTGTAACTTTACTCCCTTCAACATTTTACACCATCGAAAAAGGGAGATCCATTATCTCTACCAAAACCTACCAAAAAATCATTGGAGTTAATAAAAAGAGGCTCTAGATTTGAGGAACAATATTGAACCTTGAAGATCTACGCATTTTTCTTGTTCGATCTACGATTTATTGAAGATTTCTACCAAATGTTGTTAATTTCTTTCATTTTTATTTTATTTTATTTTAAATTGTTTATGTATTCTTATAATCTTGTTACATTTCTCGTCCATAGTTATATAAATAGAAAACGATAGCAAAAAAGTTTGATTTCATGGAATTTTTACAGTTCATACAATTTATTCAATGTTGAACCTCGGCGCTGGAATGCATTATAACATTGAGCCTCAATAGTACCTATTGACAAGGTTCGACGATGTAAATATTTTTTACTTACAGAAATTTCTATTAGACAATTTTGTCGAGGTTCGACAATAAGTATCATTGAGCCTTGACGGTATAATACATTCCAATGTTTAGGTTCAATGTTGAGTCAATTCTATGAACAAAATCGTAAAAATCATTGAAATTAATTTTTCCTACCATTTTTCATTTATATAACTATGGACAAATAATCTATCAAGATTATAAGAATACATAAATGATTTTTTTTTTTTTTTTAAATGAAGGAAATAGAAGAGAAATTGATAATCTTGGTGGAAATCTTCAATAGATCATGGATTGAGCACGAGAATGCATAGATCTACAATATTCACCATTGTTCCTCAAATCTAGAACCGTTTTGATGAACTCCAAATGTTTTTTAGTTAGGTTTTGGTAGAGAGAATGTAACTCTCTCTATTTCAATGGTATAAAATGTTGGGAAGGAGAACATTATAATTTAGAAGATTATTTTTCAAGGATTTATAGGAGAAATTGTAGGAAATGACATTTATGTCCAAAAACATAAGTTTCTTTATCAAATAGCCTTATTTTGAGTATTAAAAATAAGAGACCCTTTTTTTCCATTGTCAAAAACCTATGGAATTTTTATACAAAATTTCCAGTTATTTAAAAATAAAAAATAAAAAATAAAATTGCCACCTTTCACATTCATTATTAAGAGAAACATTTTTGCTAACTAACTTAGTAAAGATTTGAGCCTTACTAAGGGTCATTTCACTCAAATGGATAAACAACTCAGCAATCCAACACACTTCAGCCTTCTAAGTTAATTCGAAATTAAGCTTTAAATTTGACATTTTTTATCTCAAAAAATAGAATTGCTAAAGGTAAGAAATTTTAGTATTACCATTGGAGATGCTCTTAGGTGGTGTTTGTTTGCGCTATTTTTCAGTGCTTATTGCTGAAAAAAATTAAATTCAGCACTTTTGTCAAAATAGCGCATTTGTTTTCTCGTGCTTATTGCTGAAAATAAGTGAAAAAAATTCAGCACTATTTTGATGCTGAAAAAAAGTGCTGAAGCGGTAAGCACTTCGCTTTTTTCAACACGGACAAGTATGTCCTTTGTTTTTTTGAACATGGACAAGTATGCCCTTATTCTTAAAAGGATATTACCTCTTATATCCCATTGATAAGTATATAAACACCCCATAAATTAATAAACCCACACCATAGATAAATTATTTTGTCTTATATGGGTTAAAAGTTTTGGAATGAGTTGATTTTTGGTGAGGATGATCTCTACAATGAGGAGATCATCTTCACAAAAAATCAGCACATCTTGAAACTTCTAACCCTATCAAAACAAGTTCAAGAATCGTAAATCGTCCCTTTAAAAAAAAAAAACTATTTTTAACGAGTTAGAAGTTTCAAAATAGACTGATTTTTGGTGAGGATGATCTCTAGACCATATAGACCATCCTCACTAAAAATTTGCTCATTCCAAAAACTTTAATCCATATAAAACAAAACAAAAAATGGCTATAATGTGGGTTGTCCTTATTAATTCATAGGGTGCTTTTATAATTACACATCCTTCATTTCCATCGAAAATTATTCATCCAAAATTAAGTTCTTTTAAAGTTGATTTCAAATTTTAATGACTTGTATGACATTATTATTTTGAATTTGAAATTTGTGGGTTTTTATAAATAGAAATTATTATTTATAAATTGAAGATTATTCGAGTATTATTTATTATTTAAAAATAAATTGTATTTTAATTTTATAAGAAATAATATATTTTATTGTGTTTGATAATAAATAAGCATTTGAAACATATAAACAATGTATAATATGATTGTAAGGGTAACAAAGACAATTATTAGTTTCAGCAATGTGTAACAAACATGATTCAGCATCTAAACAAACTACTTTTTCAGCACTTAAATTCAGCGCTTATAAGTTTCAGCGCTTAATGCTATTCAGCACTTATTTTTTTCAGTTTAACAAACAGCACCTTAGTCTTCAAATAATGTGATCGAATCCAGATATTCTCTCTTTCTCTTTCGCACAAAAGACTTGCACTGGGAAACTAAAATCACTAGTACTAGTTGTTCATCACTTTGAATTTTTTGAGAACTGAATCATCAACTTTAGTTACAAGTAAGTCATATTCTAAACTTTATGAATTTCATATCTTTTGATTTGTTTCATCCATGTTAGTTTAATTTCCAACATACAATTAATTCTTTGAGTACTTTTAGATTGGTGTACTTTAAAAAAAAAAAAAAATTCTTTGGAAAGAAAATTCATCCATTCCTTTAAATTGTGTAACAATTGAAGGTGGTCTAATTCCATGTCACAATACAATCTGATAGGGTTTTGCTTCAAAGAAAACAAGCCAACTTATATTCAAAGAATTCACAAGTTTCTTCACATTGATAATTTGTCAGAAAAATATTACTATAAGATTTTTGAGCAAGTCTCCAACGAATTGAAAGCATCGATCTACCAACACCTCAAGGTAAAAGCTACAACTGCCCGAGATTTTAGTGTTCACATGGACTTCTTGTCTACTTGTAGAGGAGATTGGGTACTTAAAAAGTCCTATCTTAATTTATGAGAATTTTTCTTGTACCATTAAAATGGAACTCGACCGAAGCATTCTTCTATGGCGCGTTGCTATTATTCTGATCATATCGATAAACTTCCAGGCACCAAAATATCAGAAAGGCCAAAATAGTAAACTTGTGTCGGATTATATGTTGTATCTTCTAGTGATGTGCCCTTTTATGTTACCCATTAGCATTGGACAGATAAGGTTTCAAGACACATGTGCAGAAACCATTCATTTTTTTCTAGAAAGGAAGTCCATATCAAATGTAGGCTAAGCATGCAAGATGTTGCTTGATGCATGTAGGCTTGCGAAATCTTTGCAGTTGTTGTAACATGGGAAGAAATGGAACTTTCTCAGGTGAGGTGAGGACCTTCTCACTCATGTTTGGCTTTTGATGGCACATTTTGGAATCACAGAACTGTTACATTCAATTTTGGTTTACCTATGGTTTAAACCTATTGAATATTAAAGGATTTTCAAATTTAACTCTAAATTCCAACAAGAACAAATTGGAGCGCAAATTTCATACGCTCGAGCAAAGCTGACTGTACAATAAAATTAGTAATTGTGGATGTTCAACAAGTTTGCCTTTTTCTTTTTTATCTACCGAATTGTAGTGTCAAATATGTTTGGATGCTAAGATTGAATAATATATAGCTCCAATATATAAGAGTTTATAACTTACAAACATGATAGCTAACATGGTGTTGGAGGTAATATAGAAGCAATTGCTCAGATTTCAAGAATGGTTAAATGTTTTTAATTTTTTTTTAGATAATGATGAATGCACACGGTCTTGGTCCATGGTTGGGTATGTGGATGACGTGGCAAGGGCACATAATAGCGTATCTTTTTTTTGTGTATCCTGATAAAAATGATCTATGGTTCTGTGTCCTTGCTTGTCAGCCGCGTACTCATGTACTAAGACCGCGCATTCAGCACGACTCTTTTTTTTTTTTTTTTTTAATTATTATTTAATTTTTCTTCACAAGAGCAAGATAATAACATTGATAACTTTCTTATATCCATCATATTTGACCTATGAATTGGACCTATTTTTCTTTACAAAACTTATGTTTTTTTATTGTCTTAAAGTATTGGATCCTGAGTCTAAAAATAATGAGCATGCAATAAATAGAAGGGCGGACTATTGACCCCCACTTAATGTTAAATGTCAATAATGTGTATGTAGACACCCGAATTTGGGCGGGCCCTCGACGCAAGATGCCCCGAAAAATCGAAAATTGGAATGGGCCCCGAAGCCCAAACCTACAAAAAATCCAACACATTTCAATTAATAAATGTCCGAGGCCACTCATATAACCCATGGACCCGCACACCTCACCACCCTCCTACATCCTTAAATTCAACCCAATACTATTCTACCCAAGCCCAATCACTCTTCTTAAAACCCAAGTCCATCCTCATCACTATTCAATCCCCTATCTAAGCCCAAAACCCTACTCAATCTACTACTAAAGCCCAAAGCCCAATCCACTACCCATATCCAATCCAACCCATCATCATCACATCAAACCAATCACCAAGAGATGACACATGTCATCATCTCCTTCCACCTCCCTCATCTAATCAACTCAACCCATAACCCTACCCTAACCTAACCTATTCCCTATCATCTCATCATCAACAACCAACAACTCAACCCATACCCTATACACCCTAACCTATTCCCCATTCTTTAACAACCCACATCATAACCCATATCTCCCACACATCAAACCATCACTTTTCCTTAAAACACTCCCACAAAATCACCTCAACCCATACCTCCCACCATCACCCCCATACTCTTCTCTCTAATCAACCAACCACCATCACCAATCAACCCATCTCTTCATCTCTCCATTTGCCACATGTCATCATCCCTTCAATCCTCTCAAAATCAAACCAATCACTACCCATCCCCCCAAATCAAACACCTTACCTCTTCAACCATCTCAACACCCCTTCTCCAAACAACTCCCTTACACCATCATTCTTCCCATCAACCATCACTCATCTCACCCCACCAAACACTCTACCCAAATGGATTTGGGTAAGATTCAAACCATTTGGGTTAAAACACAACTCATTTTTCTCATTACAAAACTACCCTCATTTTCATCTCAAATTTCACTCTTTCCCTCTAAAACCCATGCCATTATCCACTATTCTCATCTCTCACCCCATTATACCCTTAAAATACATCCCCAACCTCTATAAAAACCCCTCCATTCTCCCCTTACAACAACTAATGAAAATTTGACAAAAAAATCCTTAAAAAGATAACTCTCCCTCCTTACTACTCTTAACCTTCAACTCACCTCACTACACTCAACCCTCTCTCATCCCATACTCAAAACTCTACTCTCAATCTTCTAAAAAGTCTACAACTCAACTCAATCTTCTACAACCTCAAGCAAGTCCAAGTCAACTCAAAGAAGAACATCAAGAAAAGCCTTGAAGATCAAGATTGGGACAAGGTGGGTTTGAAAAAGGACCATCCCCTCTAACCCCCCTCTTCTACTCTCCCTTTTCCCACACATTTACACACACCACCATGGGTTAAATCACCAAAGGGCCCCTTCTTCATAAGGGTGTCCTTAATGATTGAAACCAATATTGAAAGACCCTCACACTTGAGGGCACATATCGAATTTTTCTTTGATTTTATTTTATTTTAAAAAACCGAATCCGAAGTTACCACATTACGTGGATGGAGTAGGGTGCCTAACACCTTCCCTACTCCATAAATGGATCCCCTTACCTTGAATCAAGGTTGGGCCACGTGCATTATCCAACGAGAGTCATCAAACATACAAAATGTATGATTTTTCGAAAAATGTGACATCGGGTGACCATTCACACCCTTTTACAAATTTGAATGGTGGCGACTCCAAAACACCCCAAAGTGGAGGGATGTTTTAAATATTGAAAATCCCGTGTCCACAGTGTAAGTACGTAAATACTCTTTTTTGTTTTATTATGTTTTACTGTATACACCACCTAACACTCACCGAGCAAAGACAACTTTTCCCTCCTATCCTATCAATTCGAAGCATATTAAATCCCTATCGAAAAACTGTATCAAAGTTAAATTAAGCCTACATAACTGAACAATTTTTCGTTAGAGATTCATCAAAAGATTGCATTTTGATCCATTTTTTGGGGGACATTATTCACTAAAATCTGATTTTTACTATTATCTGGTATAATTAAACATTTTAATAGATGGTGATGAATTTTTTTCATTTATTTTTATCATTTTTCGTTCTTGGAATTGTTTTTATCTTTTTTTCAAACGAACTATGTTAAAAATTGCTTAAATCTTTATCGTTTGCATCAGTTTTTTTTTTTTTTTCAAAATTTCCAGTACGCTCAGTAAGTTAGGACCAAACTCATCAGCACCATTTTAGTAGGTACATACATAATGCATTTTTCTCATGGGATCCCCATGTAAAGAATTGTTTAGTATGTACCCCTACCATATGATAAAATATTTTTCGATATGTTTCTACCGAATTTATCATTCTTAGATCGGTATTTACATATCGAACAACTCCTTGTACGAGATCCCATGTGAAAAACGTTCAGTATGCTATTACCGATTTTTTTTTTTTGTTTTGAAAATGTTCGATATGTATTTACAGAAAATTATTGAAATGTTACTATTAAGTTTATACAAAATTCGGTGGGTGTAACTAGTACAAAACTATTTGCTGCATATACTCACAAGAATAGTGGGTAAAATGAGTAAGCGGGCGTGGCGAGCAAAAAAGTGGATGTGAATAGCCTACGCCATTTTCGAATTGGATGCTCTCACGTACCTGCTCCCTCGCTCGCACCTACTTCACGCTCTTGTCACTAATAAGGTCCCAGACATAAATCCCATCCATATGAACCTAACATAAGGCTACAACATGGGCCCTAGGGTGTCAATGGGTACCCACTTATCTTGAACTGAACCGAAAACCTTGATTATGGTTCCCTTTTTATTAGAACCGATTAGAGTCGGATCTAAAATGGAATAGAAACGATAGGAACCTGAACCCTTAGGTGATCTATCCAATGGGTACTCATGGGTACCCGGAGCCCATTTATTTTCTCATGTTTATATTATATACGATTTAAGATTTTTTTACATTTTAAAAATTAATACATATTAGATAGATTTCTTCCATTTTTCATACAAACTATACATTGGAGCTTAAAATGTACCATCTCTTCTAAAAGTTAGAGAAGATGAATTTAAGCTTTTGAAAAAAAAATTATATCAACTCTTATATTTAGTGGAGAAAATTATAATTAAATTGATACTTTGTATATAATATGTCAATTCTTTTTAAAGAATGTTTTTTTATTTATTTATAATGATTTAAAATATATATATTTTTTCATTCGATTATTGAGAATCGGAATCAATGGGTACCTGTATTTTTTGCTGGTTCCAGTTCCGATTCCACTTATTTTAGAGTAGGAACTAGAACCGACAATAACCAGAACCAAAAAATTATAATGGTTGTGGTTCTAAGTTCCTTAAGAATTGAACCGGAACCGACCCATTGACGCCCCTACCTAGGGCATCCATGGACTTAAATTTGAATTGTATGATCTAGCACTGTCAATGGATTGGATTATTCCCAAAATCCAATCCATTCCAATGCAATAACTTTGGGTCTGAATCAATGATTTGGATTCAGGTAAGGATTCGATCCGATAAAGTTCTAATCCAGTATCTTATTGGATCGGATCTAGATAAACTATGTCTCAATCCGATAAGTTTCCAATTTGATAAAATGTTAGAAATTATATTATATTTTTATTTAAAGAAGCTTATTTAGATTTTGTACAGCAAATGGGATTTGGTCTAATCTGGACCCGAGCCGATTGTTACTGGATCAGGTTTGGATCTTAATATTGAGATCCAAAACTGATCCCTTAAGAGCCTAATCCTATACTTATCGGATCATTTCTAGAACCAGTCCTTATCAGATTCGTACCAAATTGATCCCGATCCATTGACACCCCTAGTATGACCTGGGATGTGATGGACCGGATTTATTCAAAATGAACAAATCTTAAATTTGGGCCCGGCCCATAGACATATCCTAAATAACAGTCCAATTAGTCACACCTACAGTGCGTCCACGAGATCGCTTTGACCATACATAGTTACACACTGTATTGGGTATTGGAAAAATAGAACCCTAAAAAGGGAGAAAATTATTAAAATTCTTATATATTTTGAAATTTTTTTTTTACTAAATTTAGAAATATTTACCTTTATGAAGCAGTATACAATTGTAAATATTTGATTTTTTTTTTTTTTAAATCTATTAATTTAATGAATTATTGTACTTTTTGAATGGTGGGTCTAGATGTTTCACTGCACAAAGGAAAGGACAGGTTGAGACTTTTGAGCCCACTTTCATTAATGGGAAGCGGCATATTTCTATATTGCGTACTTGTACGTTTTAAATAGAAAATATGGCATACAAAGTTGGGTGCCCACTCCTTTTTTCTAGGGCTAAGGTGGTAAAAGTTATTGGCAAGGACTCCTAGATTCCAACATACTAAAATCCACCTTCACCTACTAAATATTGGCCATTAATCTCGTTTTTGTAGCCAAAGTTATTGACTAAAAACTCAACATATGGGAGAGTTTACTAAGCAAAACATGTGAAGCTGGAGTGAGAGGAATAGCTAGGAGAAAGATTAGAGAATGGCGCTTGGGAGCTACCTCAGCTCTCATGGGTTTCGATACGAGCTTCTATGCTCCCCTTTACTGGTGATGGATGGACTCCTTTAATATTTTAATTGTCGTACGTGTGCCATCTCAAAATACATGATGCAAACTATTAAATCACGTTTTGCATGTTGGATCTAGACAATTATTAGGGCATTCATGTTACAATATTGACCATTGCAAGTGAATATATTAAATGAAGTTGACTATGTTTATTACTGCATTATTATTTGTTGGATAGGCTGGCAAGAGATTAGGTCGACAACGATGAACAATGGGATTTGAACCTAGGTCATGGCATCACCACTCCTTAAGCCTTACCAACTTAGATAAACTAGCACCTTCAACAAGAATGTTATAGTACATACTAAATACGTAAGAGATTGAGATCCGGTGACTAATGAAAAAGAAAAAAAGATCCTGACTATTAAAACATGAATCCTAAGGGATAAAATGTCTCCCAATGATAAATCACACACCTTGGATAAATCCCAACAGTTGGATTCTTGTTCTTCATGAGTCAATTGATCCCAATTTATAATGTGTCATAAAAATAATTAGTAAATTAAGTACAAATAACATAGTAATTTTCAACAAACCTTTAATCTATATATATATATTTTTTTTTTTATTAAACAAAATTTTCTTCCATCAAATCTTCCTACCTTGATTTAAGTAATATAAAATTTATTGAGAAAAGCACATAACATCGGGGATGTAGCTCAAATGGTAGAGCGCTCGCTTTGCATGCGAGAGGTACAGGGTTCGATACCCTGCATCTCCATGTTTCTTAAATTTTGAACACGACTTTTAAATATTCCAGAATTTCGTTTTCTTCTTTGTGGCTTATATATTTCTCACTGAATTCATTTTCTTTGATGGCACACCAATAATGTATATAGAAAAGACAACAGAAATCACACATTTTTACCTCATATTTTCTTTGTCAATCTCATTCTCAATTCATGTAAAATATTTAAAGGTGATAGGGGAATTTTGTTTTCTAACATATTATTTATAATTTAACTAAAATATAGATCGATGACAAAATCATGTTCATTTTTTTACACTTTTAAGTGGCGTGTGTCTATCTATATCCTCATTAGATATACTATAAATAATTTGAAGAAATATGTATTTGATCGATAATTGGATAAAAAAATTGTCAACCTGGTTGGACCACGAATGGATCTAGCTCAATTTGGTTGGATTGACTTACATTAGATATACTATAAATAATTTGAAGAAATATATGTATTTGATTGATGATTGGATCGAAAAATTGTCAACCTGGTTGGACCACGATTGGATCTGGTTCAATTTGGTTGGATTGACTTACATTCGTTAAAAAAAAATAAAAGAAATATGTATTTGTTTTCCTAAATTGTCTTCATTTATATTGATTAGATGATAAATTCACAAAAATGTGTGAGTCATTAATCGAACCAATTGTATATCAAAATCTGGCTCGACCATTGGTTCGGTCTAGTTTCAAAACACTGATCCAACCCATAGCACAACGATCCCATCTAACCTGCACATGTCCATGGTTTCCCAAGGTCCAGGCTTGGATTTGATGTCTGTGGGTCAAATTAAGCCACTTGGGCTAAGTTGAATTTTGTTAAAAAAAACCAAAACAGAAAAGAAAGAGAATGGCACACAAAACACAGAGATTTATGTGATTCGGCAATGTGTCTGCACGCACGGATAAAATTAAAATCTAATATGACATGTTATCAAGCAAAATGTTATTTGTACCATTGTGTGTGTGTGTGTTTTTTTTTTTTTTTGAAATCTTTCGGACTCGAAACTGAGCCGAACCTTGACCATGATCCACCTATCTTGGTCTATTGATCGGTCAACTCTGGCCCAATAGGGTTTCAGAGTTAGATTAATGCTTCACTTGGTTGAATCACATGAACCCATTTGTTGACCTATCCAATGTATTAAGGACCCCCATCCAACTTCTATCAAATTATGGATTCAGTTGCTTCTAGATTGGATTTGCACACCATTATAAAGATCAAATAAGTAACATATATGCTTATGTCGGTTTGGGATCCACGTTCGATCCAATTCTTATATGGCATAATTTTTTATTTCGATCCAAATGCTTAGATCTATAATTAAGAATATGATCAAACAATTACCTATAAGAAGAAGAATTAGAAGATCATAATCAATCCATTAGTGGCAAATATTATACGTGTTAGATACATCTCTGATCCGATTACCCTACTAATACTCCACTACAAAAATCCATATTTTTATCATTGATGTACGTTCTTCTCCTCACCCATCCAACTACCATTAAAATGCGTCAAATCATCGTTGAAAATGTTACTTCGCTAAAGATGGGTCTTCTCTACATTTCCCATTCATCCACCAATAATGTTGACAAGAAAGAAGTGAAGTAGGGTATGGTTGAGAAAATGAGAGAAAAATAATTTCACTTATTTGATAATATTTCTTTAAATATTGATTTCACCTAATAATTTGTGTCTGACTAAATTCTAAAAATATAAATAATCTTTATTGAATAGTTGCCAAACAAGGTCAAAGTATCTAACATGTTAAGGTGGTGTTTTTGTGGGCTTAGTCCAAAGGGAGACAACTAAGATTAAAAAAAAAATTAAAATAGTTGCATGCCATACAAAACAAATTGGGAGTAATTGTTCTTATATGCTTTGATTTGTTCTCTCCCCCTTCCCCCTCTTTCAATTCCCACCCCACTAGCAACAATTAAAAAATAAAATAAAAAATAAAAAAAATAAAAGAAAATAAAAAGAAAAATCATTTTTTTATTTATGATTGTGAAAAGAAAATGGACAAGAAAAGAAGATTCAAAATTTTTAAGAGCAATTCCAGCCGTCCTTTAAAAGTTCAAATATAGAGGTTTTGGCCAGTGAACCACCAAATTCCAACTGTTCTTTATTTTGAAGGAAACCCCTTTAAATCACTATTCATTCATATTTGAAGTGGAGAGAGAAGATTCGAAACCCCACCTTTATTAGGTACTATTCACCTTTTCCAATAAATTTTATGTGTCTCATTTTTTTTTTGTATAAATATCAATTTAGCCTCTTCTTTTCATGTAACATGATTTAAATGCACTTTAATCCTGTATAAGCTTTTAAAGTCTTTTCATTTAATATCTTAAAAATCATATCAAATCAATTAATCGATTAAGCTTAATTAAATTAGCTTAATCAAAATTGTAAACAACTATTAAATTTGTTTGAATAAGGGTTATAATGTTTTGTAATGTTGAGAATATTATTTGAGACAAACCTTTGTAATGTACGTAGAGTGTGCTAATTTTTAATTGCGATGTAATAAATAATTTAAGAAATTGAGGTGCAATAAGTTAAAGTTGGGCTGTCAATAATAATTCTCTTTTTTCTCTAAAATGGAGTATAATAAGTAAAAGTCAGGGTGCCTATAGCAACACTTTTTTTATTTTACATTTTTTTTAAATGTATTTGAATATTGTTTTAGAGTAATGAATAGTGATTTGAAGGTGGAACCCATTGGATTAGAGAAGTGGCTCGGAGCCATCATTTTGAAGAAGATGTCAATTTGAAGGCAACTTTTAAAACTCTCAATTGGAGTTGCTCTAAGTTGCTAGGTGTTGAATGAAAAATTTTTTTACAAAAAAATTAATTTAGGATTTCAGAGGATCATGAATTGACCAATCACAAGAACTCATGTGTATTGAGGGCATCCTCAATTTACAAAATTATTCTCGTTGGGTTTTGTGCGATTGATCATTCGGAATTATGTAAAATCCTAATTTGACTTTCCTATGAACAAAAAATCTCTTAGTGCTAGATAACTTAATCGGTAGTCTTTGGGTGACCATAACATAGATCTAGGTTCAGTTCTTGTTTATTGTGGAGTTATTGATTTCATTAAAAACAAGTTTACTGAATCAAAAACAAAACTCACTTACTTTTAAAAATGAGTCGTGATCATCTGACTCCCCCCCCCCCCCCTCCCCCCGACATACTTTCGCATACTCTCATGAGGTGCTGTGTTAGAACCATACATCCAATTGTGTATCCCGTGGTAAAAAAAATCTATTGTTGTAGCACATGCCATGTCAAGAGAGTATGGGGGAGTATGATCGAGGCGGGGAGTAAAATCATTATTCTTTAAAGAGAGAGAATAATATTTTTTACAAAACTATAAGTTTCAAGTGCCTAATTTCTCGTTTTCCTTGGAAAACCATTTATTGCCCAAAGCAATTTTCTCTTTTGTGGAGAAATGTTTTCCCTCCTCATCTCCAGAAAATGATTTTTAAACTTCCTACTTCTCTTTAGATTAAACACTAGCCTCACCCCCAAATACTAAAACCCAATTCTCTTTCTTTTGACATTTTCAAGTGCAAATCAAAACATCAAAATGAAAAATTTTTTTTCAACGATTTCATCCTCACATTGCTATTTTATAAAAGTAATCTTCTCTAGAAAATAATTTCCCTATTATCATTGAGGCCGAAATTGAAAATGATTTTCCACCCAACGCGCCAATTATTCTAAGGCATTTAAGTCGAACACAATTTACAAGTGTTTGCGAGGTTGGTTACGTGGTCGTATACATCATTAATTTATAAATCATTATTATTATTAAATATAATATATAAAATATAAAGTTCAAAGCCTCTCTCTGTCAAAAAAAACGAAATTCCGCAGAAACAGGACCGATCCAACAACAGCAAAAAACTGGAGCAGATCTCTCTCTGTTAATGGTGGTTTGGATCTCTCCTAAGTACAGCTTTTACTCTCCACTACAAAGATTTGGTACGCCAACAATAAATTAACAAATAAACTCCAGTTAGATTTTCATTTCTGATCTTGTTTTCTCGTTCGTTTTCACTTGTTGAAAGATTTGTCTCGAATTGTTCAGATCTAGGGAGTTTTTGGGTTAATGTTTGAGATCTGCACTTGTTTCTTGTCTTAAATTGATTAAAAAGATACTTTTGATCTCCTGGAATGTTAATTTAGTATATATATATTTTTTTCTTTTTTGCGGATTCGATGCACACTTGCAGGTGGAATGTTGCTCTGTTGATTTGGTGAAATCGATAGCTGGATATTTGTGAAGAACTGGTATTTTGAGGCTAAAGTTCAGGGTTTTCGAGATTATATGTAACTTGGACGGCAATTTGGGGTTATTTCGCTTCAATTTTGTATGTCTAATGTGGATTTAAGAGATCTACTAGTTTGATCTGTTAATTTCGTGTTGTTGATCATGTCTCATAATTCAGAACCTTAATGCAGTAGTTCAGATTGTTTCCTCAAAAAAAGAAGAAGAAAAAATATCTTCTTTGGTGGTTGCATTTTCAATCAAGAAAGAAACTATTTGAGTTGGTTGTTTCCATGCTTGTAGGATTTGGCCGATCTCTTGATTATAGAGAGAGAAGAAACTTAGATCTTATGTTGGGTTCTGAGTTTTACAATTCGCATATATTCAGTGGAGGTCGAATTTAAGTTATTTTGGACATGAGAAGCTCTTGGTCTACTCCATTCTCTATAAATTTTGGCCGTAGACCGCCACTCAGTTTGTTACTTCTGTGCTTTGTTTGTGTCCTCGCATTAATTGTAGTTTTAGGCTCGTTTTCTTCGAACACCTTGAACTCTGTTGCTTCCTCACCAATACCTGATTTTTATAAGAACTATAGAAGGCTAAAGGAGCAAGCAACAAGTGATTATTTGGAGATAAGGTCTCTTTCTTTAGGGAGAACTCATCCAAGAGAGTTTGAATTATGTGGAAAGGAAAGAGAGAACCATGTACCTTGCTATAATGTCTCTTCAAGTCTGTTAGCTGGGTTTCTTGATGGGGAAGAATTTGACCGTCATTGTGATGTATCACGAGTGGGAACCCGTTGTTTGGTCCGTCCTCCAAAGGACTATAAGATCCCTCTAAGGTGGCCAGCTGGTCGGGATGTGATATGGAGTGCCAATGTGAAGATAACAAAAGACCAATTCCTTTCTTCTGGAAGCATGACGAAAAGGTATATTTCTTGGTTCAATATACAAAGTTCAATTTGTTCTTTTCGGTTTTTTCAATGCAGATAATTAAATGTACCATTTCTTTTTGGAATTCCGTAGATTAATGTTACTAGAAGAGAATCAAATTGCTTTTCACTCTGAGGATGGAATAAACATTGATGGTGTTAAAGATTACTCTCGTCAAATTGCAGAGATGGTAGGGTTGGGAAGTGACTCTGAATTTGTTCAAGCTGGTGTAAGTATCTCTCTTCCTTGTTTTTCCTCTTTTTTTATTTTTATTTTTTGTCTTGTTATGCTTCATGTCATGGTTTGGTTTGGGAGCTGCTATGTTGGATAGAAACCATTGTCATCTTCTTGTGAGATATTTGAAATCAGGAAAAGTTATGTTACTTTCCATGCTTATCTTAGAGAGCTGCTATTGGCACCCCAACTTTTACTTCTCTACAGCCATTTTTTTTTCAATTTTAATTGGGGTGTAAGAAGTAAAAAGTTGGGGTGCCAATCACAGCTCTCTTATGTTACTGGATATAACCTTCTATATTGAAAATGATAGGCAAATGCTCTTATGTTTTAGTGATGCGTTGCAATGTTCACTGATGTGGGATACAGGTTCGCAATGTACTGGATATTGGTTGTGGATTTGGTAGCTTTGGAGCTCATTTATTCTCATTAAAGATAATGACTGTTTGTATTGCGGCATATGAGGTATTTGGGAGTCAAGTTCAGATGGCTCTTGAGAGAGGTCTTCCAGCGATGATTGGTGACTTCATTTCAAGGCAACTGCCATATCCATCATTGTCGTTTGACATGGTTCACTGTACCCAGTGTGGTATCACCTGGGACGTAAAAGGTACTTCTAGAGTTGGTTGGATTAGGCATATTTTCCCCTAGTTTGTGGTAGTTAAATGAACGGTCTTTCTATTACATGCTTTCAAAGGAAAAAAGAAGAGTTGTATTGCAGTTATTTCTTGCATGATGGACTACTGTGCTTTTGTTTCATCAATTATAGCTTCTCTTATTTTATTTTTATATAAAACTTCACTGCTACCACTTTCTTGCTTTACATTTCAATCAACAAATGTAGTGCTCTCTGCATATGAGGAAATATTACTCTTTTTTAAGTCTTGTTATCTGTAAATATTATTAAATATATGCTCAGCATTTCTATTTCGATTTTAAATAGCATAGCAAAACTATGATCTTTGAACCAAGCTCTAGTTTCCACTTCACTTGATTATTCAATCCCAATTGGTTCGTTTAGTCGAATGCAACACCATTCCCATTTTCAAACTCCCATCAATAGGGATAATGATTACAAAACTTGTAATGTGAGGAAGCACACAGGTCTCTTATAACCATAAGGATGACGATTTATTATACCCTTGAGGGAAAATAATAAGTAAATGAGCAAATTAGAGATGCAAGTGCAACTGCAATTAGGGAACAACTAAAGAGGTCTTCAGGATAGACCAATATTAAAAGTTATACAAGTAAAGAAACACACTATATTGAAGTAATTCATGATAAGAAGCTCAAGGAACACAGGCAGCAGGCTAAAAGGCAATGAGTAGTTTTGGTTAGAAGGATGCCTTTCTGTTGGAAACTCTATTTTCAAGGTGCAGAGTGTAGAGGGACTAGACTTTTGAAGAGTAATGCCCTTCTGTAAAAGAAGAGAAAGATGCTCACCATTAGAATCAGAGCAAGAGTTCTTATGTGACCAGGTTAATAAATTCATTCTTGTGGAGAAATTATACGAAGGATTTTGAATTTGAAGAAAGCGATTTCTCCATCCTTTTCGGTATGGTTTATAAGGGTGTTTTGTGATTGGATAAGGATAGCTTCATAGAACTTTTGGGATAGATTTGGGAGTTTGGCTGTAAAATGTGCTTTTGGAGGAAAAACTTGGGATAAAATTTGAGGGATGGTTAGATTAGAATGCATATGTTGGTCGAGAATAAGGATTGAATGGAAAGCTTTGGAAATGTAATCAGATCGGGATCAAGCAGAGTATCTATTGGGAGCATAAGGGATTTGGACTGGAATTGGGACTTTACCTTTGAATTTTGATTGATGAGGGGTAGAAACACCTCGAATACTCATTTTTTCTGTAAAAAATCACGAGTTAAAAAATCAGCTAAATAATTTTTTGAACAATTAATAAATTCAATATCAAAGTCAAAAATAGAAAGTAAGGCTTGCCATCGGGCAAATATTTGTTTAGAGGCAAGATTTTTAACATCCTTTTGTAAAACATCTTTGGCAGATTTACTATCGACTTTGATTAAAAAAAATTGATTTAAAATGTCACTTTAGAATTTTAAAACGCATAAAACAATAGCTAGTATTTCTTTTTTGATAGTAGAGTAATTTTGTTGACAATGAGTCCAGATTCTGGACGTAAATTGAACTAATTGTTCAGTTTTTTGAGGAGAAATTTGTAGAAGAATTCCTTCATATAGTAATTCGGAAGCATATGTTTGAATTATTCTTGGATATGTAATGTTTGGAATATTTAGGTAAGGTAGAATCTTGACACGTTGTTTAATCTTTTGAACTGCTTGGGTATGTTCAGTAGTCCATGGTTGTTTTGTTTTGTCGTTTGGTTTTTAAAGTTGAAAAAAAATGATTTTTTTTTCTTGAACTAGATTGTGAATAAAGTTGAGAACATAGTTTAAACATCCTAAAAATCGTTGTAATTGTTTTTTATCTGTGATTTCATGGGGAAACTTATCAGCAAAAGAGATTACCCTATTGGTAGGGGTAATAGTTTGTCGTTCAATATTGAACCTTAAAAATTGGACTGATGTTTGGAAGAGTTTAATTTTTCACTCAGATAATACAAGTCCATTTTTTATAATAAGATTTTGGAATAAATATAAATGTTTCCAATGTTGGTCAATGGAATTTGAGATTATAAGAATGTTGTTGATATAAACTAAAGGAAAAGATTGATAGGGATTAATTGTTTGTCTAGGAACTCTGTATAAAATAGCATTATTCATCATTTATAAACTTATGGTGAAATGTGAAAATATGTGTGCTGACGTCTTTGGGTGTTGGGCTCTCAAAGATGCCTTGTCAACACTACAGCAGCCACTGACACATGAGCCATTGTCCTTGTTACATTGGAATCGCATAGTATCTGGATTTTAAAAGAGTAGAAAAATTATAAGATGATGGAAGGTGCCACCTCGGTGAGGTGATGAAGTCTTCACCTACTTACACCTATCAAACAAACAAACAAACAAACAAACAAAACTATAAGTGATTGAACTGGGAAAAATCTTGATGAAATCATCATGGTTGTAGCTACTGTTCAGTAGCAACTTCATTTGGAAATAGGAGAAAACCTTCACAAGTATACAATTTATTGAAATCATGGTGGGATCTTAATGCTGATGGTTGGCGGTAACTGGTTAGAGCAAAAAACAAGGTTGGAATGGATGGGGGTGCCAGGGTGGGTGTGCTATGTTGGTAGAAATTCCTTCAGAGAAGACCCAGACCACCAAAATCCGCAAGCTGCATTACTATCTAAGTATGGGACTAGGGGTTTGTCCCCGTTTGTATTGCCTGCATAGTTACATGCATAGTAGAGTTGGGCATGAGTGGTACAAAGTTGAGTGCCTTATTTAATAACTTAAGAAAGAGCTAAACAAGATAAGCATTAATATATGTGAATGCAGTAGTGTTGTGCACTTCCCATTGGAGATTTTCCATTCGATATGTACGTAGTGGCAAAGGATGGATTAAAGCCATCAACACACAAATGAAGCTGTTTACTCCTGTTAACATTCTAATCAAGAATGCCCATGCAGATTTTTATTCAATACAAGTGAAAACTTATCCAAAAAATAAATAAAAAAATTCAATATAAGTGAAAAACAGATATGTACTATTTTATGGACTTCATAGAAGAAATTGGTTGTTTGGCTCTCTTTAGGGACTCTGCACGCTTCCCTATATATATATGGGTCAGGATCCTTTGACGCTTAAAAATGACTCATGAAACAAACCCATGATCCCAACCCTTTAAATGCAAAATCCAATGGTTAAGATTTATCCTCAGGATAAGTATCTCCGAGATTTGTGTTATCAAGATATTCATAAATCTCAACCATTGGATTTTGTGTTTAAAGGGTTGGGATCATGTGTTTTTTTCATGAGTCATTCTTAGGAGTCAATGAATCCCAACCTATATATATATATATATGGGAAATGTTCAGCACCCAACCATTTACCCAACTATTTGCCCAACATGTTTTGTCCAACATGGGTTAGAAGTTTTGGAATGGGCTGATTTTTGGTGAGGATGATCTCTACGGTTAGAAGATCATCCTCACCAAAAATCAGCCCATTCCAAAACTTCTAAACCCATGTTTACAAGTTGAAAAATCGTGGACCGTCCATTTTTTGTAAACCATTTGTGATGGGGTTAGAAGTTTTGGAATGGGCTGATTTTTGGTGAGGATGATCTCCTCACCATAGAGATCATCGTCACAAAAAATCAGCCTATTCCAAAACTTCTAACCCATGTAGGACAAAACACGTTGGGCAAATTGTTGGGTAAATGGTTGGGTGCCGAACGGGACCCTATATATATATATATATATATATATATATATAGGGAAATGTTCAGCAACAAACATTTTGGCAAAACATTTTTCAAAACATGGGTTAGAGATTTTGGAATGGGCTGATTTTTGGTGAGGATGATCTCTACGGTGAGGAGATCATCATCACCAAAAATCAGCCCATTCCAAAACTTCTAACCCCATCAAAAATGGTTTACAAAAAATGGACGGTCCACGATTTTTCAACTTGTAAACAGGGGCTAGAAGTTTTGGAATGGGCTGATTTTTGGTGAGGATGATCTCCTCACCGTAGAGATCATCCTCACAAAAAATCAGCCCATTCCAAAACCTCTAACCCATGTTTTGAAAAATGTTTTGCCAAAATGTTTGTTGCTGAACGGGACCCATATATATATATAATGGTGAGTGTGATAAACCTGGATTGCTATGTTCCCTGCAAATTCATTCATTGTTCAACTCTAACCTTGGTTTTATACATCAGATGGGGCATTCCTTATTGAAGTGGACCGGCTACTCAAGCCTGGAGGTTACTTTGTTTTGACATCACCCACAAGCAAACCCCAAGGAAGTTCATTGAATGCAAAGAACAGGAACATGTTTACACCAGTTGAGGAATTTACCCAGAAAATATGCTGGAGTCTCTTAGCTCAGCAAGATGAGACCGTTGTTTGGCAGAAAACTGCAGACGTTCATTGTTATGCATCTCGGTGAGGACACTAACTACCGACTAACAATTTTCATCATAGCTTTTGATTAAATCGTGAACAATTATTCATATTTGGCTCTATCATGAGTTCACGATCCTTTCCCTCATGTTGTAGCTCAAATGTTACTTCTAAACATAATTTAATACGCCACTTTTATTTTCCATTGTAGCAAGCAGGGTGGTATACCTCTATGTAAAGAAGATTACGATGCCCAGTCATATTATCAACCTCTCCAATCATGTATAAGTGGAATTACCAGCAAACTCTGGATCCCCATACAGAACAAGTCTTCTGGTTCCCAGTTGAGCTCAATCGAGCTTGAAGTTCATGGAAAGTATTGTTCTGAAACAGATTGCTTTTGTGAGTTATGGTGTTCCAATAGTTGTTTCCATGCTTTCTACTTCTCTGGGACCTTAATAATTCAGATGCAGTGCTAGTGTATTGATTCTCATGTATTTTTGCAGGAGTACATCCTGAAGAAT
The DNA here is from genome assembly GCF_017979445.1 of Akebia trifoliata. Lineage (NCBI taxonomy): Eukaryota > Viridiplantae > Streptophyta > Magnoliopsida > Ranunculales > Lardizabalaceae > Akebia > Akebia trifoliata. The sequence goes on from NC_141379.1 coordinate 7,249,725, forward strand.
TTTTTGAAGACTCACAGGTTTGGACATCAGCTTTAAAGAACTATTGGTCTTTGCTTACGCCCTTGATTTTTTCCGACCATCCAAAGAGGCCTGGTGATGAAGACCCACTGCCGCCATTCAACATGATACGTAATGTAATGGACATGAACGCTCGTTATGGAGGTTTAAATGCTGCATTTCTGGAAGCTAAAAAATCAGCATGGGTGATGAATGTTGTGCCAGTCAGGACTACTAATACACTTCCTCTCATACTTGATCGAGGTTTTGCTGGGGTTTTGCATGACTGGTGAGATATCCGAATTATATTTTTGTAGATAGTTTTTGTCCTTGAATTGGATGATTTGGATATCTTGGTTTAAGAGCTCCACCAGGTAGCCCAGTCAAAACTATCTCTGACATTTTTGAAAACCTAATTTCTGAGGTTTCCCAAAACGGTAAGATCTATTTGGAGATTGTGTGGTTTGAAATTTCTCTTCCTGCTGTAAAGATCTCATGGATTTTTCCCATGCATAGTTTAATATTTTATATGAACTGTTTGTTTTATTTCAGTTTAGCTCGCTCTTCCCAACCTAGAATTACAAAACATTATCCAAGAGTTCAATCCTTTCAGACTTTTACTTTGTTTTATCTCACTTTGATATCTATAGTTTTTTAAATTTAAAAAAAAAAAAAAAACCCCCATTTTGCTTGAGGCAATTCTGAATTCTCATCAATGCAAGAATAAATTATCTTTGCCAGATCGATGTTTTTGGTCAGTGCTTTATGTGTGGGACCACATTCTAGAATTCTGGCCTTACTTATCCCCTAAACCCTTGTTGAAAATAATGATATGATACTTGTTTTAGGGTTTGAAACATAGAATACAGTGCCAGATTCTGATGACCCTGTCATTTATGCAACAGGTGTGAACCCTTCCCTACCTACCCACGTACATATGACATGCTTCACGCAAATGGGCTCCTCTCACACCTTCTCAATTCAGAGCACTGTGACATTTCTGACTTATTCTTGGAGATGGATCGTATTCTACGCCCTGAGGTATTTATCACTTTCGTGTTGATTTCTTCATCTTGAAAAGTTGAAAGTTTTTATTATTCTGTTAGTTTTGGGTAAAAAGCCTAAAATACCTTTTTACTCTATTTAATATACATTTTGGGTCATTGTCAGATTTTTTTTCACTCGCATGGATATACTTTTTGGGTTTGGTTGCGGAGAAAGAATAAGATGTAATTGACCATTGAAACATGTAGATGGGTGTCATTCATCGTCTCTTATCTCTGACAAACATCAGTAAATCACAAGTCTATAGTCGGATATTTCATCTGAATTTTATTTTGAGTCTGATGAATTGAACGATTGTTGATAGGGATGGGTTGTGCTAAGCGATAAACTGCAAGTAATAGAGAAAGCACGCATGCTTGCTACACAGGTCCGTTGGGAAGCAAGAGTGATTGAGATGCAGAACAACAATGATCAGCGACTACTTATTTGCCAAAAACCATTCTTGAAGAAGTGACCGCTCATTTCCACTTTTCATCTTTGGTAATTTCTCTAAACCTAACTTTTTGAGTAAATTAAGAAATGCAGCCTATGATTAACCTTTCTGAATATCTGGTTGGAGGGAAGACTCCTCAGTTAGGGCCATGGTTTGAGTAAACTAGGACACATTTATGTTTGAAAACTTACCAAAAATTTCATATTCTGATTGGCAAAGCATGAATCTATTGGCAGCTATTTTCGTCATCATTATTTGACTTGAAGAAGTTCAGAGATTGCAACGAGATTATGTGATAGCTGTTGTTGACGACGAGTATGATTCCTCATAAGTAACCTCAGTTCATTTTCCTAATTTATTTGTAGCAATTCATTCATCTAAATTGTTTTTGTTTTTGTCTTTTTTATGTTTCCATATTTTATTTCATTCTGAACAATATGTGAGTTGGATTAAATTGACAGTTATTGTTAGAAAAGGGTGAGAGGAAAGCCACCGCGGAATGTAAGTTTGAAGTGTAACATTGTCTTGCTAAATCCCATGTTCCTCTCTCTCACTCTCTCTCACACACACACACAATCTAAATGGAAAGTATAAAAATAATTTAATATATAAAATTTAAAATATTAAAAACTATTTATAGATATTAGACTATTTTAAAGAAAAAAAAAAATTGTTGGTCATTGTTAATGAATTTTTTTAAAAATAAAAAAAAAAATTGTTACCAAACACGTCTTGCCTAAAGATTTGTGCTGATAGGCGTGGGGCAATTTCTTTCATTCTCTGCGTCGGCGTGTCTGGAGCAGTCCAATGGTATGTTATAAACATTATTCTGACTCCCCCCCGCCTGACATACTCTCCTGACGTGGCATGTGCTAGAATCATAGATTTTTTCCACGGGATACACAACTGCAAACCCCATAACTACATGCAATTGTGTATCCTGAGGAAATCTATGATTCTAGCATATGCCACATCAGGAGAGAGAGGGTCAGAAAATCACATCTCTATAAATAGAGAATGTGCTGACAGTGTCTTTGTGATAATGATCCATTTAACTTAACTGAACGTGAGTTTGAAAATTGGATACTCTCATCCATTCGTTGATGAGAGTATTTGAGCACTTTGAAGCTTTGGTAGGTATTACCTGTCCAAAAATCTTAGCTTGGTACCACATTGAAGCTTTTTAAGAAGATTACTTTGGGTTGGATGTGGAACACCAGAGGCTTATTTCAATACTTGTAGGGGTCAAATCCTTTCCTGATCAAATACCTTGCAAGCGGTCTCAGATGGATTCAAGTTACACAATTGATTTAAGTTTTAAAAGTAAATAGTTTAATTGGTAATGAAACCAAAACCAGTCGCCTTATTATTAACTTTTAGCATAAATACAATAAATTAAAATTTACGTGAAATAAAATAAAGGGTGGCTCTACTTGCACACACTTAAATGGTTTATTGTACCCTCTTACTCATTATACGCACCCACCTTAAAGACAAAATGTCTCATTGTATCCTTTTTAGCTCTCTTTGTTTTTTTATTAGTTCTCATTGCACCCACCCAAGTGGTTATTGAACACTTATCATTTTTACAATGTTCTGTAAATACCTATCGATCCATACATAAAGATTCGATACTAGCACAACAAACACAAAGATTTACCTAATAAAGTTATGTACCTACCAAATCTGTTTGATAACATTTAGTAGGTACTTATTGAACTTGTTAAAATAAGTTTGGTCAAAAAAATTTATTTTTCTATTGTGGGTATCCCCACCCTTCCTGTGAGACTAAAACCATGGACACATGCACCACCCACCTCGGAAAGTCCTATGTGCAATGAGTTACAGAATTAAGGTAAAAGTATAAATTATCTCTTTTTTTTTTTTCCCTTTTTATTATTATTATTTATTATTACATTTTTCACTTAAAGGGGTATAATCGGCCATAATGGTGTTTGCAAATGGCCGTCCCCTCCAATAAATGATTTTTTTTTTTTCGCTAGGTGAAAGTCAATCTAGCATTAGACAGAATCCAGGATGGACCAATCATATGAACCAACGTGTATTGAGGGCATCCCAATTTACCAAACCCTACCCGCCTCGTTGTGGGATTGATTTTTCTGTAAGCAAAATATCTCTAATAACTCTTAAGCCATTCTCAATTTCGTTACAAAGGACTCGTTTGACAATTACCCCTATTCACTACACAATGGCAAGATCACCCTTCCTTTCTACACGCCTTTTTGTTTTTTTTAACATCTTATAATATTATTTTTAAAATTTTAAGAGATAAAAATGCCCTTATTTGATAGATTCCCTTATTTTTTTTTTGGACAATGACTATAAAGGATTCTTTATTGAGAATTTGTACTGATTAGTCCCCTATAAAAGAATACAACCATTTAAGTCATACTTAATAAAATATTCATCTATTAAAGATTTTCTGAAGATTTTTTTAAAGAAAAATATCTGAAATAACTTTTTAACAACTTTACAAAAGTGATTTAATCTAAAAAAAATACCAAATCACAACAAAAAAAAAAAACATGACCAATTTATTTGGTTCTTAATATTTTTGTGAAAAAAAAAGTTGTTTATTAAACTCTATTTATAAATTTAATATAAGTAGACTTACTAATTTTTTAGTTGAATCAATTCAATGAACATTCAAATCGAGTTTTAAAATAATATTTTAAAAATTTTAAAAATTTAATAAATCTAATATACATAAATCAAATTATTTTGATGATAATGATGATAACTATACTTACCTCCATCATCATCATCCATGTGAGTTAAAAAACAATAGTTTTGAGAAGAGAAAACAAATATATATTTTTTTCTTTCATTTAGATCTTTTTTTTTTCATTCATTAATTTTAAAACATAGAATTACTTAAACATTCTCAAATAAACACGTTTCTTTGATAAAATAAGTACTAAAGAGTCCATAATTTTTTAAAAGAGACTTTTTGGTACATATTTTTTAAAAATAGGTCTTTGAGGTCATTGTCCCTAATCGTTTTCGTACTAAGACACTAAAACAACACAAAAGAGACCAACAAGGTAATGTCTAACCCAAATTTTTTATACCATTAAGAATTATTTATTTCAAAAATATAATCTTCAAATTTTCAAAGCATTTTTTGTAGCATTATTTTAGGACAACTGTGAAAAAAGAGAGTAAGAAAACCTAATATGCTTCTCATTTCTAAAAATGGATGAGGATTTTTTATCTTTTAAAACAATTAATATTTAAAAGCGTTAAAAGTTGTGTCCAACACCATCGGATATTATTATTATTTTTGTAATTTAAGGTGTAATTATGAGTGAAATTTAAAAACATTAGTTTTGTTAAGGGGATATTTGTATCAAAAATACCTTCATTTGTGTGAGCTTAGGTGACATCCAATCATATAACCTTGAAAGATATGTTTGGCTCAGAAACCAATTTGCCCAAAACATGTCCGAATAAGAAATTTATTGAGAAATATAAACTTTCGAAAATGCACCAAACTCGTCACTCCCTCGTTATGTTTCTTCTCCATCACTATTGACACTTCTCCAATTACATTTAACAATGGCAGAAATGGAAAAAACTTTGAAGCTTTAAAGGAACCACCTCTATTGGATTACACGTGGCATTTCTAAGGAGTCATTTCAAATTTTAGAGGAAATGTAGGGGACGTAAAATAAATTTGAAACACCACGTGTCATATAACAAGCAGGGTTCCTTCAAATTTTGAAGCGGGCTGCCTGCTTCAAAGTCGACTAGACAGAAATGGTGGTGAGACAAGTAGTAGGCTAAAACCTGGGCGGGTTGGAGGGTAAACCCAGGCTCAACTCCAACCTGAGTTCAACTCAATCTGACCACTAGGCCTAAGCTCACTAACCCTAGTTTTTTGATCTTCTAAAATCGGGTTGAGTTTGGATTAGGCCGAGTTAGATAATTTTAGGCGGTTTGTGATTGGGTTGGGCTTGTTGTTGAATAACCTTAATTTCATTTTTTATTAACAAATAATTTTATCTTTAAAAAATACAACATAAAAAACAAAACTACTAGTAAATAAAATCGCATACAATCTTCAAATCCATCGAGAGAATATTTAGACAAACCATATTAAACCAAAGTTAACATAAATATTAACTAATTATTCACAAGTCATAATGATACGATGTAATAAAAAAAAGCTAAATAGAAAATCTATAATTAAAATACAAATATTATATATTAGTATATATCATCGGATTCGGGTTGAGTCAGGTTGCTCGTACCCTCAACCCGAGCTCAACCCAAATTGAAATCGGATTGAGATATTGTAACTCAGGCTCAACCATCTTCTACATAACTCGGCCCAGGCTCGCCCATCAATTGAGTTGAGCCCGGGTTGAGTTCGGGGTCAACCCGCCCAGGTTGCAGCCCTAACAGGTAGTGATGCTGACGGCAATAATGTGTAATGTAGATGTAGAGAATTCGGTGGTGGCCACAACAAAAACAGTAGTGTTCCTGCATTCAAAGTTGATGTCTACAACAGGTTTGTAATATAAAATTATCAAAATTGGCATTTGACAAAGCAGCAAATACTGTCCAACCTTTAGATCAGTGGATGCTGTTCATAGTTCCGTATAGATGCTATATATGATATATACGAATACAGACTATCAGATGAAAGAAGTCTTTAAGTTAAATGTGCTAACCTCAAATTCCACCAAAATCTCTCATGATTTGATAGATAATCACATCAGCACTCAGATGAACCTAAAGCTTTGGACAGTGCATTGATACTAATTTTGATTGGAGGACACAATTGTTAATTGCACAGAGCCTCCATTTAGGATGGCTTTTGACACTCGGGATTTCTGGGTGCTTTGGGTACCAAGGAAACTCATTTATGATTCAGTTGCTACTGAGTTCCAAGTAGCTCTTCAATCGAATGGTGTTGCTCAAATCCAAGATAACAATCTGAAACTAGAATCAGCTTCATCCCCTGAAAACATAAAATGTTTCCAAACCAAAAATCAAGGAAAAAGTAAGAGGAATATGTTAGATTGTTAAGCATAGAGTGCCATTAATGCATTAAAACGAAAAAAAAAAAAAAAAAAAAAACGTTCATTAGGATAATGATCAAACTGTTTAGGATATGACTGAGAAAATTTCAATTCACTGGTAAAGCAATTTTATGTTCTTCAATTTTTATTTTTTATTTTGGCACAAAAGATGGTATGTGCTTTAGATTAATGTATTCCAGCCTAAAAGCCTCGGGTTCTGATACCGCTTGCCTACAAAAAGTCTTATACCTAAGTTGCATATAGCAGGAGAGGGTGCAAGATGAACCTGGGTACGGGAGCAGAAAAGTTTTTCTCTACAATACAAAGTTTCATATAGAGGGAGTGGAATAGTGTTTGTCTCATTATGTATGAAACACGCTTGGGAGTGGAAAATTGTTGGTTGCATACAAAGTTTAAGCAGGAGAGGGTGTCGGAGCGGCGAAGAGTCAATTACCTTGGTTGCATGAAGCAGGAGTGGGTGTGGTGCAGTGCAGGACAGACCAAGGTGCGTGACCAAAAAAATGTTTGTTTCAGGCAATGTAGAATAACTATATTGAAGGAAGCGGGAAGGGGATTGAGATTGCAAAGTGGAAGTGGCAGCGATGGTGGCTCATAGGGTAGAAGGATCCTGAAACTTAAGTGCATATTTTAGTTGACCATATAAACAGAAATTGTAATACTTTATCAAGATAGATAGACCACTTAGCATGCCTTATATTGGATTATCCTAGTCAAAGCATTTCATGTTTTGTAACTCCACATTGCAGATATTTCAAATCTAGAAGAAAATTTCATTGGATCAAAGATAATTACAAAACTAGTTCCTATGAATGATTGTCAGCCTAGTCACTGACTGAGATGGTCTAGATATGAGTAGAATATTTTCCTCTACTCTCGGGTGTGTCATACCCCTACTTAAGCCTTGTGACCCTCTTATATTCATAGTTCTCCCCATCTCCAACAGATCGGTCTTTTGGAGTAGTTGGTTGGTTAACATGGTATCAGAGTGCTAGGTACGTATAGACCATGGGTTCGATTCTTTCCACTCATTGAATGCATATTTCTCTCCACTCTCGGTTTTGTCATACCCGAGTTAATCCCTATGACACTCTTATATTCATTCATGGTTCTCCCCCTCTCCAACAGATTGGTCATTTGGAGTAGTTGGTTGGTCCTCTTATATTCATGGTTCTCCCCCTCCAAAAGATTGATTTTTTGGAGTAGTTGGAACTTAATTCCTCATTTCCCCTTTTTATTTTTTTTAATATTTTTCATTAATAGTTCCATGTACTTGTGGAAAAGAATTGAAGAACATATTGACAGGTAATCCAAAATATGATGCCCAAAAAAAGCCAGCAAGGACCAGGCTCTACGGCAAGAAGAGTAACAATATGTTCTCACCTTGAGACCAGTTGGTGCAGATGGTAATTCCATATGGGTGTTCAAGTGGCCAGAGAAAGAAACTCTCTTTAGGGCATAAAGTTCAGAGGTAGAGACATTCCCAAGAACCAACCACCATGCTTCCATTTTTACCTGTACGAAAATGTCAGTTAATGTTACCCTAACTATAAGAATTGCACTAAATGAACCTTGTACCTTTGGAAATCGAGGGACAAATGCTCTCGATGTGTGCCGAGAGTTTGTTTTTTCTAATTTGATGCTCAGAATAGGGGACTTTGCACCCCCTTTGTTCTTTTTCTGAAGCCTTAAACTCACTCTAACACAGGGAAAGTGTTGCAGATCCTGCATGAAAAAAACAAAAAAAAATGTCCTGAGGACCTAAATCAGAAAAAATTTACACCTCAGTTTCAGTAACGAAGCTAACAAGCACAAGTGTCTCGTGTTGCCACAAATAAAGGATCAATGAAGATATGCAACCCATACTCCAATGGGTCTGTAGTGTCTCCTCACGAGTCACGTGTCCACTGGGCATACTTACTGCCATTATGAAAGTCAGAAGAAGGGAATGCTTATCTGGGATTTTTCTGACCCAATTGAGGAATAGTTCCATTTAGCAACAGATTTAGATCTCTTCAAATCATTCATTACATACAAATCTGGGTACTTGGACACGGACGCATGCTGGTGACAATGGACCTGAGTTTGGTGATGTAGAATGATGTTAGTCGACATAATGTCGTGGAGAATAAACATCATCATTATTATCATAATCAAAGTCTCATCGAAAAATTAGAGGTCAGTTGATTGAATCATGTTCCTACATTCAATTCTAACTGGAGAGACAATCAGCTTTCACTACCTTGATCCACATTATTGCAGATCTTCCTTTGTCTTTTAGAACCTTCAACTTGCATGTCCTTCTAACTGGAGAGACAATCAGCTTTCGTTGCACATGCCTATGTGACCAAACCATTTCAATCGTCTTTCTCTTAGTTTATCACCTATTGGATTACTCTTTTTCATGAACGCTTTCATTTTGAGTTTTACCTTTCTTAGTCTCTCCTCACATGCATCTCAACATCATCACCTCTGCTGCACTCAATCTATTAACATGTTGCTTCTCGATCACCGACCATTCAGCTCTATATAGCACTGATCTTATTGTTGTCTTATAGCACTCCAAAAGCACACTTCCACTTAAACCATAGAGCTCTGATTCTACGGGTTAGAACCAAGGTAATGAGAGTATCTTCAAAAAATGTACATCAGGAAAAGTTTGAATTCTAAGAAAAAGCAGTCTGTCTCAAAAATGCAAAATTGCAGATTGTTCCAAAACAAGCACATCATGGAATAAAACATCCACCGAGGTCTCAGGAAAGAGAACATACCTGATACAATGGTGAAGCAGGGAAATTGACCAATAAAGCCTGCAAAGCCGCCTTAGGAAGATCCAACAGTTGCTGAACATTTGAGATACCTCTTTTGCCAAGGGAACTTACAAGATCAGCATTCATGCTTGGCAGCATCCATAGAGAAGAGTCCCTATCGAACCATAAACCCTGAGAACAGATAAAGTAAAGAATGAGGGAGGATACATCAAGAGAAAATATGTAGTCTATGCCATGCATAATAGTTAAGCCATGAAGACAAACTCCTATTTTCCGTGGGGCATAATTATTTATCCCAGATTTTTGGGATAAAGCTGTGACAATGACTATGATGATGGCTACGCTTGGTTCACTAGAAATGTTTTCAGGTGGAAAGATATTTTTTAAAGAAATGCCTTTCAATAACAATATTGCTCAGAATTATCTTTTTTTCCTTTCCTTTTCCTTTTTTTTTTTTTGGGGGGGGGGGGGGGGGGGCACAACAACAATAACTCATGATTTGTTTAGCTCACCCTGAGATGCATAATATGTCAATTCTTGAGATATAATTTCTCTTGAAAGCTAGAAATTCTCTTTTGCTAAATATTTCATTTTTTATGGATACTTTCTCATATATCTGCCATGAAAAACAAAGTAGCTTATCATGGAATGCTGACCCATAGCACAGTTGTTGACACATTGCAATGCAACTTTGAGGTTGTCGGTTTTAAGTGGGCTAATTACCTATGAAAAAAGAAATAGTTTATCTTGGCTATCGAAATATCAAAAATCTTAATCCAAGTGGGACTGCAATGCTTGAGTCTATGGCAAGGCAATAGAACTATCTTACATGATTCTGAATATGTTATCAAAGAATTTCATAGACTTTTTACAGGTAAAAGCACAAACTCTTGACACAACAGTTTCTTGAAAGCAAGGGCTCACTGGCTTCTGCATTTATATTTCCTCGTTCTTTTTGGTTGTATACCAAAATGGAAAAGATTTTCCATACCTATTATACGGGAATATTCTATAACAGAAAAATACGTTACTGATGCAATGGCACTTTGACAAACATGTCAGGATCAAATTTTTTAAAGTTCACTCTTCTAGACAGCTAGAAAAACTTTTCAGACATTTTTATGGCTTCTAGAAATTGAAGGAAATTTTCAATTTCTTCAAAATCACCAGTTCAACTATAAGAATGGGATAGGCCATTGAAACGTCAAAATACTACTTTTATATTCTATACTTATACTTGGGAATGTCAGTGTTGTATTTTATGCATACTTAACAAGTGGTAAATTGTAAAAATCATCTTTGTACAGTTGAAGCCATCTATGTCACGGCCTTGCTGGTGCGCCACTGGCTGGACGTGGAAAGGGCCACGGAGACCGTGTAGTCGAAGTAGAGCCGTCATGTTGGGGGGCAGAATGGTAGGGAGGAGTGTGAAACTTAGTCTCACATCGGTCAGGAGAATGTTTAGATCCTGGTCTATACGGAAAAAACTAGACCCTACATAGTACAATGCATTTTAAAGCCGTGCGCACTTCGGCCTAAAGCAGACAATATTGTACTATTGTGGGCCTGGGGCATTATAATCTAGCTTCCCTTTTGTTTTGACAGATTCTCTCATTTATGGAGAACTGTGAGGAGACATACCTGCATGACCATTTGCAGAAGATGCATACAAGTAATTGTGCTTGAAAGCCATCCACTATTAGCACATATATCTATCATAGCCTGAATAATACGTATACTTTGATCCATCACTGATTTTAAGTCTGTGACATAGTCGCTGATTGGTAACTCTAACCTTGAGAAGTGTGCCTGAAATTCAGAAGTCACTGATAAATAAACTAAAAAATGACAATAAATGATAAAGGAAAACTTAAAATAGGGACACATAAGAAATATTCAGATCAAAGAGAAATTCATATGCTGGAATATACAAGTCGAGGTGGATCCATACCTGAAAAAGTAGATTTGCTTTGACATGTGGGTCATCCAGACGTTGCTTATCCACAAGATATGGAACTTTTTCCGATAATGCTTCATTAAAATTTTCCTAGACAAATAGATATTGAAATTAATTGTTAAAATTAAAAAGGACAATCAAGTAAATGTATCTAATCAAAATAAATTTTATGCTGTGGCTTTGAATAATCACAAAAAGGCCTATATGCTAAACACCTTTTCGCCTGATCAACACCACATTATTTCCCTCAAGTTAAGCAGTTTCACTTCATAGCCCGAACAAAACTATGAGCACTAGTATGCATCATGATACTTATACACTAAATTTTGACACTTTCAATCCCAGTGAAACATAGACTTGCATGTAAATATCTTACTAATAAGCTCACTCGATATATTTTTTTTGGTCTGCAAGCTCCAACCAAATTATTATGATCTACATAGGCATGTTGATTGCTTGAGGGAAGGTACATTATAAATTAATTCTGAATCCCCAGAGGGAATTTGACAAAGAAGATTATAGGAAAAGAGCTTGAAACCGCAATATGCAGAATTGGAACATTACAATGTAAGTAGGAATGATTTACTGATAACATAATGGAATTCTGTAGATTGATCAGAAATGGGTATCAGTGATCGAATACTAATAGACCTCTCTCTTTTTCTAGAAGGGAAAAAAGGAAAAAACAAGAAAAAAGAAGGAAAGACCAAAGTATCATTCAAATATGATCATTAAGCAGGGAGTGAAATGTTATTTACATATATTAACAAGTTGTACGCATGTTCAGTTACTTCATATTCTCATATTAATAAAAATACACATATACCTTTGGCTTTTCTGCCACATACAAAAATGAATGATGGTGCAACACCTATATATATATAGATATAGATATAAACCTTGAAATCAATGTGTAACTACAGGCCATCATTCTTCTACTCCTCATCCATCTAGCAAAATCTAACACAAAATAAAAGTATTCAGATAATGGATTAGAAAATTACCTCATTATGCCGCACCGGAAGCTCGTCATACTCAGAAGCACCAGAGAGAATGTGGAGGAAAACCTAGAATTCAAAATAGCAATTAAATAAACTATTTTAGGATAATAAACATAGACAATCAACATCTATAACAAAACTACAGACTTACTTCAAGTGATGTATCTGAATCTATGTTTGAACCAAACATTGATACAGTCATGTAACTGAGATAATACTGAGATGCTATTGAACCCAACATCAGAGGTTCCACACTGTTTTCATTCACTTTGATGCATCCACTGTCTTCCAGATCCTCAAATGTGTTTTGCACTAACCTGGTAAAAAATATTAGCATTCTCGCATAGAAGGAGACAATCCTCGGAGAAGAAAGGTCATGGATCATGTTATCATGAAAGTACCTTGACAAGTATGAGTTTAAAGTTCTGGTGTCAGTGTCCTCTAACCCATAGTAAGCTGGATTAACAACCTGTCACATAAAGAGGTTTGCTTTCAGATTAGAGTAAAACAACAACAAATCTTGGGTCAGCTAAGTGAATCCTGTTCCTCCATTACACTCTGTCAAAAGTTAAGTCTTCTGTTATTGAGATTGAGTTCATATCTACTTCTATAATCTCCAACCCTGTTCTTTTTGGTCTTCCTGTCGCTCTTTTAGGACCTTCAACATGGAAATTTCTTCTAAATGGAGAAGCAATTGGTCTTCATTGAAAATGCCCAAGCCACCTCAATCAACTTTTTCTTAGTTTATCACCTATTGGAGCTACTCCTATATTTTCTTGAATGTGTTCATTTCTAATTTTATCTTTTCTAGTCTGTCCACTCATCCATCTCAACATCCTAACTCTGCTACACTCAATGTATTAACATGATGCTATGTGTATATACATAATACTCATATAGTGTGAATAATGTCTAACAACAGTCAAGTATTGACATCTTCCGAGATTGGGGGATGCACTAACATAATAGTTCTATTAGTATTGTGACTGAGGTTTAAAACATTTTCTTGAGGCAATGTTTTGGTCTGGAGAAAAACCAAGACCATCATGACCAAAACATACCAAGACAATTTGAAATCCCAAAACATTTAAGGTTGTGGGGTCAATGTTTTGTTCCGGTTACAGCCAAAACTGGAATGTCTTGGATGAAACATTCTGAAACGGTACAAACTTTAAACCATGATTACGAGTTTAGCCATATACTTGTCTGATACTCCATGGCTATTTGTATTTGTGTATTCAAGTAAAACCAACAATAATTTATAATAATTTTAATTGGACAAAGTTTATGTCTCACAATCAAAATACCTGACAGATACTTATCAATAGCTCAGTTCAGAAGTATTGTGCAATACATAATATATAATTATTCCGTGCATGTCCCAGATGCTTCTCCTATTTAGTAACAAAATCTATCCAGAAGCCTCAACAAAACATACACAAAGGAAAAAAAAAATCCCAGATAGAAGGTGAGATTTACATTGTTTATAAAGCCATAGAAAAGATAACGTTCTAGGTTGGAAGCTTAAAGCCACAAACTTTTCTCAATAGATTGATTCCCACAATTGGAGCACAATCCTAAGTCTACTAACAGTATCTCATTACAAAATCAATTCTCTGTCACAAAAACTCTATGCTCACTTCACTTTATAATAGTATAAAACACTTCTCAATAATATTGAGCCTTAGAATTGCGTTGTGGTTACACCAAGGTTCAAAGATTAAACATTACAGTTTTTCGACATTACAGCGGAAGGGAGCATTGCAGTATGTTTCGAACTCTGCATTGCGTTACAGTTTGTTAGTATGTTTTTGCCTATCAAAAAAAAAATTATTGGCATGTTTTACATTGCATCAATACAACGGAAGGGTCGGAACATTTCTAATGAGTATCAATGTCAAAAGGTGTGATATTTCTGATTTTCATCTATCATTTAAAAGTATTTCTCCAAATTTATAAACAAATAAAAACTAGTTTTCTATATTTAAATGGAATGTATCGACATGTTTTGGTTCTGTTTCATTTTTTTAGCAAAATTCTGAAACACTGAAATGAAATGACAATTTAAACCTTGGGTTACACCAAGGTTAAAATGTCTCTCCCGCTCTCTCCTTCTTCCATTTTTCTTTTTGTTTATGAAACTCAGAAATTCCGACTGAAAGTCAAACGATTACATGCCCTTGACCTTGGTCTTCTTTGAAAGACTGAGTTATTTAGCTAAAAACCCTTATGTTTTGGTAAATATTTAATATACCCAGTGTCTTTGAACTGATCACAAGCCCCTTGACCATAGTCTTTTGTGTAAGACTTTTAAAAAAAAATTTATATTAAGATATTGTGTTTTGAATGTTTAGAGAATGTCTTGTATTGGTTCGTGTTTGTTTCAGGTTTTCAAAAAAACCAAAAACGAAATTTTAAACCATGGGTTACACCATGCCATAAAGAGGGCAGGGTGCTGTTTCATGTCGAGCTCTTTGAGCTTGGCACCTCAGGAACCATGTATAACTGTAGAAGAAAACCTGATCTACCAGAGTTGTATGGACCACCAGGAAACTCATGCCCTAATAGATTGCAAAAATATTTGAGTAATTCCAAAATAGATAAAATTCAAAGATTTAAAGACAAAGTTAAGTTACATATGCAAGCCAAGGGTAAATGAACATCCACTAATAAACAACCCAGACATGTTTGATAGAGAAGGTACATACCTTTGTAATATTTTCACCTATGATACTTTATGTATTTACATGCATAACCATATATTGCATATTAGCACAAATATTAACTCACCCACACATACACATATAAACTCATCCACTAATAACCCAAATATGTTTTATAGAGAAGATACATAACTATGTAATATTTTGACCTATGATACTTTCTGTATTTACATGCATAACCATAGCACAATTTGTTTTTTGGTAAGTGTAAATTTATTAATGAAGGAACATAAGATAAAAGAGACTTACAAGGCAGTCGAGGTGACCAACCCAAAAAACCCCTATCAATTTACTAAAGTCTCCCACCGGAAGACAAAGTCTTCATAGAAGACACCCTTAAAATCAAGGTATAACTTACACCAAAAAAATAAAAGCTCCAAAATGTTTAGGGTAATCTCACAGAAGTCTGAGATCAGCCCTCTAAAAATTCTCCCATTCCTTTCCAACCATATTCCTCAACAAATGGCGAAAGGAAGAAACCTCTACAAAATGATCAATCTCCTCGAGAAATAGGACAAATCCCAACTCTGAAAGAGAGAAATAATAGTGTTCATGAGAACCCAAGAAATCCCAAATAGGCCAAAGAAGTGCCTCCATAAAGCGGAGGACAATTCACAGTGTAATAAAATATGATCAACGTACTCGCCATTGGCTAGACAAAGAGCACAACAATATGGCATCACAAAACCTCGAGAGATAGGAAGATCAAGCGTGGGAAGTTTATTCAAAGTGGCAAGCCAGATGAAAAAATGAACCTTAGAGGGAGCTTTCAAACCCCAAATAGTAACCGAAGGGAATTGGTTAAGAAACTATTGAGCTCCGTGACTGGATGAATGAATTAATGGTGAAGTTTGCTCTTTTGGTACGGGTCCACTCCATCCTATCTTCTTCTATGACATCCCAATAAGCTCTGTCACAATTGGTCATTAGATCAGCAAGGTCCTAGATTTCCCAATCGTTGAAACCTCTCCTGCATCCCAAATCCCAATAGGGCTCGTTTTCTTCAAGGTTCAGAAATTCAACCCAAGGAAAATTCTTCTTAGACAAGAGATCGAAGAGACAGGGGGAAATCTTGAAGGCTTTTTTGTTTATAATTTCTATTTGACTATAGATCGCCCAAATCCATAGAGTTAAACAATCTCAAGAGTACGTAATACAAGTTGTTGAGTTTAGTCCTACATCAGACACACATTGCCTTGTCTCTTCTATCGGTTTTAATTCCTATCAGAATCAGTTTGTTGTGAAATATTATTTTTTTAGGCTATTATTATAAGAGAATGTTTCTTATTGATTTATTCATATTTTTCTCTAACACATGATTAATTTTTTTCTTTTAAATATTTATTTAGTTTTTTTTTTTCACATATTTATTTGTTTTCATTTCAAAATGTCTTCTGAAACAACAAATATGAACAACGAAAAACAAGTTGCAACACAAAATGACAAGAATAAAGCAAATTGGAGTCCGTATTTACACAAAACCTTTGTTGAACTATGTGTTGAAGCAGTCACGCAAGGTTGTAAGATTGAGCCAACTTTACATAGGTTAAAATGGAAGTTTAATCGAAATGAATTTTTCAAGAAAACAAGATTTAAATTCGAACAAAAACAATTCAAAAATTATTGGAACAAAACAAAATTAGATTGTAAGGCTTGGTCCCATCTAATGAGTGTAATTGGAATCAGTTGGAACGACTATTCTATCATGGTAATAAATATTTTTTTATATATTTAATTTCACTTATTTATGAAGATATCAATAAATATATATTAATAGTATTCATCATTTTTTATGGTAACATCCTGGAGATAATAAATTTCATTATAAGGCATTGGAGCACAGAGATGAGTTGGACAAGTTATTTAGTAGTACCAAAGCTACTGGATCTCGTGTTTGATCTTCTGCAACGACAAACATGACGAATGAGTCAATTGTTGATGATGATGATGACGATACCCCTGAAAACATTCTAACGACACAAGAAAATATCCTCCCAACTCACACCGATGATATTGATGAGTCATCAAGTTCAAAACCACCACAGAGAAAGGTCGTCAATAAGTGGGGATTCTAGATCAAAACGCAAAAAAGGAGGAAAATCTAATTTATTCGAGGTTGAATTCAATCATTTGGTGGATCTTTTCCAATCAAAGATTCATAGTGATGAAATTCCAAACAAGCAAAAAAAGCTTACTCATGGTGAATACATGGCACTTCTTAACGAATTAGTGGATGAAATTCCTCTAGGTAGCGATCGATATTGTCATGCGGTATCCAAATTCATGGAGAGTGTAGATTTTAGGAATGCCTTCAATAACTTGTCGACAAATGATGCTCGTCTATCATACCTTGATTTTGAATACCGTCATTATCATGGTGATCACTAGAGGGTAATGTGGTTTTTTCTCATGGGTCAGTCTTTTATTAACCCTTTTTTGGTGGACTATGTAATTAGCAAAAGAATGTTTGTTTCATGGAATTATAGTTTGGATTTATTTTATATGGATTATGTTTCTATTTGGTTCTGGTTTGTGGATTATTGATTTTGTCTTATGGATTATGAATTATGGATTATGGTTTGGTTGTTAAAAATGTTTGTTTTAATATTTTATGTGATTGTTTATAGATTGATATATATATATATATGTGATTGTTAATATGAAATATTAAATGATATTTTTTATTAATAATGTAAATAGAAACAAGATGGATTATTCAGATTTAGACGATGAGATTATATGTATGACTACAATTGCTGCAGCAAATCATGACTGTACGGCTCGTAAAAATAAATTAGTTCAACAACCCAAGACTAATTGTAGTTTTACTGGACAAAATTATATGAACTATGTTTTGACTGGGAATAATGCAATATGTCATGAACAATTTCGGATGGAAAAACCTGTATTTGAGAAATTGTGCAAAACTCTACATGAAGAGGTGGGTCTCGAAAGAACAAAGAACGTTTCTTTGGAAATATCCTAAAGATATTGGGACAAAATGAGCGCATGTGTAGTGTTGGTGATCGATTTCAACGTCCCGAAGAAACCGTGAGTACACTTTCATAGAATCTTGAAAGTTATCCTTGAATTGTGCAAAACTCTCATTGTGCCTTGTTCTTTGGATGAGATCCCTCTTCAAATTTGCACAAATCAAAGATTCTGGCCTTTCTTTAAGGAAATTTTAAAGTTACATTAAAAAAAAATTATAATGTTTAATCTTTAATTATGTGGAAGCGATTAATGTACTCACATTGGAGCACAAGTTCCAATAGCGGATCAACTTCAACATTTAAGTCAAAAGGGTATAACGCAAAATGTAATGGATGTATGCTTTATCGATATGTTCTTCATATATGTAGTTGCCGGTTGGGAGGGACAAGCAAATGACGTGAACGTGTTCTTCAAAACCATAAATAATCCCAATTTAGGACTTTTTCACCCTCCGTCAGGTTGGTATTAAAATTTTTACTTATAAGAACATTCAATTATACGTTATATATATATAAAAAATAATGAAAATATTATTCATTTGTAGGTAAATATTACTTGGTTGACTCTGACTATCCATTGATGGATGGATACATGATACCATATAGGGGTGTCTGTTACCATTTACAAGACTTCCGATAGGGTGCATGGCAGAAGGAAAAGAAAGAGTTATTTAACCATCTTCATTCCTCATTGCGCAATGTTATAGAGAGGTGTTTTGGGGTATTAAAGGCAAGATAGGCAATTTTTAGGAACATGCACATATATTCCATTGAAACACAAAGGGATATTGTCATTTGCTTGCATGGGACTGCACAATTTCATTCGAAAGGAAGCTTTGGCAAATGTTGAGTTTGCTATATACGAAGAATTAGATTATATAAATGAAGCCATCCCTAGGAGTTTAGATGAGCCTAGACCCTCGAAAAGTTCACAACGGGAAGGACACAAAGAAATGTAATGTAGGAGAGAAGTCATAGCTGAAGCTATAAAAAAAGCTTGTGATCGACGTGATATAATTATATAATTTTATGACTTAGAAGTTACTAGTAACTGAATAAATTATATTTTTTGGTAAATTCAATATGTTTCTACTATATGAACATCTTTGTTTATTGGTATGACGATCACATGTATATTTTGTTGATGGATGTTTTATTTTCATTTTACATATGTTGGTATGATTATTACATATGGTTTTATGTATGATGATACAGGTTTTATTATATGATAGCAGTCATGCTTTTATACAGGCTTTATTTTTCATATATCCAATATTTAGGGGAGGTTCTATCGAATTTTAAAAAAAAATAAGAATAAGTATATTTTGAGTTTAAAATGATGTTATAATGTTTTTATTTAATAAAAACAGTAACTGTTACTTTTTTTTAACATAAGTTATTGAGTTATAATTTTAAAAACAGTAATTATTACATATAAGTGCATTCTGGTCATTTTAACAGAACTCTTTGAGAAGTAGTTCTAGCAGTACTTCTCAAATCCTGCATCCAAACGTACAACACGTATTCAGCTACTTCAGACAGTACTTCAAATATGGGAGTACTTATGTTCTATGTACTTCTGGCTCCTGTATCCACACGGGCCCTCAATCTCCTTACCAACACTCGACTCAATCACCGAGGCCCAAATGGCCTTGCTTCTATACTCCACACCTAGAGGCAAACCCAAATAAATGGTAAGAAGAGACTCCTTTTAACACCCAAACATCGCATTCCACCTATCGACTCCCGTTTCACATCCCACTCAAAACAACTTACTCTTCCTAAAGTTGATGCTCAAACCAGCACCGCTCAAAACAACAAAGGACCCCGCTCAAATATCTCACCTGGTCGTCTAACGCATCCATAAACACTAGGGTATCATCGGCAGAATACACATGCATACACATATAAGAATATAGAATGATATAGAAGGTCCATAAATAAAGTAGCCTACCAAACATGAAAAAAATAACTTGAGATAATGCCATGTTTGCAATAGAATATAAAGCTCAGAGTTCAAACTCCATTAGGAAATGAGCATTAGATTCATGCTTGGACACACTTCTATTAATTGTATATTTTTCATTTCTTTTTCTTTTCTTGATAAGTCACAAGTTTAGTAGTATTAAGATACAAGAAGGGCAGATAATCCTAAGGAAAAGATATAAGAGAATAAAAAGATGCTAATAAAGGCCATGGCTTGCTAAAAAAGATCATACCGAGTTTTATAGCTCAAGCCAGTGCCTATTTTTTAAACAATTTTTAACAAGCCTTAAGAAAATATGATTGCCATTTTGACATGTAAGTAGAGAGTAGTGACTAAGTATGTGGCCAAAAGAGAGTGCCATCAAGTTCAGCTACACACTTGATCCCATCAGAATAGGTGATCAGAAATCTTTTTATGGCCTAGCAATCTAGCATACATAGATCTTACCAAACAGGATAGTTTTATACCAAGTAAAACAAAACCATACCAATCGACGGAACAAGTAAGTCCAGGTGAGATAATGCACTGCATCCTCTTTATGGCAAATTGTGCCAGAAACAATCTCTGCATTAATGTGATCATGCAACTTATCCCTCAGGCTACTTTCAACTGGAAATGGTTCATAAAGAAACTGCCAATAAAAAGCACAGAAAGTTATTTCAGCAATCAAATGAAGAAGATTTTTAAATAACTGAATATTTTGTTTATCATTTCTATTCTTACCTTCTTGTAGAAGCTCTTTTTTGGTTCATGAACAAGAATGACAGCTTTACCATGTTGGTCATATTGTGGTCGGCCTGCACGGCCCATCATTTGCAAGATATCTGTAATCGGGAAATCAACATATCGTTTTGCTTTCCCATCATAATATTCTGTTCCCTGCATCAGAAAAAGAAGTTTTAGCAAATATCAGCCAAATGAATTGGGGAACTGCACAACGTATGAAACATCAAATCTCATGACAAACATGCACATGCACCGTGGGTACATCACTTGTATACACACAGATTACGTAAGTCTGAAATGTTGCATTAAATTAGCATTATGAATGTACAATTTCTTAAATCTCTTTGACGTGTTGAAACAGTTTGCACAAATTTGACAATTAGAATTTAATTAGAAAAAGTATTTCCTATTTAGCTTTCTTCGAACTTTTCTAACAAGAATCCTCACCTTGATAATAACTAAATGAGCTGGAAGGTTTACTCCCCATGCTAATGTGCTGGTGCATACCAAAACCTAACATGGGAAAGAAGTACAACATCAAGTCGTAAAAGAATTTTTTAATGATTAAGTTAAGAAGAAAATGAATGAGGCTTTATTTGGAATCTACAGTCAGTCAGGCTAAAAACATAAGGCCTATTGTGGCAATGAAAGAATACCTGAATCTTGTTGTTTGCAAAAAGTTCCTCGACTAAAGACCTGTCTTTGTCATTCAGTCCTGCATGGTGCAATCCAATTCCAAACTGTAAAGTGTGCTTCAGGTTCTGATCAGTGACCTGAGAAAGAACCATTAGCAACGATTCCTCTGGCATATTCAGAAACTGAATTGGATGCTCATCTGAAGCTGCAAACTGCAAATAAATAAACGCATATTAATAATTGCTGATGTCAAGGACTTATTTATGTTTTCAACACAATGTAATAACTCACCTGAATGAGGTCCAACGCAGTAAGCCTTGTCTGGCGACGAGATGAAACAAAGATAAGAACCGGCTTTGTAGGTGAATGGGTACAAATGGCAGCATATGCAGGTTTGTTCATACTATTCATTCTTGGACAATAGAACTTCCCTGGGTACCCCTGTTCACGAAAATATAGTAAATTCAAATTTCTACAGCAAGCATAATATAAACAAAAACTGTAAGATCCAAACAAAATCATGTATAAACACTAAAAAAAAAGGAAGATTTGCTAATGAGAAGCAGCGTACTAGAACAGGAGCAATGAACATTTGACACATACACTAACAGAAGGAACCATTTAGAAGTACAACAATATGGTTTTAGCAGTCAAAAAATTCGTTTTTTTGGGGATAAGGCATTGAAGATAATAATGACAATACATTCTGGGAAAATGTGGGTCTTGTATCTTTAAATAATCTCGATATCAATAGCATTAACTTGAAGCAGAAAGAATGACATGGAAAGTCCTTTGAAGAAGACAAAGTATGTCTAATGTCGTGGGTATGAGTGGAGCAAGGATTAAAATTTTGTTTCAGTAAAAAAAAACAGAAACATTCACAGAAACGAAAAGAAACATACATAAAAACTAGTTATTTAGTGATAAATACTGGGGGAAAAAACAATTTGAGTCATAAAATGTATCACATTTTTCATGTCAATAGCACACTATAAATCCATCATTTTTCACTAAAATCCTATTTTGTTCTTGAGGTATGAAGGTTGAAGGAAATGGAATATCAAGGTTAACGATGATGGTAAAAAAATTTAAATAGAATCTATATATGATGTTTTGGGGAGAAAAATCAAGGGTTTTTGGCAAGAGGTTGAAGATGAGGACACTTATCTCATTTTGTAGGTCTTTGAGATGACCAAGGTCAAGGGGTATGCCATCAATTTGAAAACTTTGTTTCATTATGGTCAGGTTCCTCTCAGAAGGCTTCACCAAAACATTTCGAGACAAACTGACATAGGCTGGAATATTTATTGAAACTTTGATTCCAGACATGCTTAGTAATAGAATGTTCAAATAATAGTATATATCGGCCGATACATTTCAAAATGGTATACTACTTTAAATCATGGTAGTTAGAAGACCTTAAGGTCAAATGATTTCTCCACTTCATCCTTCAAGTCTCTTTGCGTCATAATTAAGGATGATTTGATGCTAGGGTGAAGGATTTTCAAGGGGTGATACCAAGATTATTTCTCAAACACCACATTTGTATCATTTATCCCAAAGTAGGTTGGGGTTGAATATATTGCACATTTTAGGAAAGGGACTGACTAGCTGCACATCACCCAGTACCAGTTGCACTCCATCACTTGAAAAAATCCACTTGAACTACGTTGTTAGGATTGCACTCTAAAAACAAAAAGTTGCATTGTTTTTCTTCATCTTTAAAAATCATAGAGAGACCACAACATCAAAGCTTCATAAATTATAAATTCAATTTTCAAAGCTTCATGATCTACAAGTAGAATAAAAATCTGCAAGAACTCCTGCTAATGATGGTTTATTTATCTTCAGTATTGGTGTAATTTTTTCTGTAGAATGTAAAAAGTAGGGATGTGATCGTTTTTTCTTTTTTAATTTTAAAGGCAAAAATAAGTAATTTTTTTAGATTGGAGTGCAATCGATTCTAGGTGATGTGCAACTAGTCGGCCCCTTTAGGAAAATTAGTCTCATTATGTCCATGTATAAAATTATAAGGGAAATGCTTTCATCAACAATAAAGAGGGTATCCAAACAGTAATTAAATTAGAACAATGTGTTATCTTCAAGGGTTGTCAATGTTTAGATGGGGTGTTGATAGCTAATTTGAGAACGCGATCGAGAGTTCCAAAGATTGATCTAGAAAAAACCTATTACTTCGTAAATTGGGTGTTTTTCAGGTACTTGACAGGTTGTAAGGGTTTAAGGCAAAGGTGGACAAACTAAATGATGAAATCTTACCCTTAGCATCATTTTCAATTTTGGTGAATGGTAGCCCAGCATGATTCTTTAGGGGTTAGAGGACTAAGACTAGGTGGCCCTTTGTCACCATTTCTATTTGAAAGTTGCTGGATTGTTGAGTAGATTAATGGCAAAGCCTGTGTTCAATGGGGCTTTGTCAGGTTTTATAGTTAAAACAGAGACTTGATGGTGACTCGTCTTCATGCCATTTCGGAATGTTTCGATGGAACAATCCAGTTTCAGCCCAAATTGGAATGAAACTTGACCTCGAAACATTCAATGTTTCAGTCAAGACCGTTTGGTTTTCTCCTGACTGAATGAAATGAGATTTTAAGATTTTGGTGCCAATTGCCAACTCACAAATAGGTAATTTTTTTCTCACCAAGATTTTCAGCCTACAAATGTTGTTCATTGTATAGGGATCTTGCATAGGACAATCTTTTTATTTTCTCTGCTACATTCTCCGGTTTTAATCTAACTTTTGAAAAATCTATATGTACCTTGTGGACTTGTTGGCTTTTCTTTGATTTCTCATGGATTAAAAATGACAATTCAGAGTAGTCATTTCTAATGAATAGGTGTACATTATCTCACTAAAACCTACTTGTTAGTTCTCACTAGTACAATTTGACAAAAGAACTACAACCATTAATTGATAATTCCAAAACTTTGCAGAGGCAGAACCGCACAAAGCATTAGATATAATATGTGCCTAAATCAAGGTTAATGTAGCCATTTGCACCATCTTACTTAACCTAGGTCAACCAGTATAACATAAACCCTTTAGTGCACCCGATAAGATGCCTTCGCTTTTATAGTTAGGATTTTTTCTCAAGGAAGTCTACGATTATCTCTAGCCATAGTAACTATTGTGAGATGTCTAGTATTCTTATTGGGTTTGGGCTTCAAGAGACAAAACAGTATAAAGGGGAACCTTTTTCAAAGCGGAGTAGGTAAAACAGGGTTTCTTAATGTTTTGCTCTATGAGGTTCCTTGTGCTAGAGGACAGAGAGTTTGTAATCTTTATCATTGATAGTGGATTTTTTCTCCCTCTCCCCTGTGGACATAGGCAATTTTGCCCAACCATGTAAATCTTGTGTTCTTGTGTGTTTGTTTTTTCTTCTTTATTTTTACTCTTGTTACGCTTCCTGACAACAGTAACAAATCTTGTACATGGAATTTTTTGCGATGGAAAGTTTAATGAGTTATGATTGGGAAATCTCAAAACAAAACAAACAAAAGGAATTAAATGTAAATAATAATAATATAAACTTTGTCATTCACTTGCCTGGATGTGAACTTCAAGAGGTACAGGCCTAACACTGGGCTTGAAATTAAATAATCCAATTTCCTCAACACCTAGCCAGTCTGCCAAATTACTGAAATGAACTAACTGGTGTAAGAAACTTAAGAAAGATGTTACCAAACCGATAAATAAAATAAACCTATACACCAAATTATACTGTAAATTATCATGGAAAATGTAGCAGTAAAGAGATGTACTGAAAAAGGTTTGATCAAGAACAAAATTCAGAACTATAGGAAAACAGCAGGCTGGTAATGATATGATTATGATGATAATATTTGCCAGAGATTTCCCTTATGACATACTACTTATGACAAATAATAGTCTACTTGAGAAATGTATCCATGTCTCAGAAAGAGCAAGAAACAGAGAGGCAAGGAATTTCAATTTACATAAGACAAAAAGGGCGGCCTAACTAGCAGAAGCTTTAAATGCCCTGGTCTAGCTACTACCCGATGCCATACTTGATGCTTTGGTTGGCACACACGTCTATGCTAAGCTCTCCTTACCCACAGCCATAACATTGTCCTTGGGTCATAACCCAAGCAATGATGCAAATTGGAAGTCATATGATACGGATCCATCTCTAGTATACTCATCATAGTGTTGTCCATATTGTGCTACTGCGTTCACATGTTTAGGTCTACACGGCCAAAAACCATCAAGCAATGTGATGAGGGTCATTTTGTCCTAGGAGAACCAAGCAGCGCATATTGAGGCACACTTGTCTCATGATGTCAGGGATCATTTTCATTGCGATTTACCCTTTCAATAGAAAAAACCCTTTCTAACCTCAACACGTTCTCTATTTCAGACTGTTTACCCATTCAACCACCACCTGTGCAACCTTCTTAATCCATATTCCAGCATAGCTAATACTTATCAGCCTCATTCAAATCCCCAACCTGTACATTCTTCCTTAATTGATTCAGCCCTACCAATCGTTCTTTATAATCTCGAAACCCTAATTGTAAACTCGTTCTCTCGTTTTGGATCCCTTAACAATAACTTTAATATCCACAAACTTAAATAGATAGCTGGCCATCCAGCATCATCAAAGTTAAACTTAATAAATAGCTTACCGTGCATTTGCTAATGCTGTTGAAAGGCCTACAAACCGAACTGCACGCGCTGTCTGTGATGATATGTATCTCATCCTGGAGACAATAACCTGAAAAAAAAGAAATTTCTGCAATTGAGAACTTCAAGAGAAATAAATTTGTTCACATTTGCTTTAACGTCGATACAGATAATGATGCTAAAAAAGAAAAATGCCTAACATCCTACGCATTCAAGTAAAATCTTTCTAATTTTTCTAATTAAATAATCTGATTTAAAGTACCATGAAAACTTCGTTTTGCAAACTTATGATAAGGCCAACTATTATATTCACAAGAGAACTATGGGGGCACTTCAATATTATCGAGATGTAAATACGCATTCAATTCCATAATATTGCCTAAAATAAAATAAAAAAACTAAGGGTGTACTGAAAAAGATATTTTACATTAACAGTCTATGGGGACTACATGGTCAACTAGAGAAGTCTGGCTAAAATCCTTTAGAAAGTAGACATAAAATAAAGCTCATAGAAAACATGCCACAACAGACTATTGCATGATATAAAGAAAAAGGGAAAATTACTTAATGAACCCTGAAGGAGGGATTTCTTTCTAAACACCCCTAATTTTTCCGTTGTAACTTGATAGTCCATTTGGTAAACTTTTTCTTTCTTAACCCCCACACACCCCCTTTCAATTGTGAGAACGATGATTCAAATTGTCAAGGATCAACAATTCAAATCATTGAAAGCAACATTTGCTCCAATCTTCAAGATCGATTTTTTACAATCATCAAGATCAACAATTGTAAATCACCGATCTCAACGTTTAAACATGAACTATCAAGATTAATAATCCAAATTGTCGAACTCGAGATCAACCTTGTTACAATCACCGATCTCGGCATTTCAACATGAATCTTCGGATCAACGATTTGAATAGTTGAGACAATTTGAATCATCAATCTCAACGAGTTGAGTTCACCCTTTTCGGTATGAGGGGGGCATTAAGAAAGAAAGATTTTACTAACTGGGTTGTCAAGATGGTAATGTTGTTAAAAGCGCTACGCGGGGCCTCGACGACAAAAAAAATAGTCTTTTATATATATATATATATAATATATATATATATATATATAATGCAAAAATTAAGAAGTAGGAAAAAAAAATAATGACAAATATGCAATTGCAAGGTAACATCAACTAATTAGCAAACTTGCAAGTCAATAATCAATTAAAACCCATAACCCAACATTTGCAATTTAAAATCCATCAAGGTAACAATTAAGAAAAATATGTGAATAGAGTATCTTCAATTTAGTTTTCATAGATATCAACCAAGTTAACAAAAATCCTCTAATCTGAAGTCAATAATGTCCTCATCCCTCCAATTGACCGGGGCATTTTCACTACCACCATCATCGTTGTTGTCATCTCCCTCCACTTGAAAGTGAGCCCTAGCTTTCAACTTTGAGAAGTCTTAGAAATATAAATACTAAAAAGATTTTTTTATAAAGCCCTCAAAATTTTGGTGAAAATTTTAGACACCCCTATGTTTTAAAAAATCTAATAAGACATCCTAGACCATGGTCTTTTGAAAAGACTAAAGGGAAAAAAAAAATATTAAATCCCACTCTAAGCATTGGACACCTAGGCGCCTGAGTAGGCCAGGCGGCCACTTCGGCACCTAAGCCCAGCCTAGGCTCCGCTTTTGACAATTATGCAAGATACTGTCCCCAAAACTCAGGGTGTATTTAGAAGACATCCCTACTGCAGTGTCTATTAAGTAATTTTCCCAAAGAAATTTCAAAATCAAATTAAGTCATTTGTCAACCTAACGAGGAAATCCAGTAGCCAGAGATGAGAAATTTTCTATCTCAAATGGTACAAAATCAGCTTCAAATAAGAACTAACATTTTTAGCAGAATTTGTATAAAAGCTAAAGCTAATACCACATCCACTTAACCAAGAATACACCATGTCTTAGCTAAGAATAAAAGTGGGATAATCCACATATCCAAGAAAGGGGAGGATCTGTGTTTTATAACAGAATTAACCAATTGTGAGGTTCAGAATAATTTAGTGAGTGAAACCTCGAGAATTGGTCCACGGTCAGCTCCAAGTAAGTGAATCTCATCCAAAATCATGAGCCCAACCTGCAAATTAACTTTTATGCATGTCAAACAAATACAGACAGACAACAACTATAATAGAACCAGTTGAATAAACTTAGAACTAGAAATTAAAATGTAATTGAGGGGGTACAACAGTGAATGCCAAACAAAGAAAGAAAAACCTTTGTCACATAGCTTCGACTATTCCAGTTACGACTGATACCATCCCATTTCTCTGGAGTGGAAATAATGATATCTGCCGATGATAGTGCCATTAGATCTGGAGTAAAATCCCCTGTCATCTCAACCTGATAGAACCCCGTTTTAGTAACTATTCTTTAAACAGAAACTATTTCTGCAAGACCAATAGATGAGAAAAGAACAAAAAAACATAGACCATACCATCCTTTTTCCAAGCTGAGAAACAAGGCGCTTTTTCCAATCATTCATCCTTTCCCGGACAATAGCCTTCAGAGGTGCTATGTATATAACCTGCATGGAGATGATATATTATACACAGTTTATCTGGAAATATTATAAAATATGATTTTTTTCAGAAGTAAATATAAAACAGAAGCATGCATTTGGACCCATACTCCCACAGTTAAAAACACACACAGTCACACACAACACATGCAGATCACAGAGTTCTCTCCCCAGTCCTACTTCCAAAGGGGTTGGGGACACCCTACATTATCCCCAAAAAAAACTCCAAATACACAGTATTTTGAACTGCAACCCACAGCAAACTTCTCCTACTGACTCATCAATCCCAAGTAACTATCAGTTCATGGGCCACCACTTGGATGCTCAAAACCCAATTAAATATTATGATAAATATACAATTTTTTACCATACAGATATGGCAAACTTTGCAACCATAAAACATTGTTCTCTGGTCCATATTCAATCAGGCCATTTAGACCGTGATCAGCATGACTTTTGATCCATGCTCATCCAAGAGGTAGCCCACTAATTAAAATGCCTAAGTCCATGGGAAGTTGGGTTCCACATAAGGTAGGGGATGAAGGACACAAAAGTAACATGACAGCCTACGACCATGTATAGGTTATAGCTGAAATGATTAAAAAAAGAATAGTAAGTTCATCAATGAAAGCCAAATAAGAGTGTCACACGTCTGACATGTTCTTGGGTTAACCTGTTTTCAGTATAATGAAGTCCTATTGCGCAGAGTAAAATAAAGCCGCATACCTTCATATCAGGCTGAGTATTGAAGAGATGAAGCATTGCAAGTTCAGCTGATATAGTTTTTCCACTTCCAGTAGGAGCGCCTAAAAGGACATTGTTGTCTGTATGGTATAGAACATGGAAAGTCTGGCAAGTTCCATAAAGCAACAAAGAACTAGCTTCAGAAATGGTCAGGACATCAAGAACCAGTCAATAGAAAAAGGCAAAGTGATTGCAATGAAGCCACACAAGAAGAAAGACCACATACAGACCTGTGTTTGAATTGGATTGAAGTGTGAAAACTTGTACAAGTCTTCATAGCCCTTATTGCCGAGTGAAGTCACGGGAAGTGGTTTCAAATCTAGAAGTTCTGTGTGAGATGTATAAGCCTGAATAAAGCATTGGATCAAATTAAAAGAGACATTTCATAAGAGCATATGAAGTTGTTCCAAACAGAATTACAAAGAAAGGTATCTCATTTTATCACCTCAGGCAAGGTTAGATTTTGGAAAGAGATGGTGTAAAGAGCTTCTGCTTGCAACCAAGAATCAGAAACTGCACGAATGAAGTACTGAGGTGGATGTGGTTCAAATATTGGCACATTAAATGACAGCTTTTGAGGTTCTCTTGCCATTCGCTTTGTCAGTGTGAAGAGCTCTGAATGGTAGATGTTGTCATTCTCAGAGTCCTGCTCCAAAAGTTAAAAATAGAGATCAATCATAGGCCTCCAATTCAGCTGCAGAAAATTAAGTGTGTGCTAGTGTTACTAGTTACTACATATATATAAACACTAAAGCCATCTCCATCCACATAAGAGTAATTCACAGGCCAGCACAACATAAGTGGGCTAGTGTCACTACCACTACTATTGCAGAGAGGTTAAGCAAGAAATTGAAGTTAGCAGTACACAATATGAATAGCTATGACAGAGCCAAGCTCTGACATGATTTATTAAAAAATATGTATAAAAGGAGCTGTAAACAAAGGATTAAAGGGCAACAAAAGCATCAGAGAAAAGGAGGTAAGTCCGGAGTCTCAAAAAACCTAAAGCCTCAGCACCAACTAGAATAAAGACTTAAAAATTATGTACTCCCATCAGAAAACAAAGTCATCAGAACCGATTAAATTCCCCAGAAATATACCCATGCTTAAAAGCTCAAGGAACACTCCTCACTGCAAAGACGAATTGGCAATGAATTAGGAGATGATCCAATGATCCTTCCGCACTTTCATGCATACCACAGATGTTGGGAATCTGGAATCCCAACTGATGATCCACCATCAGAATTTACCCCATGATGGCAGTCCATGTAAAGAAAGTCCACCAAAATGGGACAAGAGGCTTAGAAGGATCCCGATAGAGGGAAGAAAGTGTCTAACTGGCCGAGTTTGTAGAAGAAGAATTTTACTGAGAACTTGCCATTTGGGTTCCATAACCACAATCTCCTATCGGCTTCCGAAGAAATAGGGCCAAGCCTATCCATCAGATATGCCAAGGTATCAATTTCCTAACCATTGAGGTTCCTTCAAAGCCCAAGATTCCATGCCAAAACACCATGCTCCACTACAAGACATTGACTAATGGGAACCTCTTTGAGAGCATAGATAGCTAGGAAATTCAAGCAAAACAAAGAACCCCCACAACAAACATCCTCCCAAATCTCATCTAGTGCAACCACGGATGTTGGAGATGCCTTCCAAACTCCAGTACTATATGACTAGTAGCACAATCTTGGTATGATCCAACATATGAAAAAGAGTTTTAAAACAGTATTTCACACTTTCCTGGCCGAGCTGCAATCAAGTAGCAAGTAATTGACTGGCCCGTGATTGGCGGGGATAGGCTACCAACACTCGTCTAGGACCATGAATAACTCAGAGACTCATCGATGAACATAGGTGACTAGTTAATGAATGTTTGTAAGTTTGTTGATGTGGTAAAGTTGCTCAAATTCAGATTGAATCATCGAATAAGTCGATTGATCAATCAAAGGATTTGATTGATAGAAATGAGCATGTTTCCAATCAATCGAAATCTAGCAAAAGATTGTGAAGGCCTTGCAACACTTTTTCAATCAATCAAATTAATTATCAATCGATCGAAAATTAGAAAACAATCTATGAAGCCCTGCAACACTTTTTCAATCGATCAGAGGATTTCATTGATTACTGGTTATATAAAGGTCGATCGATTGGCCATAGTTTTCGATCAATCATATTGTTTTATATGAAAATAAAAAACTTGGGACTAATTGATACAACTCAAAGAATTCACTCTCTAAGGGTTTTAAAACATTGCGTTCACATCCCTGAAACCCTAGATTGAATTTCTCTAAAGTTCATGTGAAGAAAGGCCTATCTTCAAGACCTTAAGAGTTGATTTGGAGATCCCCACACAATCAAAGCTTGATTATCCCATGATTGTGTAATGATTCCTTTAATCTTCACCCAAAAAGCCTAAACATGTGTGTTCTACCCATGGAAACGGGTGTTGGTGTTGAGATCCATTGAAGAATGGACTGGAAGGTGGATCCGTTGATAATGAAGAAAGGCAGTTCAAGGATTCAAAATTGCAGTTCAAGGATTCAAAATTGAAGATCAAAAGGCTATTACTATTCACAGAGATTGGTCATGGACTCGAGTCAGTTGGGTAACATATGTGTCTGGCATAGTTTTTGTATCTGTGCTCCTTTCTTAGTGTGATTGGTAACTAGACCAGGCCCATGGTTTTCCTCATCAGGGTTTCCACGTAAAAAACAGTTTTTTCTACGATGTGAGTGTATATACATTGGTCAGATTGATTCAATTCATCTACCATTTTTATTATTTATCCATAGTCATGACAAAGGATTAAGGGAATTTCACTTGGCTGAGCTATTCCAAGGCGGGACAGAACTTTAGATTATGACAACATAAATGTCATAAATTTTCCTATTTCTTTCAATAGTTTTTGTAGTACTTCAAAGTTTTCCTGGAAGAAGATCCTGTGAGAACAAAAGCTAATTATTAAATAAATAAATTCCCCCAGAAAGTTCTTAAAACCCCAAAATGAGATTTATGAGTATGGCACAATAGATTCTAAGTATCCAAGATACAGTCTAGGAAAGTTGAAGACTCGTCTGAACGTTTTCTGTGACTTAACAAAATAGGTGAAAACTTTTATAAAATTGTGGAAATAAAAAGCATGGACCTAGTTTATTAGTCAACACCTCAACAAGAATCCACCAACGTTGAGCAGCACCATGAAAGCGATCTTTCCAAATGAAATCTGGTTTTATGAGCAAGTCCACCTGAGAAATGAGATGAACATCAAAATACAGGTTTCGTACGCAAATCTACAATAACTAGTAGATACTTCTTACTTCAAGCACGGAGGAAGAATTATAATGAACGTACCTTCAGAACAGTTCTGGTGATTGGACTCACAGTAGCAGACAAGTCGATCCATGGGAAATATCCTAGATATTGCTTAACCAACTGCCATCATAAAGGAATGAGATATGAGAAGTATGCATCTAAGTTAACAAATATCCATAGAAATGTTTAGAACACCATATTATAGAAGAGTTTTACCTTTCCTCCAGGTGCATAACGGATCAGTAATCCAATGTCCTTTTCCTCCATCTCCTGGAGCCTGTCTAAGTCATCCCCTCTTAATTCAAGCTTCCACAGTATCTGGTACAAATCAGTGCCATTGAATAAGAATTAATACAAAAGAACGCACACTAATCAACACAGCCAATAATTAAGATGATAGACAAACTTCTGCTGAAATATCCTTGCCAAACTGTCTAAGGGGATGCTGATGGGGCCAGATTTGGCGATCCACTGCTTTGCAATATTCCAACATGAATGAAGTCATCTGACACCACCCTCTGCGCAGACAAATTTCAAATAAAGCCCGCATTATACGGGCCAAGCTTGCACTTATATACGCTGCATCAGATATTAACGAAAAGCTATCTATTGAGCCTCGTGATATGTACAGCTGCAAATTGCAAAACAAAGTAATTATTTCTAAAATTTAGTCCTTTTTTTTTTTTTTACTTAGCAGAAGGGAGAAACTACAACTGTTGGATGAAAAGTAAGCTAAGACCTGAATAAGGATTGAAATTTTCCCATGTTTGTTAGAAGGACCACCCTTAACTTCTAATGGGCATGATGTACGAGCCAAGGTTTCTAGCTCCTCCTGTTCCTCTTCTCTAACAGCAATATTTTCAAATTCAGAAGAATGGGCCACCATGTTAATTACCTGTTGCATTAAAAGAATTAAAAGAAAATCAAGGAAAAAAGAAAACAATATCTGATGAAAATAGAAAAAGGAGAGAATCTAAGATACTCGTGGCAGGGAAAGTTAACAATAGATATCCTAGCATCTTGGTGCTGCATCTTGAAATGTCTTTCCACAAGATGTGTACATAAAAACTTCAAAAAATGTTCCAAGATAGGTGCACAAACGAATAGATGGTTAAACATCCTACATGTTATAAACATACTGCACATAGAATATATAGGGTTCTTAAACTAAACTTACAAACAAAGAAAATAAGGAGCAATGTAAACCAGGAAGAGGGAACAAATATAATAGACGTCACCAACTACCTCACTGTCACTCATGTGGCGCCTAAGCATTTCATTGTATGTTTCAACACTGGAGTACTGAATATAAAAGTGGCTAGCAATGCGACCGAGTTCTGTACAGTAAAAATTGCCACTTTTCTCATCAAAACGCATCATTTTTGCTTTATCAAGGGCACGTGCAGCATCTGTTACAAGAGATCTTTGCTTGGAAATCAAAGAAGGATCTGCAATGACCTGCAAAAGACAGAAGCTAAATCATGTCCTTGGTTACTAAAATAGCTTAGAGGGGGCATTAATATACATGCATATCAATCATAAGAAAAATACCTCATCCCATCCTATCCCATAGGCAAGGGGATTTGCCTTCATCCTAATGAAAAGATATGTATATCCAATCCACGCACAAGCTTCCTTAACATTTGTTACGGTACCCAATGCCACCTCTGCATTCAAATTATCTTTCAAGGAGCTAATAAACTGTAAAAAGACAAAACAAAAAAGAGAATATCAAACAACTGACAGTAAATGAAATACTGGTATGAACTTCAAGGGAAAACATAGCAAATATATTATCAACATATAATCGACCCCGTCTTGAAGCAGTGTATACCAAGTACTTCTATGGTAGTTAAGCATTACAAGCCCCCATTCCATGTAAATAGAATTCATAGAGTCAAAATACTCATATGCATGATATCATAGCTCTAAATTTGATAAAAATAACCCAACTATGTCAAATAAAAATAATAAAATATGAGTAATGGAAGTAAGAGTATAAAAGGAAAAGTGACCCGGCAACATAAGTAATGTGTGGGCCCCGCATGAGAGATCATACAACCCTTATAGGGCTGGTCAGCCAGCACATTTAGAGACAGTTTATTTTCATTTTTTTATATTAAAAAAAAGGTAGTTTAGTTTATTTTTGTCTTCTTCTTCTCCATTTAACTTTTATTATGTTTTACATCAACTTAATGTCCTGGCTGAACTACTCTAAATCCCCATAACCCTGCTGAATCTGTTTGAGAACCAACCCCAACCCTTCAAAACCTGGCCGAACTATCCTTGGCCATCAACCTGGCCGAACAAGGATAAGAAATGGGATCAAATCTTCTGAGCAATATATAAGAATATGATCTGTTGACTTCCCATTCTTCTTGCACGTGATTAGGTGACAGAAAATCTCTCCTAACAATCTAATCCACCGCAAAACATGTGAAGAGAGACACCTCGGAAGAAATATATGGGAGAGAATCTCACTTTAATCAAAAGCATATCCAGCTTACTAGTCCACATATTTTGTATTCAATTCCTGGGAGATGAGAGAGTATCACCTTGTGATCATTTCAAAGGCTAGCATAACACTACATTCTTACCTAACCAGTTAATTTGAAGCGTTTTTTTTTTCTTTTATGCTTTATTGGGGCCTTTGGAATGAGAGGAACATCAGGGTATTTGAGGGTAAGGAGGAAGATAATCCTCCACATAGAAGGACTTATGTTTAAAGTCTAAGTTATCCAAGAATTGCAAGGGCTATTTTTGAGGATACCGTACGTAGATGGGATCCTATTGTTAATGCGATGGAATAAAACATGTGTTTCCTCATTAATCTTTGGTAGGTCTTCTTGACCTCATAGGATTTATAGTATGATTCTATGTTTTTGGTAAAATATAGACTCTTTAATAACTATAGTTATAAGATTCAGATCGTGATTGGATCCGCATATGTTTGGTAAAAAGAAGAATCTTCTCCTTTGAGAATAATCAAAAATGGAAAGTGTTCAATTGGAACATGAAAACGTGACTGAATTGGTCCTAGTTACTCTTCGGGACGGAGTGGAAGAAGGGAGGAGATTCTGGAACGAGGAAAAGATCCAATGACTTCGAAAATTTGTAAGCGTGCTCCCCTAGGAAGTGTTGGGCTTCTAGGTGAGGAAGATCGAAAAAATGAACTTGGGGTTCTCATGTTCAATCTAAGGTGGCCTTTTTTTGGACAACTTGCTTGTTACCATCCCATTTCCAAAAAGATTACTATCAATTTTGTGTTATGTGCAAACTGCAAAGGTAGCAAGGATTCAGTTGTTTTAGCATCCTCCTAGTTTTTCTGTTTCTATTGCATAGCCTCCGTGGGACTTCTTGTCTTTAGGCTGTAATTTTTTTGGGATTCATCACTTCTATAAAATTATATTCTTTGCATATCAACAACAAAAAAAAAAAGTCATGCCTTCTATGCTTTGGCTAGCGAGGATACTAAAGCAAAGGAGTTTCTTTGCCCTTAATGTAATTTTTCACTTTCTTTCATCAATAGAACAGTCATAAGAAAGAGAGGGGGCAAATTAGCACAAAAGCCATTCTGCCCCACTATACAGAAACAAATCTCCAAAACATACAGAAGGGTTCATTTAACGTGACAAATTCAAGTCTACTAAGTTCAATGATTGCTACCTGACTTTCTATGGGGAGCTGACTGGTCAGCAGTCGTAAATAGTAGGCCAACTTGTCATGAGATGTAATTATAATGCCTTCACCACTTTTGTCGAACTGTGGTCTTCCAGCACGTCCAAAGATCTAGAAAAGGACTATCATAGTTAGTGCAGAAACTCAAAAGCTATGTTAAAAATTAAGTCAATGTCAAATTGACAGGAGAAATATCTTCTTAGTGGAACAGTTGTCTTACCTGCATTACATCAAGCATGCCCAGGTCTCGCCATCCACCAGCCTTCGGATCATATAATTGTGTACCCTAGAGTGATTACATGGAGATGAGAGTAGAGTTTTAGAGGATGCAAATGATTTTAGGTAAGTGCCATTGACAGCATATGGAATTGCCCTAGTTTTTTGGTTAGTGTTATAACCTCAAAGTTGAGAAACAATCAAGAGTAATTTAGGAATCTCATCAAGCCAAAGCCAAAAAATGAAGGTTTCCCAACAATGGGACAAATTGGGACATGGCAATCAAGACTTCCTCTTCCTTGGGAAAACAATTGGAATTGACTGTGAATGGTGGTTTCTAAAAGTATATGCTCTAGGTTAGGGCACCAAATGCCGTTAAGCATGTCTTACTAGGTAAACTGGATTATAAGGTAAATTAGTTAAACCAAAGTACGAGCACAACTAAGAATATCATATAAAAGTTTGGTAATAATTCAGGAACAGTATGTCACAATATTTCCTCTGCTCATAAGATTATGGAATCATTAAGACATGGAAGAAAACACTCGCTAGACTAGTCATTGAGAGTTGCAAACTAACCTTTATGACAACTGTGTGAGCAGGTAAGTTTACTCCCCATGCCAAAGTTGCAGTGCAGACAAGAACCTTAAGCAGAACAGAACTAGCTTAATTTCAAATTTAAATTTAAAATACATTAGCACAACAAGAAAAGGCAATACTTTTAGGAGGCCATCAGAGAAAAGGCGCTCAGTCAGACCCCTATCAGCACGTAACATCCCAGCATGGTGAATACCAATCCCAGACTCAAACAACTCAACAACTTCTCTGTTCCTCGATTTGTGTACATCCTTCTGCAATGTTTAGAATAGTAGGTGATCACGAATCAACTTTCGGTTGCGACTGTTTAAGTAAATATTAAACTATTTACATTACCTTTATAAGGGAATATTGTGGGTGTGTATCATTCTTAAATAACTCTAGCTCTCCCATCCTCTGTGCAAATTCAATCTGCTCAAACAGTTAACATCATAAATATGTTTATAGAATATGCGATTAAGGCATGGTAGGGCTTCAAAGACAATCTCCTTTTCAGGAATACAAAACATATATTGTATCTATAAATGGAACAACCACCTAAACTATCATGCCTTAGTCATCAGCTATTTTTAAGACTTGGTTACTTGTCCTCATACATTCATACCGAAAAAAAATCACGGGATTTTTGGAAAAAATGCAATTAATTCACAACTTTCAATTGGCAATTAATCCTAACTTATTCCAAATGTTTAGAAAAATACATTCCTATATTGTGAAAAAGATGTAATTTTGTCCAATATTGTGTTTAATAATGAAGTACACATTTTTATATTTTCTATTTCTAATTTTTCTTGATTTTCCCTGAATTTTGCCAGTTCTTTCCAAAAATTTTCCATTGCCAAATTATTATCGAACCTCAATTTGTCAATATGCTTGTCATCATCATCAAGGCCCTATCCCAAACTAAATCCATATTTTCTAAGGCCAAATCAGTGTTCCCTCTATTGTGATGTGTTCAATACTCATCTTCCAAGTATCTGAAATACTTTTGAACTCCTAAACAAGACACCCAATATGGGTAAACATAACAACTTGATTAACAGCAAGCGAGTTTCATGCAAGAAGAAAGTTAGGTATGACAGCCCCCAACACTTACCTGTAGTTGAATGTTAGTTTGCTCATCAGCTCTTACTTGTTTGACAACTTCAGAAGGAGCTAAATCGGATTTAATACTCACCTTTTATCATTTCATTATGTTTTAACATAATTTCGAATCAAATTGGGTTATTTTTACCATTGGTCCACCCTAATGCAAAACCATTTTAGAGCAAACTATTGTCAGGGCCAAAGACCTCTCGTTTCAAACTCAACTCTCTATAATGATCATACCTATCCAGTTCTTTATGTGCATTATATTCTCATATTATACATAAGGACGGAGACATTGAGGAAGATATTACCCATAGAATCAAAGCTACATGGTTAAAGTGGTGCGCTTATAGAGTGCAAAGGTAAAATTAGAAATGAAAGCAATAGAGAAAATGTTGGAGTAGCTCCAAATAGCCCAATAAACTAAGAGAAATTCAATTAAGATGGTGTGGGATGTACAAGAATGCCAACTACAACACCAGATAAAAGAAATATGCAAGTTGAAAATGCTAAAAGAGAGAGGAAAACCCAATAGAACAGGATTGAGATAGTACAGGCAGATATGAACACACTGTCAATAACAAAAGATGTGGCTCTTGACAAAATCGAAGGGCGAAACAAGACTCATCTAGCCAACCCCAAATCTTTGGGATAAGTATTGGATGATGATGATGCTAGACATTCATTAAGCATGGGATATTGCATATTCTCAGTTGTTTAAGGACCAACCAAATCTACCTTCATTATCACCAATTGCAATCTCGCCCCAAATAGTTGGGATATGGCTGATACAATAATGATGATAATGATGCTAGACATTCATTAAGCAAGGCATATCACAAATTCACAGTTATTTAAGGACCAACCAAATCTACCTTCATTATCACCAGTTGCAA
This sequence comes from Akebia trifoliata, assembly GCF_017979445.1. Taxonomy (NCBI): domain Eukaryota; kingdom Viridiplantae; phylum Streptophyta; class Magnoliopsida; order Ranunculales; family Lardizabalaceae; genus Akebia; species Akebia trifoliata. Next base: position 7,288,858 of record NC_141379.1, read on the forward strand.
TCCCACCTCAAATAGTTGGGATTGGGCTGATACGATAATGCATTCCCATTCCATTTAGCACCAAGCATGTTACACGAGTTTGTAAAAACAAAATATTTAATAGACAAAAAAACTAAGTCGTTCCCATAATTTTTTTTCCTTGGCCGTTCCCTTAACTTCTTGAAGATGAAACTTTAAAAAAAAAAGTGTACCAGTGTCTTGGCTGTTTTCCCTGTATCCTTCCGTGAATGAACGAAAACCATTGCCTGATGTCCTTGCTTTAATGATTCTACAACCTGATTTGCAACCGAATATCGATTACCCTGTAGAAGAATGACAATTCCAAGGACAGTAACTCCATAAAAAGGACATTCACAAGAACAGACCTTATTATAGCATATCTCATTTAATAGCTGGTTGCGAGCAGCAAAGTTCTGCTCACTAATTCCAATATACTGTTGTGCAAGAGGCACTGGACGATAGCTAGAATCAAAGAAGAAGAGTCCTGTTTCGTTCACCCTCAGAAAGTTTGCAACCTGGATGTTTGCAAAGATACTTGTTACGGTGGACAATAATAGTTCAGAGCAAAGAAGGATGCAAGAAATGGATGGCTAGGGATTAGTGTAATCACAAAAAAGAACAAACCTCTGAATAATTGGGTAGAGTGGCTGAAAGGCCCACAATGCGTATCATAGTCTGTGTTGACTCAACCTGTGAAAAAGATCATATGCAAATATTTAGAATCATGAAACAGTTAAAGCAAATAAAACATACTTCACTAAAATCCATACAAAAAAATAATCACCAAGGATGAACAGAATACCATGAAAGTATAAGTAAGCAAGCATATACGTCTAGATGCCCTAATGACAGAGGTAGCGTCTATAAAATAGTGGTAAGGTGTAGGATACTACTTGATTGAAGACGGTGATTGACAAAGTCGTGGAAGCATATCTAAGTGCATTTCTTAAAGCAATAAATCTTATATGGGGTTTTAATTGCTAGTGAATGCATAAATGGTGGGGAGGCACAAGGTTTGCAACATCAATATAGAGAAAGCTAACAACCATATGGAATGGAGTTTCTTATGTTACTCAAAATGTAAGGGTTCTTTAGGAGAAGCCTTGCAAGGAAAATTCTCCATTTCCTTTTGTAGAAAAATTGAATTTATTGAGAATTCTTGGATGATCATTACAAATGCCCCAATAGTGGTATTTATAGACCAACTATCCTATTACAAGAATAATCTAGAACTTCAAGAATATTCTAGAATAATAAACCAACTATCCTATTGTAGAACATTACAAGAATATTCTAGAAAGTTAAGAGTAATCAAGAATAATCAAGAAGAATATCCTATTTTCTTGATTCTATGAAATCAGATTTCCGAATTCTTCTACACTCCCCCTCAAGTTGGTGCATAGATGTCAATCATGCCCAACTTGCTTATCAGATGTTCAAAGTTAGGTCTAGCAAGCCCCTTAGTCAAGATGTCGGCTGTTTGCTGACTAGAAGGCACAAACGGCAAGCAAACAGTTCCAGCTTCAATTTTTTCCTTAATGAAATGTCGATCAATCTCAATGTGCTTCGTCCTATCATGCTGGACAGGATTGTGAGCAATACTTATTGCAGCCTTATTGTCGCAGTACAGCTTCAGAGGAAGTTCCACAGTCATCTTGAGTTCTTCGAGGATTCTGTATATCCACAATACCTCACAGATCCCTTGAGTCATTGCTCTAAACTCAGCCTCTGCGCTACTTCTGGCAACAACATTTTGCTTCTTGCTTCGCCAGGTAACCAAGTTTCCCCACAAAAAGGTGCAATACCCTGAAGTAGATCTCCTGTCATTCACTGAACCTGCCCAATCTGCATCAGTAAATACCTCAACACTCCTTTGATTTGTCTTTTTGAAAAACAGACCTTTTCCAGGAGTAGACTTTAAATATCTCAAAATTCGGTAGACCGCCTCGAGGTGTTCTTCATAAGGTGCGTGCATAAATTGACTAACAACACTGACAGAGAAGGCAATATCCGGTCGAGTATGAGATAAATAGATTAGTTTTCCAACCAATCTCTGGTATCTACCAGTATCAATAGGAACACTTCCCTCTTCCCAAAGCTTTACATTGGGATCCATGGGAGTCTCAGCCGGTCTGCAACCACTTAACCCGGTTTCCTTCAAAAGATCAAAAATATACTTTCGTTGAGAGACAACGATTCCTTTCCTTGAACGAGTAACTTCCATGCCAAGGAAATATCTTAGTGCTCCCAAATCCTTGATTTCGAATTCTAAAGCAAGGCTCTTCTTCAATCTCTCTATTTCGATCACATCATCACATGTGAGAATAATATCATCAACATAAACTATTAGCACAGCAACCTTTCCTTCATGAGAAAACTTGAAAAACAAGGTATGATCAGCTTGTCCTTGAGAATATCCTTGTTTTTTGACAGACTGTGTGAACTTCTCAAACCAAGCCCTTGGAGACTGTTTGAGACCATACAGGGACTTTTTTAGTTTGCATATTTTTTAGCCAAACTTCTCCTCAAAGCCCGGTGGACTATCCATGTACACTTCTTCCTCCAAGTCACCATTGAGGAAGGCATTCTTCACATCTAGTTGTTGCAAGGGCCAGTCCAGATTAGCAGCAATAGATAAAAGTACTCTCTCACCGTGTTTAATTTTGCAACAGGAGCAAAAGTCTCAGAATAATCAATGCCATATGTCTGGGTGAATCCCTTTGCCACCAACCTAGCCTTGTATCTTTCCACTGAACCATCAGAGTTGTACTTCACAGTGAAGACCCATTTACAACCCACAGTGGTCTTCCCAGCTGGCAATGCCTCAACACTCCAAGTATTGTTCTTCTCAAGAGCTTTCATCTCTTCAAGTACTGCTTCCTTCCACTTTGGAACCTTTAGAGCCTCCTGTACACTATTAGGAATTTCTACACTGGACAATTGAGAGGTAAAAGCAGCAAGAGATGATGACAATTTCGAGTATGATACAAATTTAGACAGTGGATGACTAGTATAAGATCTAACCCCTTTACGAAGAGCTATAGGAATGTCTAAATCAGAAGGCTTAGACTGACTGTTGGAAAGAGAAAGAGAATTACCTGTAACAGACTCAGATTGTTGATTCGTCCTTGGTTCAGAATCATGGCTATGCTGTAGAGTCAATTCGTCTTTCCTTTTCTTATGATTCTTCTTCAAGTAAACAATCCCTTTCCAAGTTCGGTCACCATCCTTGAATCTATTATCATGTTGTGACATTATAGTAGGTTGTTCCTTATTTTCGGTTTCCAAAATTTGTTGTTCAGAATTCTGATTTTTAAATTGTTTTTCAATGTAGGTCTAGACTCAGGGGAAACATCACTCATAATAGGAGGATTTTCAAGGAATGAATCTTGGCCATTTACTGTAAGTGCAGAGATACTAGACTCAGATTCTTGCAAGAGAAACACATCATCTGAGAGAAAAACATTGCCCGAGTTAAATGAATCTTCCTTAAAAATCTCCCCCTGAAGATGAATATCCTTAAAATATGGTTGTTTTTCAAAAAATGTAACATCCATTGTGACAAAACATTTTTTCGATATCGGGTCAAAACATTTATAGCCTTTCTCAGTTGGAGAGTAACCAATGAAGACACATTTTATAGCTCTGGGCTCAAGTTTTCCAATTTTTCGATGTTCATGAACAAAAACCGTACAACCAAATATTTTTAGAGGTAGATCAGCAGAAAGTCTAGTAGTTGGAAAACAATTTGTGAAAACTTGGAAAGGAGTTCGAAATTGTAAAACTTTGGAGGGCATTCTGTTTATTAAGTACGCTGCAGTTAAAACAGCCTCTCCCCATAGATACTTGGGAACTTTAGTTGTAAAAAGTAATGCACGAGCCACCTCCAACAGATGTTTTTTTTTTTTTTCTGCAACACCATTCTGTTGGGGTGTATTGATGCAAGAACTGTGATGAATTATTATTCCTTTTTCAAGAAAAAAATTTCCCAAGGTCGTGTTAAAATACTCTTTCCCATTATCACTCCTGAAAACTTGTATGTTAGTTTGAAATTGAGTCTGCACCATATTGTAAAAATTTTTAAAAACACTTTCGGCCTCTGATTTTTCTTTCAATAAATACACCCAGCAGAGTCGAGTATGATCATCCGTAAATGTGATGAACCATCTCTTGCTAGAAGGTGTACTTATCTTATTAGGACCCCAAACATCACTGTGAATAATAGTGAAAGGTTTTGATGGTTTATATGGTTGTGAAGGAAAAGATGTACGGTGGTGTTTTGCAAATTCACATATTTCACAATGAAACATAGATGGATCTTTATTGCCAAACAACTTAGGAAATAAATGTTTTAAATATTTGAAACTTGGATGACCTAATCTTAAATGCCATAACATAATATTATTATTGGAAACAGAAATAGATTCAAAGCAGGACTTATTTGTTGAGATTGTCGCCTCGATTCAGATCCATCATCAAGGAAGTAGAGTCCTCCACTCTGTTTAGCACTGCCAATCATCCTCCCCGAGGTCAAATCCTGGAACACACAATGAGTTGGGAAAAAATTAGTTTGACAATTTTGATCACGGGCTAGCTTGCTGACAGACAAAAGATTACAGGAAAGTTTGGGAACATGAAGAACATCGTGAAGAGTGAGTGATGGAGATACTATAATAGAACCTTTTCCTGCAATGGCTGAAAGAGAGCCATCTGCAATCTTAATTTTCTGATTACCTGCACAAGGATTATACGAAGAAAAAAGATTTGACAACCCTGTCATATGATCGGTTGCACCTGAATCGATGATCCAGGTGCGATCAGGGTTGACACCAATGAGAGCTGTTTTCAGTAATTACCTTTTTGAGCCAAAGAACAAGTAGGATTTTTCTGAGACTCGAGAATCTTGTACAGTTGGTCTATCTGCTCCTTGGTGAAAGGAAACGAATTTGAAGAAGACTGCTGCTCTTGATCCGAGACACTGGCCTGAAGTGCACGCCCCGCTCCACCAGACTTCTTCTTCCAGTTTTGAGGCTTGCCATGAATTTTCCAACAGGTTTCCCGTGTGTGCCACGGACGTTTGCAGTGATCGCACCACAGCCGTTCAGAACGCTTACCATCCTTCTTCACCTCCTCCTGAAAATCTCGAGTTACAAGGGCAGAACTTTCTACTTCCGAGTTAGTAGTACTAGGAACCGATTTGTTGTTAAGCATCACACTCTGCCGTGCTTCTTCTCTCCGAACATCTGAGAAGGCCTCACGAATTGTTGGCAGAGGAGTTTTCCCTAAAATTCGGCCCCGCACCTCGTCTAATTCTTTGTTAAGTCCTGCTAAGAACATAAATACACGATCATTCTCCTGTCGTTTCATGAATCGGACACTATCATTCGCACACTCCCAGACATCATCATAAAGAGGTCTAACTCCTGCCACAATGTCATCAACTCGTTGTAGTAGGAGGTTACATCTCGGTCACCCTGTTTCGCGTGCCAAAGTTTGGATTTTAAACCAAAAATCTGCGAAGAATTTTCTAGATCGGAATACGTATCCCTGACTGCTTCCCAAACATCTTTGGCCGTCGGCAGAAACATGAAGGGCTTGCCAATTGCGGGTTCCATTGAGTTCACCAACCACGCAATAATCAAAGAATTTTCTGATTTCCAGGTCTTGAGAGTCGAATCTACATCGGCAGGTTTTGTCACTTCTCCTATCAGATATCCAAGCTTCCCCTTGCCTTCCAAAATCAAACGAACGATTTGCGACCATTCCGTGTAGTTTTTTCCATTTAGACGGTGGATATTTAATTGGAACGAATTCGTGGACCCTTCTGAACCACTAAATGAGATGGAGGAGTTCAGGTTCGGACTTGTGGTGCTTTCCCCTGACACCACTGAGTCCTTACTAGTCGCACCGGTTAAAGCCGTCTTCCACGGATTTTGACCCACCATAGGTAATCCCTAGATCAGAACCTAGTGCTCTGATACCATGTAGAAAATTTGAATTTATTGAGAATTCTTGGATGATCATTACAAATGCCCCAATAGTGGTATTTATAGACCAACTATCCTATTACAAGAATAATCTAGAACTTCAAGAATATTCTAGAATAATAAACCAACTATCCTATTGTAGAACATTACAAGAATATTCTAGAAAGTTAAGAGTAATCAAGAATAATTAAGAAGAATATCCTATTTTCTTGATTCTATGAGATCAGATTTCCGGATTCTTCTACACCTTTCCTCTCCATTATTGTAGTTGAAGGTCTTAGCAAGTTACTTATCATGGTAGAGAGCATGCAAATGATATCCAGCTTCAAACTCAAAAAAAAAAGGTCATTTGTTTCTCATTTCCAATTTGCATACAACACAATCATATTTTTGGATGCTTTTTTAGGGAGGTGGTTAACCGAAGAAGGATTGTTTCAAGGCAGTATCTGGTCTCCACATAAATTTAGGAAGAGTACCAGCATTGGTATTAGAGCAGACAAGGAAAAAAAATTGATGGTTGTGCTTGAGTTTTGGGGTGAAATCATGAAACCTTCCCTTTCACATGCGTAGGTCTCCGAGAAGGAGCCATAGTTTACTTTAAAGTATCAAATGATCCCAATTCCAAAGCTGGAACACTTACGTCAACGTGAGATCTTTTAAGGCTGGGTTTGAAAACACCAATGACTCAATCTCGAACTGGCTTGATAGGACTTGGGCTGGCTCATTTTTCGACTCGAGATTTTATTAGTTCAGACTTTGGTCTCACATTAACTCATATTAAGATCCCCACCTTCACACTTAAACCTATCCAAAAATGCAGATCAAGATCTCTAACCCAACTTAGTCTAGGTGTTGGGTGATCTAAACCCTAAGTCCAAGATTTAAAACCATTGTATGAGCCCAATTTTCATCCAAAAAGTTCTACAACCAAAGATCTAAAGAAGGGGAAGGAGTTTGGTGAGCTATAAGAAGAGTATGAGGTTTGGAATTGGTGGTCTAGATGAAGAGAAATTGAAAAAAAGCGAGGAAAAAAACTCTCCAAACCCGCATCTAAATGAAAATCACATCAAACGGGGTCAAAACAGAAATCTGAGTAGACCGTGAGAGTTGGGAGAACAAAAGAGATCGGAAGCCATGATCGATGAAGGCTTGGGAAGAACTAGTGTCGGCAGGGGTAAAAAAAGAGGGGGGGGGGGGGGGGGAGAGGACTCTGATTACAAGTTGAAGTTTATAGAAATCTTGTTTAGTTAAGGCATAGTTCCTACTAGCTTTTATATATTAAGGAAAAAAAAAAAAAAAAGATTACAGATATTTTGAGTATTTACATGTATACCCTCATAATCTACAAACACCAAAACTGTTAAATACACACCCATAGACACCTAACATAAATAGAGAGTGAGAGAGAAGAAGAACGTTGATAAAGATAGTGAAAAGCATATACTAACACACTTCAACTAACAAAAGACATGGCTCTGGACAGAGTGGATTGGAGGAACAAGATTCGTTCAGTCGACTCTAAATCTTTGAGGTAAAGCTTTGATGATGATGATGATTGGTATTCACCAAAGATATGATGGATACTAAGGAGAAATCTTGTGGAGAATGTTACCACATGCCTCAACACTGAAAAGAATGAAATAAGAGGATCATTGTACACTGAGAGCAGGAAATCCCATATGTGTGCAAATCCATCAACCATTTGCACACGGACTGGTATGCCATCGAGGTGGAATTTCAAAGACAACAGCTGAGGGACTATTTGGGTAATTGGGAAGGAATGGTGCATAACTCGTGCTCAATATTCCAAGTATTGGGGCTATGCTGTTTGGTCATATGTATCCAATAGGGAAATCTCTTCCATTTGTACATACGTTCCTTATCTAATGAAATCTCATGTATTCACAAACGAAAAAAGCTATACTAACATGGAGTCTTCCATATTACCTTTAAAGAAAAGAAGAAGAAAAAAAGAGCAGAAGATTCTTCACCAAAATCCTACCTGGCGGAGGGTCCGTGCAACTAACGCCTCTATTACAGGGCCTCTGTCATCATTCAACAAGTGTACTTCATCAATGATTAGGAGCTTCACTAGCATTGACAGTGACATGTCGCTGCTTTTGCGAGTAATGACATCCCATTTCTCGGGTGTTGTCACTATCATCTGAATGGCATAAAAATAACAAATGAAGCCATTACATTAACACTGAATTATAGCACAACAGAACAAATAATATTAATAAGAAAAGCAAAGACCTGAGTTTCCTCAAGCTCCTTCTTAGAAAGTTGCATGTCTCCTGTGAGTTCTTTTACAGTCAAATTCAAGGGTGACAAACGATGACCGAAGGTTGATGTGACCTCTGCAGCTAATGCCTAGAGTAACTTGCCAAAAATTAGAAAATAGACTGCCAATGTTTTCAAATTGAGTGGTAAACTATGGCCAAGTTATACCTTCATAGGAGCAACATAAACTATTTTAAATTCATCTTTATGCAAAAAACCATCCTTGAAATGTTGTCCAATCTGTAACAAGAAGTATCATTGCATTGAAAATAAAGTCAAACTGTAGTGCAAAGTACATCATTACATTGAACCAAATAAAATCAAACTGCAGTGCAAAAAAGTACATCCACATTAAATGAGAATATATCAAATACTATAGTGAATGGTTTACAAAATATCAGAATAAGAGAATATACCATCCCAAAAAAAAAAAAAAAAAAAACAATTGTACAGAAATGTGCATCAATTCAGAATAACAACTGTTGTATTCAGCAATGTTATATTATTTTTTTTGATAAGTCAAATTTCATTAAATAGAAGAAGTGGTTGAGGAGACCACCCAAATACAAGGATCAACTATAACGAACTATATTCCAGCAAGATTACAAACCCTGTCCCATCTAATTAAAAGGCCTTCACAAAAAATCTCTCCAACTTCTTTAAAAAGATTGCCCCGAAAGAACAATCTTCAATGGGAGGCACCTTATCATCAAAAATACGATTGTTCCTCTCCTTCCAAAGACCCTAACAAATAACAAATGGAACAAGATTCCAAAGGATCTTTTTTGCCATCCAAAAAGAAGATCCCCATGCCATCCAGGAATGGAACAGAGAGCACAAGGACCTTGGAAAGCAAACAGCAATACCGAATAAGAATAAGAATGTGACTAAATCTTTCAAGTAAAGGAACAATACAATAGAATATGATCCACGGATTCCCCATTCTTCTTGCAAATGTAGCAATAGTTGGGGCATGTAATACCTCTCCAAAAAATTTGGTCCAGTGTAGGCAACCTACCCAACGTCGCTGCCCAAACAAAGAAAGCGAGCTTAGATGGCACCTTGACACCCCATACAACTGCTGCCGGAAAAGAAGGCAGGTCAGATTGGCACAATGAGTGATAAAATGATCTAACCGAGAAAGCCCCATCCTTTGCTCATTTCCAAACCCTATGATCCTCCAACCCTTTCCCCATTGGAATCAATGGAACTGGTCATTCTTCCAATACTGCCAACTTCCCAATCATTGAAAGACCTCCTAAACCTAATATCCCAAGCAACATCTCTCTCACCCCTAACAATGAAAGAAGAAATAAGCTGACCTTTGTTCTGAGACACTGTTTTTCTTTCAAGAAATTTGTTAACTCAAGAACAATTAAAAAATAAATAACAAGAAGTTTCTTTTTAAAAAAAATTTAAGCAACATCTACATATAAAAACATTAGATAAAGTTTCTTGAATCCGCCACCTGGAAAATCCAATGTACATTAACAAATCTTGTAGTATATTGGGAAGAAAAGGACAAGAAATAATTAAATCTATGATAAGGTTCAATCCCAAGGTAAAGAAGTGATATATGAATATTTCTCATTGATTGCATACCTCGTGTAAAATAGCAATCATAGCTATATTTGTTTTGCCTGCTCCAGTTGGAGCACAAACCTGCAGTAAATTTAATGAAAATCACTTTGTCAGCACATAGATGGAAGTTTGACAGGTTTTCTGTAGCCTATATGTCACCACAACATCAAAAACTCACTAGGATATTCTCATTAGTGTGGTAAGTGGCTTCAAGTATACGACTCTGAATGCGGTTCAGGGATTTGTAGCCACGGAAAGCAGCCTGAGCAAAGTCATCTAACTCTTTTATCTCAATCTGAAAATAGATAGCAGTGAGAAGAAAGAAGAAAATCAGCTTTACAGCTATTATTACCACAAAAGTTGCAGCCAGTTATCACAGAAGCAAAAAAAAAAAAAAAAAAATGGAACAATTTGAAATACCAAACATGAAAGACAATGTGTACAAGTTGATAACTTTGAACCAAATCCTACCAGTATATTTGAAAAAGAATATGAGATATTTCAAATAACTTATCCAAGAAAGAAAAAAAAAATCAAATGCTTTGCGGTTTCATGAAGCACATTGAAAAATTTATGATGATGCTAATAAAGAAGTTATATTAGAGCTTTTTTTGCAGAAGTGATGCAAGTTGTACTAGGACGGTAGACTTTTTTTTTATAGGTAAAGAAGTATGGGTTCAAGGGGGGTTGAACCTACGATGTGGGAACAACATTCCACATATCTTACCACTTAGCTAAGTGGCACTTCTTACAAGGATGGTAGACTTAAGCAAACTTCCATAAGCTCCTATAAGATTCTCAACAGTTATGAGAACCAATTTTCAACTCTTTGACATCAGTGGTACAGGATCATTTTGCTATTTCAGATGAACAAGCTCAACCAATCAAACAATTTCAAGAATATTCCATAAGAGATTTTCTAGGTTGATTGTATGATTGAAAAGATTATTCGCATTACAAAAACGCTAAAGCGACTTGAAATAACATTGAAGTAGCACTCGAGAATGCAGAAAACCATATATGCTTTTTCTCAAGATACAAGTGTTATACACTCGAGTACAATCGATGGTTCTCTCCACGCTCAAGTGCTACTTTGAGTGTTATATCAAGTCAATGTAGCAAGGTTCTTCACCTTAAGCAATCGTTATACATACAAAGTATGTGGAGCGAAATTTGACTAATGACACACATAGAGGAAGGGCCAGGCTTCATGGCCACTCCAAAACAGACCATTTTTATTACCTTGGTTCTATTATCCATAAGAATGGGGAGATTGGAAGTTGTCTATACAATTAGTTGGTGGTTAAAGTAGAGGTGTACTTCTCAAGTGCTATGTTACAGTAGCATCTCAATCAAATAAAAAAGGAAAAAAACCCCGTAGGGGTGATGTTTTAATCTAAGATGAGATGTGTTGAAGATGGATTTAAGAGAGGAGGGAGACAATGGGGTTTGTAGCAAGGAGGGAGGGTGATGGAGGTAGGCTCTGATACCAAATAGAATTGAGAGAACTCAAAAAAAAGTAATTAATTACTCAGCCCTAATCAGGCTTTAAAGGGATTACATAGTCTAATAAGTGGAAAAGACTAAAAAGGACAAAAGACCCAAAAAAAAAAAACTAATAAAATGGAGTTATTCAACACAAGGAATACAGTGAAAGGATGCTATAGCCTCAAGTGAGTCTATGCGATAATGGGCCAATTTGAACCTCATAAAAATTTATCTAATTATTGCTTCAAACCCAGAACTCTTACACTATCAAAAGATGCCAACCTTTTTTTAATACCCAAAAAAAGCTATTAATCCACAGTCTAACGTCAATAACTATCTCGCACAACGATTAATCTTAAAGCAGCCATAGAATCTATTCTAATGGTAAAAATTGGCACCAATTTCATCTATATAATTAATCCAACAACTATGAAGAAAGCAAAAGAAGTGAAATTACCAGCTTCTCCCCAGGTTTCATTTGGGCTGTCGGTGTAGGGGGGATTCTGACTTCTTCATACCCTTTAAAATGCTTCCTCACGGTTCCTTGTGGTAAAGCACTAACTGATAACGAGAGGGGTCCTTGGCCACTCCCAATCAGATTATCAAAAGGACTTTTCTTCTCACTTGCCTGAAGTAAAGAAGAGAAATTTCCGGCAGACAACCTATGTTCAACCCCTTGCTCCGTCCCACGTCTATTTCGTTTTTCTTCCTTGCGCCGAAGTTTATCAATTTGCTTTTCCGATTCAGTTTGAATGGTAACCTGGGTGCAAAGTGGGAAGCAACTTTACAAATGGCATATCAATTCTACATTTATTAGGTAAAAATGGCATAACAAGTCTTTAGACAATGAAGGTAATAGATGAGTCAAAGAGAATGAACTCATTTTATGTATTAAAAAAAATGGTTAAGACCTGTGTGCCATAGCTAGGCATCCGTGGTTGAGTGTTTGATGCTGATTTGTCAGATTTTAGTACATGCAGCCCATGATTGATGGCATCAGAAAGTTCTTTCCGGTGCTGCAAAAGACGGGGAAATCAAAGCATAAAAATCAGAAGCAAGCAGAATAGGGTTTTTTTGCACATGAAAGCTGTGATAGAGATGGTTAGGTTATGGTTCCTGTTTTTCCTTCTTTATGTAGGTTGGTCTTCTCAACCCCCTTTGTTTTCTTCTTCTTTTGTTTCAATAAAGTTTACTTATCAAACAAAACAAAACAAAACAAAGCCTTGCCAATTCACTACAAAGCATGGTGGCAATTTCTGCAGCATATCATGGCAAATTCTTGGTTAACAATTTTCACACAGAGATTCAGTATCTTAACCTGTCCTTACTCCCTCAGAAAAAATTTATTATTTAATCCGAGGAGCAAAATCATGGTGCATCAAACATGAGGTCTGTTGAGTGTATATTTTCCTCCACTCTCGGGTGAGTCATACCCCAGTTAAGCCCCGTATATTCATAGTTCTCCCCTTCTCCAAGAGATTGGTCTTAAGGAGTAGTTCGTTGGTTAACAGGGTCAACTAGAAAAGATTCCTTTTTTTCTTTTTTACTTTTACCATGCATATGTAATAGTTATAAATTTTTTTGCTTGGTGGGTTTAGTGGTTAACAGTTAGCATGTTGGTATAAGAAGGGGTTCAAGGGGTTTGAACCTAAGACCTTGCGAACAACCTCTACAAGGTCTTACCACTTAGCTAAGTGGTCCTTCTTAAATAATAGTTATATTTACATATATGGCAAGTAATCATAATCTTACAACTGGAATGAAAGAAATTTTCTGTGAAGAAGGATTGAACCCTAGAGAATGGGTCTGCACTAAAAGAACCAAGTACGTAAAATAATCACGTAAAGCAAAAAAAAAAATAGCCACAATCATTACCGTCAACAGATCTTGAACTGTTTCAAATGCACTATCCCCAACAAGATCCAACAAATCACCAGCTATCTACACGATCAATTTCAAAAGAAGTACAAATTTAAGTACGTTAGATCAAACTGAAATGGATACATATTTTTAATAAACATTACCTCATCACCAGCTTTGTCTGAATCAATCACTTGGCATAGAGCCATTGCCAATTCTTCTCCAGAAAGCTGCGAACCACTTCCTTTTACTATCTGATCACACTTTTCTCTTAACCATCGCAAATTCACACTTCCCGTCTCAACACCCGACTTATGAAGTGTAGGGTCAACATACTCATATTGTTCCTCATGAAATGAAGTAGACGTCCCATAGCTTTCATCCTCCAACAGTAACCCATTTTCCAATGACACGTCAACGAGAAACCGAGTGGGAGCATTAAAATAAAAATCAGAACCAAATTCACTCAAATTCTCATCAATTTGCCTTTCAGGAACAACTACAGAATCAGGGTCACTAGGCTGCAAAGCAGAGAGCCTTTGAACAAGTGAAATGACTTTCTGAATACTATTGTCTGAAACAGTGTAACCGAGAAACTTTTGCAATTCTTCCCTGAACATACATTTCCACAATAACAATTGCAAATTCAAGAAAAACGAATTTGGATCGTAACAACAGATTACGACACATCAAATTGAAGTCTTTTAAGATTAGTAAATGCTTACTTCTTCTCCGAAATCTTTCTATTGTCATCGTACTCCTCTACTAAACCGACAAAGAGATCATAAACTTTTTTGGCGACTTCTCGAAAATCTTCTGAGGCCACTTCTCTATCAATCAATTCCACTACTCCACCAAGAAATTTTCTATACGCTTGACGCACTTCAATCGACGCTGTACCAAAAACAGAGTTACATAGTAATCTAAAAGCTTCCATTAGAAACATAAATTACGAAATGTAATTCAAATTCAAATTTTCACAAACCTTCTTCCCATCGATGAACTATCTTTCGAGCAAGTTCTGAATCATCGATAGTGTTTCCAGGTCTAATCAGAAAATTGAAAAAGAATATATCAAATTCAACAGAATAACAGAAAATCAAGTTTAAAAAAAAAAAAAAATCGATTCAAAATAGACGAATTTAGCATCAGATAATCACAAATATGAAATCGAAGAGATCGAATTGGAAGATTTACCTTTGAGTATTCAGATTTTGCAAAAGGGCTTTGCGAACGAGGTAAGCTTGATCGACATCGTAATGATCTCTCAGAGAATTCGTTAAGCGAGGTAACTGAACCAGCATTTTTTTTTCTGTTTTAAACCTTCGAAACCCTAGAATTTTTTTCCTTTTTGGGGAAAGAGAATTCAGCGGGAACTGAAGAGAACGATAGAGAAGACGAAACTTTGCACTTCGCACAGAAGAACTGAAACTTGAAGAGTGGGGAGAAAGAAACCAAAGAGGTGGCACGACCGGTTGGTCAAAATTTTGAAAGATTTTAGTTAAGAACCGGGTTCGCTGAATGTTTGGACTATTGCTATTGCAAAACTTTGCAGGATTTGTGGTGGTTGAAGGTTCCAAGCAGGCTAATTAATTAATGTGCAAGTAAGGTCATTCTATTTGCACCTGTCATTTGTAGTAAGTGCACCACCTTAATGATAAAAATAATGGAAAATTACTTAAAGGACCCTCGCAGAAGGGTTTCTTTCTAAATGGTCTCTAAGTTTTGCGCATTAGCTTCACGGGACATTTTGTAAACTTTTTCTTTCTTAATAGTTGCTCGTACTGTCGAGTTCATAGTTATTACCGTTGAACTTGACACTTTTTTATTTAGTGTCGAGTGCACATTTTTTTACTGTCGAACTCACTATTATTTGTTGTTGAGTTCACTACTTTTTGTTTAATGTCGAACTCAACGCTTTTTTAATTACTGTTGAGTTCATTGCTTTTTAAAATAAAAAGTGGTGAACTTTACATTGGTAAAACCCATTCATTTTCAATTTTCGAGTTTTTCAAACTAAAATACATGGAAAAATCGACTAAAAACTTAAGATAATGACTTGTTTAAATGATTTTCTACCCAATAGAATCATTATTGGTCGATTTTCATCTAAAAACTAAGAAAAAAAGTGAAAAAATCCTAGTTTTTTTATATCACTAATGTTGGGGTGACACAAGATTAACTGTGATTCTTACAATTCTGACGTGGAGGTGCGCACATAACTATCGATGTGTTTCCTTGTGATATGAGTAAAAATCATTTATGTTTATGCACGCACCTCCACGTCAAAATTGTGAGAATTGTAGTAAATTTTGTGTCACCACAACACGACTCTTTTTATATATATCTTCAAAATATTTGAAAATGATTTCTTCTTCTTTCTTAAATCATTTCTAATGGAATGGAGTCTCCGAAACTCGATCAAGATGTCAAAAATCCAATTTTTGGATGAAAACAATGAGTTCGAACGATCAGGATATTCAATTGTGAGAAATGTGGGAGATAAGGTCCAAGTACCATTTAGAAAGAAAAAGTTTACTAAATGTCCTACCAAGCAACCATTGGAAACTTAGGGACTATTTAGAAAGAAGCCATTCCGCAAGGGTCCTTTAAATAATTTTTCGTAAAAATAAATATCAAATGTGCTCCCTGGTTTTTGAGAAGTGCACCAATCATACTTAAACATAAATCCCAATCTTTTCATTCATGCCTTGTATGTATAAGATGAACTAAGCAACTCACATTTTTGTTTTTTACATTGATTTTCATTTTCTAAATTTTTCAAGATTAAAATTTTTGAAGATAACATAGTAATTTTCTTTTGTTCCGTTTGATTTATTTTGATTTTTGTATAAAAAAATTAAATTGGGTTTTTTTTACGTGTCAATACTCATTGACATTGCTTTAACTATGTTAACAGGTGCCTATTGAGATAGACAAAAAATTGTTTTTTTTCCAGATTTTGTTTATGTATCAATAGGCCAATGTTGACCGGGACAAAATTGATTTTTTTTTTAAATCATGTTTCAAATGGATTGGGTTGCTCTTATCGTATGAGTATTGCTTTCTGTATCATAAACTCCTCGTCAATACCTTTATAAATGTAAAGAATAAGAACAATGAATGAATGAATAATGGAGAGGCGAGGGGTCGAGTAGGAGAAGAAGAAGAAGAAGGAGAGAGAGAGAGAGAGAGAGGTGCGGTTTATAAGAGGTGCATATGTTAAAGTGTTATAATTTGTTAAAGTGCACTTATGTCGAATGATGGGTGTGACAAGAACTACCCCAATGAGAAAGGGAGTGCTCGATGTAGCGTGGAGTTCGTTGATCTTACAAAGTTCATAAAATTGAAATTTGGAAAATATAACAAATTGAAATTTTTGATACAAAGAAATGATAATCCCCTTACTTTTCAAAGCAAAATTATTCAAGATTTGGCGAAGTCAATCAATCTCATTAATATGTTGGATCAATGGCAAGGCAAGTTGGGAATTTTAGCCAGCCCAAAGTTTGGCCCAGCATCACTTGGGTTGGCTTGGAAACGAGGAAATAAGATCAAAATACCGATTAGATCCAGGGCATATTTGGTAGGGTTAAGGACCTTTAGGGGCAGGCCTGGCCCATTTAACATCTACATTGTAATTCATCTTTAGTTGTTCATATTCTCTGGTCCATATAGGTCACGTGACGTCGGGACAAGATTTCTAGAAAGAGCCCAATAAAATTGGCCCATTTGAAGCCCAGCATAGTCCTTTGACCCCCAGCTGGATCAATCGTTTTCCACGTGGTGGAAACCTATAGGACCATCAATGGACTAGGTTCGGATTAGACTTGGTTGACTTGTGACCAACCCAACAAGAATTGGATCTTTCCAGAAATCCATACGATACTTATCGGTTCCTCATGGATCTCAAAATTTTGGTCCAATTCTGATCAGGGAACAAATGGATCAGTTCCGGATTGGATCAAATCTTATTTTTGATCCGCTAATTTTTAACAAGTCATGTGTAGGGCTGTCAATGGATCCCGTCCTGATTGGATTGGATTGGATTCCAGACTGATCTGATAAGTACCGGAATGGGTTTTATCCGAACTCAATATTAAGATCCAAATCCAATCCATCAACAATTGGATCGAGTCTGGACCAGGCCAAACCCACTTCTATATACAAAGTCTAAATACTCTTTGTACATCTCAACCAAATATAATTTTGTAACATATTATCAAATCGAGACATGGTTAATCCAGATCCGATCCAATAAGATATTGGATCAAAACCTTATTGAAATCCAAAACATAGATCCATACATGAAGATATATGATCGGAACGGATCGAATTGTGGGTCTGATCCGATCCATTGATCGCCCTAGTCTTGTGGCTATGATGGGTGATTTATATCCAAGCACAAGATAAAGAAATGATGAATCCAAGGGTGATAGATCACCAATCAAGCCAATTTCTAGTAAGTAAATCAAGATCATGAAAGAAGAACCAAACATTAATGTGTCAAAGGTCCATGCAACACGTACAAGAAGACCTGAAGTAAGGTTACTACCCAAATCCTTGGAGTACATGGTCTCACTCTGTTTTTTATTCTTTATCGAACTATTGGTCCTTTGTAGATGTGTAAGTAAAAGAATGCATCGCTCGTCTCTTTGGTGGGGTGTCATCTCACTAGTGTTTTGGTCAAAAAGGCCTTTGTCGGAAAGAAATTCATTTAAATTCATTTGGCGCGGAGGAATTGGGTTTGAACGTAAAGTTTTGCATTGGAATGGGTCCTTTCAAAAGGGCCGTGACAGTGACTCCTCCGATTCCTTGACGTGAACAAGTTTGAGACCGTACATCTGTGTGTCTCGGGATACATTATTGCACTTTTCTGTTAAAAAAATGTATCTCAAATTTATTCACGTCAATGAGTCGATTGAGTATGCCACCTAACAAGTCATAACCTAAAATTTTGCATAGGAATGGGTCCTTTCAAAAGGGCCGTGACAATGACTCGTCGGGTGACATACTCATCAATTCTTTCTTGTGAATAAATTTAGGATCATACATATGTATGTCTCGGGATACATTATGGCACTTTCTCGTAAAAAAGTGTATCCCAAATTTGTCTACGTCAAGGAGTCGATTGAGTACGTCACTTGACAAGTCATTTTATGACAACTCTTTTGAAAAAGCTTTTACCATGTGAAACAATAGGAACAAGATTCAACTAGGAATGGATATAAGTTTGGGTTGTATGTGAATTGGGTGATCTATCTAGGACCAAGACGATAAGGGATCCTTGTTAGATCTTAATATTAGGATTCAAACCCAATTATAATTGCCTTGGATTAAATCTGAATTGATACACAAAATATAAATAAATTTTATATGTTTAAACAAAATATTCAATATAATTTACATAATTACTCATGTTTCGTCGAATCAAAACATGGTTGATCCATAACTAATTTGATAAGTTATGAAATTTGATCCTTCTCGAAATCCAGATACTTTATCCAAATCCAGAATTATCAATTTGGAATGGATCAAATTTCAAGTCTGGCATGATCCATTGATGACTGTAATATAAATTTTTTTTATGAGTAAACTAGAATTGAACCCATGACCTCAGAGTTTCTTCGCAATGCATAGTTGATTATAAAACAAAAAGATTAAGTTTTTAAATATTTAATTTTTTTCAAAAGAACATGTGGTTTGGATGTTTGTTATACTAGACATTAAAAAATAATAATAATAATAGTATTATATATCAAGAGAGATGAAAGAAGAGACATTAGCAAATATGCTCTACTATAATGAAGTGATTGTTAATATAAGACATAAGGTTAGGATTACAAAATTATTATTCGTTAATTAAAATATTATCTTAAATAATGGAGTTACAACTAGCATACCTCCCAATAAAATGGAAAAGAAAAAGACGAAAGAAGAAAAATAAAACTAACCAAAAGATGGAAAGGCATTTCTAGGGATCCCCTAAATATGTGTTTTTCCTTCTATCTTGATTGTACCTTTGATGAACAACATCAGAGGTGGAGCCAGGATTTTGCTTTCGTGGGGGCAACCAAGAGTAAAAAAAAAAAAAAAATTGTAGAGACAACCAATAAAAGAAAATTTTGTGTGAGGGCAACCAATGGAGAAAAAAAATTGTGGGGGTAAGAAAATTTGTCATTGTTATTTGTCGTAATAATTCATATACACTCAAAGACTTCTAAATTCTTGCAGGGGAAAGTACCCCCACTGACCCTAATGTAAATCCACCCTTGAACAATATCAAAAGTTTTTTATTATAAAAAACAGGTGAAAAAAAAAAAATCAAAGTGGTAAACTTAGGAAAAGAGGTACAAAAGAAAAAAAAAAAAAAAAAAAATCATCCCAAAATACCTTATGAATGTTTGACTTATTTTTACATCTATCTTGGACCTATTCCTTTCATCATCAATGATTTCTACCTGTTCAATTTGATATATGTTGAATTATGAAATGAAGATATATTAATAATTAATCGACTTTTTTTTCTCGTGTACGCCAATTAAGGAGAGGCTCAAACATCGACGAGATTAGTCAGTCCAAAAGATTATAACACATGATATTTTGAGATGTCTTTATCAAAATTTTATTAAGACTCCTCTAAAGTTGTTGGTTCTATGATGGGCCAATATGGTATTTTGGGATGTCTTTATCAAAATTTTGATAAGACTCTCCCCTAAAGTTTTTGGGAGGAGGACGTAATGGGCCAATAGAAATGATTTGGAATCCTATGTGTGCCCATGATTTGCCTAGGGATCATCTGCACGGTGAAAAACTAAGTTTTACAGCCCATTGGATGAGTGGTTATTTACTACCTTAGATTCATTTTAGTATTGATTTTTAAGGATAAAATTACTCAATTAATTAAATTGGGTTGCGCTCTTTCTTGATAAGTGAAATAAATATTTTTTTTTTAAAAACTTTGATATTAACACACCATCATGTTATGAATAAACATCATAAATGATTTTATTATAAAATCATATAAAAAAATCATTTAAGGTGTTCATTATGACATAATGATGTGGTAATATACTTGTCCAAAAACAAACAAAAGTCCATTCTACAATTATAAATAATTTAAATATACCATATTTTTTTACGGACACTAACCAAAAATAACCTAAATGCCCTTTTCTTCAACCTCAAGCCAAATATCCTTCATCTTCTTTCCCAAAGTTAGTCGTCATCAGTGAACAAAATAAATCTATCTTATTATTGATAAGGAAGATAAGGTTTTTAAAATAACCCTTATGAGAATCAATTCCTCGGGGGCCACGTGTGAGGGTGCACCTTTACTTACCTAGTGCATGTGATGCGTGGACGTTGCACGTACGCTGGGGACTAGTCCTTTGACAAGACCATGTACTATGGAATGGGTAAAACCCCGTCATGGGACGGTCCACTATTTACAGGGATACTCGATTATCAAAAAAATAAAAAATAAATGTAGATAAGTGAATTTCAAGACCTTTGGAGTTTTGAGCCCATTTACATTGGTTTTGGAATTGCCATCATTCAATTAAAGTATGAATGAACACCATAAAAAAGGTTTTGAAATTCATTTTTTCTTGGCTTATAGTGATTCTCATATCCAAATAGTTAGAGAAAATGTCTTCCTAGAGACTCTATGATAAGGGAGTTCGGTTGAAGGACAATGGGATGTGTTAGGCACCTGGTCCCTCCCATCCGAAGATGGTTACCATTTGTTGATCAAAAATGAGATTTGAAACACATTTTTTTGGATTTTTTGAAGATAGAGAAAGTTATAGAAAACTAGGGAAAATTAACTATAGTGTTGTTTTGAAAAATGAATAAATCAATTTGATGAGTAAGCCCCCACTAGAAGTAGGTGCTTGTTAGAATTTTTTTGTGAGCTTGGGACTTTGATGGAATTCACATGGATTTCATCATTTAGGATCTCAAGGCTTCAAAACAAGTTTATGTGCCCCCTAGGAAGATTTTGTTTATTTGTTTGACTTTTAAGTGATGTTTATGGATTGAACAAACCCATTTTTTAGTCAGATTTTATGCATGAAATTTTAATCCATTTTGGATTATTTTTGTTAACTCTAAAGATTGGACATAGATTCATAAGATTCCATACCTTTACTTATAGCCCTTCTAAAAGTGGGTGTATGCATGAGATGGACTTATCGAGAGAAGTTTACCTCAAATGAGGGTTTACTCTCTAAGTTTATTGCCATCAAAAGAACAAGGAAAATAAATATCTAAACTATGAATTGCAAGAATATAAATGTATTTACATTAAAAAAATTGCAAGAAATTAAAGAATATAAAACAATATATAAGATTCTTAAGGGATTTATTAAAGACTTATCGGGGGAGATTACCTCATAAAGGACTTATTTTCTCTCCCCAAGCCTTATGGATAAGAACTAAAAAAACTACATTGTTAACTAGAAAGTATGTTAATAAAAGAAAAAATACTTGAAATTAAAAAAGGGAAAGATTAGAAGGGGGAATGGAAGGTTTAATCTTACTTTGATCTTCTTCTTCTTCTTCTTCCTTTTAGTGGGATGCTTGAGAGATTAGGGGGGATTTTGGCAGAATTTTTGGATCACCAAAATGAGCTCATTCATTTGCCTTGGAAATGTCTCATATTTATAAGATTTTGGGAGACCCTTGGAGGCAAACTTGTCTTAAAATTTTGATTACCCAAATATTATAGGAAAAACCTTCATGAAATATCACAATTACCCCTTCTAATTTTATTTTTTTTATGGTCTTTATCCTCTTCTTAGGTCTCACTAATCTTAATCATCAATGGGTATGATGGTAAAAATCCAAAAGTTATAGAAAATTCTTGATGAATGTTAGAATAATCCTAAGATCAACCTTCAATTAATTGAGAAAGAATCAAGTCAAATAACATGTAATTAGATGATAGATTTCTATTCTTTTTCGTCACTTTCCGTGAGAGAATCTCTTACAAACTAGGGATAGGTTGGTCATTGGGTTAAAATTCTGAATAATTCTCTAAGGTGGACAAAAGTGTCATAGGCTTTGGAAATTAGTCAAATTTTATTTAATGTCATTAGAGCTATGTGATCTTTACAAAATGTTGGAAGGGTAGAAGGGGGATTAAGGAAGGATTTCTTGGATAATAAACTACTAAAAGAAAGAGTTAAAGAGTCATTTTTCTTAACCAAAAAAAAAAATCGAATGCATACAGGCTAAACAATTGTTCTAACTGTCTAGGCTGAACTTAAGGTTTGGCCAAGTTAAATTTAACCCTAGCCGAACTTAAGGTTTAGTTAGGCAAAACTTTAACCCTGACTGAACCTTAAATTCAACCAAGCTAAAAAATGGCCTGGATGAACTTTAAATTCGGCCATACCAAAATTTGCCTCTAATATGGGTGAGGTCATTCTAAGATAAAAT
This sequence comes from Akebia trifoliata, assembly GCF_017979445.1. Lineage (NCBI taxonomy): Eukaryota > Viridiplantae > Streptophyta > Magnoliopsida > Ranunculales > Lardizabalaceae > Akebia > Akebia trifoliata. The sequence goes on from NC_141379.1 coordinate 7,311,501, forward strand.
ATGACCTGGCCATTCGGCTAGGTCTAGTTAGACTTAAAATTTCCGTTGAAAATGTCCTTCGGGCCACTTGACTTCTCAAAAATTGGGTTTAAAATTTTTTAAAAATATTCCTTTGGTCAAGCTCATTGTCAGAAGGTTTTTAATGCTCTTGAACTCGATCTAAATAAAAATAAAGTATCTACAATAAAGATAAGAACAATTTAAATTTTTTAATTTTTATCAATATAAAAATCATATTCAAGAGATATATCACCAGTTTGAAAACGTAGGGATAACATAAATATTCAGCAAAATCCCTAAGTTTATGTCTAGTCACTCAATAATAATTATTAAAATATGTGTCAACGAAGATTAATGTATCGAGTTGATCAATGACAACAAAAGAAAAAATCAAATAAGGTAAAAAAGAAGAAGCATATCTTATAAATTTTAAGAATAATGCAAAAAGGAGATAAATAAAGTAATTAAAATGTTTTGATGTATACCACAAAATGCACTAACATAGCAAATCACAAAAACTACTTTAAGAGCAACATTATCAAATACCTTGATAGGATGTATAGCGCTAGATATGGTTTAATTAGCCAAATTGGATTCATGTTTCCATTCGCAATGATTGTTACAAGATATAGGTGTTGTTTGTTAAACTAAAAAAAATAAGTGTTGAATAACATTAAGCGTTGAATTTAAGTGTTGAAAAGTTGTTTGTTTAGATGTTGAATCATGTTTGTTACACATTGCTGAAACTGATAAATTGTCTTTGTTACCCTTACAATCATATTATACATTATTTGCATGTTTCAAATGCTTATTTATTATCAAACACAATAAAATATATTATTTATTATAAAATTAAAATACAAATTATTTTTAAATAATAAATAATACTCAAATCTTCAATTTATAAATAATAATTTTTATTTATAAAAGCCCACAAATTTCAAATTAAAAATAATAATGTCATACAAGTCACCAAAATTTGAAATCAACTTTAAAAGAACTTAATTTTGGATGAATAATTTTCGATGGAAATGAAGGATGTGTAATTATAAAAGCACCCTATGAATTAATAAGGGCAACCCACACTGTAGCCTTTTTTTTGTTTTATATGGGTTAAAAATTTTGAAATGAGCAAATTTTTAGTGAGATGGTATATATATTCTAGAGATCATCCTCACCAAAAATCAGTCTATTTTGAAACTTCTTACTCTTCAAAAATATTTTTTTTTTAAAAGAGAAAATTTATGGTTCTTGAACTTGTTTTGATAGGGTTAGAAGTTTCAAGATGTGCTGATTTTTGGTGAGGATGATCTCCTCATTGTAGAGATCATCATCACCAAAAATCAACTCATTCCAAATTTTTTAACCCATATAAGACAAAATAATTTAGTCATGGTGTGGGTTTATTAATTTGTGGGGTGTTTATATACTTATCCATAGGATATAAGAGTTAATATCCTTTTAAGAATAAGGGCATACTTGTCCATGCTCAAAAAAATAAAGGGCATACTTGTCCGTGTTGAAAAAAATGAAGTGCTTATCGTTTCAACACTTTTTTTCAGCATCAAAATAATGCTGAATTTTTTTCACTTATTTTCAACAACAAGTGCTGAAAATATAGAGTAAACAAACGCGTTATTTTGACAAAAATACTGAATTTAATTTTTTTTCAGCAATACATGTTGAAAAATAATGCAAACAAACACTACCATACTTATTTTCTCACAGCAAAATGCTGAAGTAACATTGAAATCGACATCGTTTCACAGATTGCTAACGTGGATGTGTGTATAGAACCATATATGCTTTTCATTGAAATACGAGTGACAAACCACACTAATGTGTGAAACAATGTCAATTTCAATGTCACTCTAGCACGACTCTTTCTCAAATATGTGTTATGTCATTATTAAAATGGAAATTTATTTTTAAAATCGTACATTTTTCTAACTACACTGAAATGCCGAAAGCTATTGTATAAAAAATACTCATTTTTCCAATGAATTCATATTCTCTTGAAATCAAAATCCTTGCAATCGAACATATACCACACGGGGAAACGATTTATAGGAAAAATGTGTGATCATTCACATAAAAATACATCTTTCAAAGCAAATAATTTTTTGGCACTTTGATTATAAATCTAACCGTTTGCATTTAAAGAGTTGGGATCCAACTGAGTCATGAAAAATAATGGAATCCCAATTGTTAAAACATGAAATCAACTATCAAGATTTATGTTAAGGATTTACGATGAATACTAGGGTTACAAATTATATCATAATCATTGAATTTCATGTTTTAATGGTTTGGATTTTTTTTTTTTTTTGAATAAATATTTTATGAGTCACTTGTTCCCCAACCCCACCTACATGTTTTATTGTAATCCTTCTTTATTCGGCTTAGGATTGATAATGTAGTTGGGGTAAAATCTTTACTATCTCATACGATGAATCATGGTCCTTCATTTCATCGATAAAGTCACAGACTTTCTAGCCACATTTTAACCTCCTTGTACTATTTAGTCATTGTATTGGTCCATTTCGTCGTTGTTGTACACGTGGGCATGTGCAAAAGGATCCCATCAACCATTTGATGGGTCCCATTACTGAATTTCTTAGATCACAAATTTAGCTAATCAGCCTCAGCAATCATAGGATCTTTGACTGGAAACGTGTGTATGATCGAGGTAACTATGCAAGCAAGTCATGAAAAAAGAAAATAAATTAGAATTTAGAATCATCAACTTATATTATTTCTAGATCGGTGCTAGCGTAAAATTTCATCCAAATTTATTATTCTACATCAAACCAAAAAAGTGCATCTTTTCTCATTTTCTTCCTAACTATCATTGATCAAAAATTTATTTCATTGTCCTCCGTATTAGGAGTGGAGCCATGCTTTTTCTTGTAGTGGGGACAAACTATGGTTAATGGTAGAGTTAACTTGAAGATAAATGATTTTGAAGAGAAATTTAGAGGTTTATGATTAGAAATTGAAGAATAAGGATATTTAGGCCATTTTCAACTAGTCTATGAGAGAAGGCCCAGTCATGAGGCAATGTCATCTTCAAAAATTTGATGAAAGGAGGGAAGTGAGGGGTTGCGGCCAAATGGGGTATGTAATTGGTTAAAAATGAAGGAGTCTCTTACAATTTTGTGGGGCAATTGCCCCCACTCGCTCCTTACTAGCCCCGCCCTTGCTCCATATAAAAAGTATACAACCATGAAAAAAATATTGAATAAATTTAAATGGTTTGAAAGAACTTAAAGACAATGCTTTAAAAGCTGAATCAACAATTTGAACAAATTTTTATTTATAATCAAATTGGCCACATTTTTTTTTGATTACCAGGTATCCCTGTATATAGGTTTTTCCTAGTCCTTAGACCATGATTTCGTCCAAGGACTAGGTAAGTGAGGGTGTACCCTCACGTTCGGCCCCTAAGGAATTAATGCTCATGTCGAGTATCAAGAACTGTGATATATCACACCCTCATCCTAACTTTTTTTAGTAGTTAACTATTTTGGACTCTTTCAATCCTTGTAATTATAAATACAATGAATAATGATGAATGCATACGGTTTTGATTAGGTACGTGGCTGACTTGGCAAGGGTACAGAATCGCACAACTTTTTAATGTGTATCCCAATGAAACAGATCTATGGTTCTTTGCCTTTACTAAGTCAGCCACATACCCAACGTCATACATTCATCACGACTCAAATACAATAGAAGAACCAAGATTTAGCACTATCTTGGCCAAATCTCATTATGCCTGGTGTTTATTTTTGTTTTGTTTTCCACGTTCTTGATTTAACATGGAATTAAAGCATTAGGTGTAGATCTCGCACTTTCTTTAAAGATAGAACTTCAATAATTCATGTATCAAACAGATAACAAAAAAATGTCCTACAAGATACCATTTATAGGGTCTTAGAAGACTAAAATACATCCTAATTGTTAGATTCAAACCTAATTAAATTATAGGAACCATTGAAGTATAAATTACAATTTTATGAATGAATTCTAATTTAATAAAGTAGACTCTTTGAATCAGAATGAGACCCAATACCTAAGCAGTCAAAATTTTTTTTTACCATATAAAATTGAAGGGTATTTTGGTCCATTTAAATGATTAGTCATGTTACAGAGGAGGTAATAAGTGAAGTTCAGAACTTCAGATCACCTATACTGATATTGGATGCAGATTGCCCAAATCAAAGCCGGATGCAGGAAAGGACACGATCATGCTAGCTTACAAGGTGACAGCACATAAAGAAAGGTAAATAACATAAAACCCTAATGGTGGGACCCACAACCAATCAATCATCCAACCAGACGGGTTAAGTTTTGATCCTCCAAAAACCCACATGAGTTTAAGACCGTTTTAAAAGCCTCATACATGATACAACCTGCTGTCCTCCCTATGAAAGCAAATAAAACAAGCAAATCAGACTAACAAACACCACCACCACCACACACCCAAAAAAAAAAAAAAAGCTTATATTGAGAAACAAACACTCGCCCTCCACCCCATTCTTCATCATCTCACACAAACCTAACATCCTCTCTTTTCTTTCTTTTTTCTCTGAACTTCAAGTTTCAACCAACCTTCTCTTGTAGTGCTTAATTTCTTCTCTTTTCTCTCACCAATCTTGTTTTAATCATGGCTGTTTTAGTGCTTGTAGTGCTTATCTTGGCTTTGACTCGTCACTCAGGTAAGACTCATAGTTTGCATTTTTTTTTCTCCCCCCCCCCCCCCCCTCCCCTCATCCCTTTCTCTTGTTTCTTTTCTCATTATATTGTGTTGAGGTAATAAATTTCATTTTTTTTGACAATGTTTTTTATTTTTATTTTTTTATAATCTTTTTCTTAATCCCTGGCATTTTGTAGAGTTTGCATTTTTTTTTTTCAGTGGTTTATTAGTCTTTCCATTTAAAATAGGAATGGATTTGTATTATTTCCTTATTTTGGCCTTTTAAATCTAAGATGCAAAGACTTTGATATTTGTATTTATATGCCCATGAATAAGGCTTAATGGGTTCCCATATTTTCACTTTTTTCTTTGTTTTTTTTGTTTCTAAAGGGAAAAAAAACAAGATCTAAACACATGGGTTTTTTTTTTTAAATATATTATTTAGATGGGGACTGATGATTTCTCTCATTTTGTTGTTTTGGTGGATTTTTGTAGATGCAACATGGTGTGTATGTAGGAGTGATTTGAATGATGCAGCTCTTCAGAAGACTTTAGATTATGCTTGTGGAGCTGGAGCTGATTGTAAACCTATCAGTCAAAATGGACCTTGTTTTCAACCCAACAATGTAAGAGCCCATTGCTCTTATGCTGTCAACAGCTATTTTCAAAAGCAAGGACAAGCTCAAGGGAGCTGTGTATTTTCAAACACTGCCACAGTTTCTCCAAATGACCCAAGTAAGCTACAAATATTCCAACTCCATTATCCTCTAAAATAAATTTATTAATTAAAAAAAAAAACTTATTGGGTACTTATTTCATTTTTATTGTATCTGTTTATCTCTTCTTTATAGGCCCTGGTGGCACTTGTGCTTTTCCTTCAACTGCCAGGTATATCTTCTTATATTTTTAATTTTTAATTTTTTGTAGTTTTTTATATTTGAATTTTACAAATGTGTATGGGGAAATATTGAGGATTACATAAATATTTTTCTCTACATTTGTAATATTTTATGATTTAGAGGGAGAAGATTGTTTATTTATTTTCTCTTCTTTATTTAGTGGGTTTTTTAGTGTACATGTCCAAAGTTCTTTTTTTTTTTCTTCATTTCTTCTTTTTACCAAAAGAGAAAGAGTTGCCTTTTCTGAAAGTTTTCTTCCTCATTATTTCTCCTCTCATCTGTCCCTAAAAAAAGGGTTAGGGTTTGATTTGAAGTGGGTTTTGTGTGAAAAGTAGTGATGGGGAGGGGAGGATTTACAGATCTATCATTCTCTTCTTGCTGTCATGATGTATGATCTATTCCATGATGTGCCATTAATTATGAGAGCTACTATTGCCACACCAACTTTTACTAATGCCACATTAATTCCTATGTAAATCACCTGCATATTGTTGGTGTGACAAAAGTAATTATTGATTTTTATTTTTTGGGTTATTAGATTTTATTTGTTTAAATGGATCTACATGTTTTAGGTTTTAGGGTTTTGAGTTTGATAATGTTCTATCTCTGCTCTTCAGTTCTACAGGAACAAGTACAACTCCATCAACAACAAATCCCTCAACCACAAATACTCCTCCCTCTACAAGCTTGACACCAAACACCCCCACAACAACAATGGGTGGAGGATTAGGGGGTTTAGGTCCTTCTGGAGCTGGCATTAACACAGACACCAGTAATGGTCAAAAGACCAACTTGTTCTCTCTTCTTCTTGCACTTTGGTTTTCAGGCATGGTTTTCTTCTTATGTTAGAAGAAACAAATTAAGGAAAAATGTGGTATTAATCAGATCAGAAAGTTTGATGTGTGGACTAGATTTTGCCACAAGTATGGGTGGTGGACATGTGATTGTATGGTAGGTGAGTAGGGAATCATCTATGGTACATTCCCCCCAACTAGGATTTGTTTTTTCTTTCTCTTTCTTTGAGGGAAAAAGCTGAGTTTGATTCCTTTTTGGGTTGAATGGACACAATGTGTTGGTTGTGGTTTTTTTTTTTTGGGTTTTGTATGATATCTAGAGGCTGTAAATTTATTAATTTAATGAGAATCTGGGAACTTGTCAATTATGTGGGACCTGGAATGATTACTTGCTCTGAACCATTGGATTGTTTTTTTGTGATAGAGGTGGGCCACACATGTCCAATGGGCTTTTTATTGAGCCCGTCAAATCCGGGTTGGGCTAGGGCCTACATGTGCCCAACCCGGCTCACTATCATATATTTTAGATACATTTATACAATATTAATTAGATAAATATTTTTCTAATAAAAATTATAGTATATGTATTACACTTCAACTCTCATTTAAAATAATTATAAGTTGATAAGACATTAATTGCAAATTTGATAGGATAATCTTCGAACACATTACCGTAAATAGATTTGGTTTTGATTAAAAAATTGATTTCTGGACATTTATACAATATCAATTAGATAAATATTTTTCTAATAAAATGTTGTATGTATTACACTTTAACTCTCATTTAAAATAATTATAAGTTGATAAGACATTAATTGCAAATTTGATAGGATAATCTTCGAACACAAAAAATATTGTAAAAAATAGATTTGGTTTCAATTAAAAAATTGATTTCTAGACATTTTATTTGGTCTGAACTTGGCCTGAATCAAGCCTGAGCTGGTTAGGGCCGGCCAGGCTAGCGCCTAGTCGACTTCAGCCCGACCTGAACCTGCCCATTGACAACACTAGTGACAATCTTAACACGACTCCAAAACGACATAAAATTTGTGGGTTTGCATCATAATAGTGTCAATCAGTCTAAAACGATTATTAAATGGGTTGAGTCAAGGTTAGGGGCGTCAACCCATTTTGACATGTATAGTTATTCTAACTTGTTTTAAATGTATCAACAATCATTTAAGAATTTCTTACAGGGTCAGGTTCGACAATATGTTAGGGAGCCAATACGTTTGTCCTACGTGGCTTATTTTTTGTGAGGATGATCTCTACTATGGTGAGAAGATCATCCTCACAAAAAATCAGCTCAATTTGAAACATTTAACCCCAAATGGTAAAGAAATTGTGGATCGTCGATTTTTTTTATCAAAAATTTGTAAACTACTTTTGATGGACCAAAAAGTTTCAGATTTGGTCGATTTTTTGAAAGGATGATTTTCTCACCATAGAGACCATCCTTATAAAAAAATCAGCTAAATCCAAAACTTTTAAGCCACATAGGACAACTGTGTTGGCTCTATGTTGGTTGATGAACTTGACCCTTTTTTAAAATTACTCATTTTTTTCTAGAATTTCCTTTAACTTTTTCAAAATACATTTTTTTTAAATTCTATAAAATATAAAGAATATGTTTTAAGATATTTTTCAAATAATTAATGGTTAAATTTTTAGTTTGGGAAAGAAAAAACATTTTCCTTAGTAAGTTATTTATTTATATTTATGTGTTTTTTTTTCATCATGCAATGTTTAAATCCTAATATGATTATCTATGTAGGCAAAACGACCCTTAGTAAGATTGAGTAGTATGCATGTGACAATGAAATACAATTTGCTTAGTTAATAATAATGATGATGGTGAAAAACAAAATTTTATGAACTTTGATTTCTTTTTCTATTTTTTCAGAAGAAATTTATTTTTGACCATTGAACTTAGTTTATGTTTGTGTGACTTTATTTTTAATGATGGTATTTTATTTTTGGTCATGGAAATGAAACTTATTTTTTTCCAATAAAGTGTAGAAATTTATTAAGCTGGTTATAGACATGGACCAGGTTTACCTATTTATAAATGGTGTGAGTTTGAGTTTTTACACAATTATTAAATGGGTTGGGTTGGGTTGGTAAATTTTCATAATACCCGTACCTCCACATGAACATGACACGACCTGACCCATTGCCACACCAACCTTGAGTCGGGATTCATGTTATAAAATTCAAAATGATGCAGTTAATTAGTTACTTAACATACGGTGGACTGGATCCAAACCGCATCAAATCTTCCAATCCAAAAACATGATCTAATGCCATAAGGTTATAAAGAATAAATTCTAAGAATTTTGAAAAAAAATTAATTTTCAACTTGAATTTTAATTTTAAATTTAGGAGTTCGGTAGCCATTCATTCTCAACATTTTTTTATCAAGTTCAAAAATGATTATTTATTTATTTATTTAAATTTCCTCTTTTTATTCTGAGTTTTTCCATGAAATCTAGAAGGTTGTGGTGTTGGATCACCAATTTGATAATTCATGTGGGACCAGCAACCCTTACTAAGATTTAAAATCTTATTAAATTAGTTATTATAGCCTGATTCATAAAAGTAAGGTTTGTTGGGTAACAAACTTGATGAAGGAAGGGAGATTTGTAATAAAATGGCAACATATAGTTCTACCTGATATATCTCTTAAAAATAAAGAAAATAAGTGAATGTTGACAATAATAAGTAAAAAAATTAGGGTCTCAATAAATTTTTTTTAAAAAAAACAAGAAAAAGAAAAGGAAAAAAGCTAAACAAATATATTGGAAAAGAATAATGATTTTTTGACACCACCCTCAAACACGCCCTTCACATGGAATGTACTTGAATTATAGATTCTTTTTATTGGGATACACAACTTCACTCATTTATGGGGATGTACCATTATCTATCCCAAGGGAAAATCTAAGATTCTAGTACATGCTACGTTGGGTGGGGGGGGGGGGGGTTCAGAAAATCACGACTCATTATAAAATACCGGAGTGATAGTAATATTCGCATCATGACACACTGCTGACGTGGATGTGTGTTTCAAACCATAGATCTTTTTCATCTAGATATGAGTGAAAACATCTATGATTTCGATGAAAAGCATCCATGGTTCTATGCACACCTCCGGGGGGGGGGGGGGTTCAGAAAATCACGACTCATTATAAAATACCGGAGTGATAGTAATATTCGCATCATGACACACTGCTGACGTGGATGTGTGTTTCAAACCATAGATCTTTTTCATCTAGATATGAGTGAAAACATCTATGATTTCGATGAAAAGCATCCATGGTTCTATGCACACCTCCGTGTTAACAATGTCAATTTTAATGTCATTACAAATATGACTTATATATGTTTTTTGGGTTTATGTTTTTATAAGCCTAATTATAATTGGAAATAATTACTGAAATTGTTTGAACGAGTGATAATTTTGTAATGTTGAGATTATAATTTACATCAAATGCTAAAAGTAGTTCTGTTCGATTCTTAGTGTGGAATTTACTTAGCATATGCTTTGTGTGATGAAATTTGCTTAGCTGAAAAGATGGTTTTGTATCAATGATGCATCACTGATTTTGTGTGCATTAAGTGACCTCAAGCTGGAACCTCATATCGCACTTCTTGACATGAAAGTGGATAGGATTGTAGATGCATTTTCACTCGTATGAAAAGCATATATGATTCTTATCCACTTTCACATCAAGAAGTGCAATTATGAGGTTCGAGCCTGAAGTCACTTCAACAATATTCTTAAGTAAACTCTCTACTTAAATAAATTGACGAGTCGTGCTTGAGTGACCTCAAGATTGGACCTCATATTGCACATCTTGACGTGATAGTGGATATGAACCATATATGCTTTTTCACTTGTATCTTGAGGAAAAGCATCTATGCTTCTCATACACTTTCAAGTTAGGGTGTGCGATGTGAGGTCCAATCTTGAAGTCACTTTAGTATTATTCTAAAGAGTAATTATAAAAGCACCCCATGAATAAATAAATTCAACCCATACTATAGCCGAATTGTTTTGTCTTAAATAAGTTAAATGTTTTGAAATGAGCTGATTTTTGGTGATGATGATCTCGATGATGAGGAGATCCATGGAGGTGCACAACATCTCTCACGTGGGTAACTCTAAGCTTAACAACAAGAGAGAAGACAAAACAAGCTTTGATGACAACCCCATTAACAACACTTCTTTAAGCAAAAAGGTTCCAAATCCTAAATAGGGGACCAATGCTATTAGGAAAACCACCAGAGGGGACACTCACAGGCCTTGGGCCAAGCTGTTCAACTCTAGTGCTTCAGCTAAAAGCTTAACCAAAATGCAATTCTTTGAGCCTACTAAGAGGGTAAGGAGGTGATCATTGATTGCCTTGAAGATGTTCTAGAAGAAGGCATTTCTAAGTGGGAGAACTGCCTTGTGGGGCATTTCTTCAATGCCAAGCTCTCCTACCACCTAGTGAACTACACTGTTAGCTCGATTTGGAAAGTGAAAGGAGCCCTGGAGATTTTCTCAGATGATAACAAACTATATTTTTTCAAGTTTGGGGAAAAAGAAGATCTGTTGGGAGTAATTGAGGGAGGACTTTGGTTTGTGGGAGGGAAGCTAATGGTAGTTAAATGATGGGATCCTCTAATGGAATCAGAGAAAAGGGAAGCTACTGTTGTTCCGATTTGGATTAAGTTTTTCAATCTGCTTAAGCACCTCTGGATCCCCATGGGCTTAGGATATGTTACGAGTAGAATATGCAAGCCCCTTTACACGGATAATACTATGGATGAAGGCAGTAGATTGTCCTTTTCCAGGGTGTGTGTGGAGGTCAAGGCTGACTTTGAGTTGCCCAGAATTCTCAAAGTCAGGATCCATAAGGATGTCAGAGTAAATGTAAGGGTGGAGTATGATTGGTAACCTTCCAGGTTGAGCACATGCGCAACGTTCGGACACTCGGATAATAAATGCCATCTCTTAGGGACAACCAAGAAGGCTGATGGTGAGGGGGTTGCTGCTACTGTGGATCTTCCTTTGGGGGCAAGGCTGCTATTCAGGCCTCTGGTTTAGCCAAGAAAGTGACTGCTACATAGATGATTGTTAGGAACCAGAAGAGGCACTCTAAGGCTAACCCAGGCATCTCTATCTCAGAGGCTAATACCCATACTACATGGTCTACCCCAATGGGTGGTTTCGAACCTAATGAGAAGGAAAATGAAGATGAAGTCATGGAGTCGATGATTGGTGCAAAGGAGGGGGAATGCTCCATTCCACCAGCCCCTAGTATTGATGTTTTAGATGCCAAGGAATCCCCCAACTCTACCCTTTCCAAAGCCTCCCCTGTAGGGAGCTCAATAGGAGGTGGAGGGATCTCAGGCCCTCCCAGGAAAAGGAAGAAAAATAACAAGAATAACCCCAATGCCAACATATTTCAGGCTTTAGGTGATGCCAATTTTGGAGGCGAGATAGATAGTGCCCCACCTCCTGAACTATCTAGAAGCTATGGGGCCAAGGGGAAATCCAATCACTCTACTTTAAAGATCTCCAATAGCAAATCATCCCTTTGCCACAAGGCAGATGCCATCTTTGTTGGACAGGAGAAGTCTGTAGGTTATGCTAACAACAACCCTCTTGTTGGAGATAGTTCAAGGAGTACTTGTGGGGGAAGTAGGGATACCTTACTTGGTTCTCAATGATCCTAGCATCTTGAAATGTAAGGGGTCTTAATGACCCTGCAAAACATAATGAGATTATGAACCTCATTAGGGAGAATAAGTTGGCCATCATTGGCCTTATTGAAACCAAAATCAGTAGCCACAATGCTGAGAGGATTATGATGAGGATCTGCTCCTCTTGGTGTAGGATCGACAACTATGATAAGGCGTTGGAAGGTAGGATTTGGATTTGTTAGGACCCAGCCATTGTTAATATTCTTCTAGTGAGTAAGTTTGATCATAGGATCCATATCCTTGTCAACTCTTTGGGCAGCAAGGACTTCTTCTTGTCCGTTATCTATGGAGATAATAAAAGGATTAAGAGGAGAAGGCTTTGGGAGGAAATCTACGATACTTCTCAAGTTATGCGAATACCATGGATTCTGATAGGTGACTTCAACTGTGTTCTAAACCAATCGGAGAAGGTGGGAAGGAAGTTAATTAACTTGGCAGCTTCAGTTGAGTTTGTTGAATGCCTCAATAATAGTTGCATTATGGACATCAAATCCTTTGGAGCTAAGTTTACTTTGAACAACAAATAGGAATTTGGGAGGATTTGGTTTAAGTTCGATAGAATTTTGGTCAATGTAGATTGGGTGGATCAACTCAATGAGTTTGATGGTATGTTTATCCCTAGTGGCCTTTCTGACCACAACCCTTGTCTTGTGAATATTTCCAAGCTTATGGCTGAGGGCAAAAGCCTTTTAGGTTCTTCAACTACTAGACTGAAGACAGAGATTTTCTCAAAATAGTCAAGAAAGCTTGGGATACAAGAGTGGAAAATCATATTTGCAGGTTCATTATCAAGCTCAACACAGTCAAATATCATTTGAAATCTTGGAGCAACTTTAAAAGTAAAGGTAGCAGGTTATCTACAGTGTAGGTTACTTCGCAAGACAACTCTCTTATGGCCATTCCTGCCCAAGATGAGAGAAAACTTTCAAGAGCCTATGCACATGCTATTAGGGTCCATGAATCTTAGTTGCAACAAAAATCTATAGTTAACTAGTTAAAGCTTGGTGATCACAATAACGCCTTTTTTCCATTAGTTCGTTAAAGCCAGGAGAGCTAGGAATATAATCTCTATTATTCTTTGCAGGGATGGCAATCTTATCACTGAGGATGATGAGCTTGAAGTGGAAGTTGTTAACCACTTTAAATCATTCATGGGAGCTACCAATTCAATTAATAGCCATGCTCTTAGGGAGAACCTAGCTTTCCCAAATCATTTCCATCAAGTTGATCAAGACTTTCTGGCAGCCAAGGTTCAAGGCACAAAGATTCATAGGGCCTTCTTCAACATGGATGGTTTCAAGGCTCCTGGTCCCGATGGATTTAATGCCTGCTTTTACCAAAAAGCTTGGGACATCATTGGACTCGATCTGCTTAAGGCGATTAAGAGTTTATTCAAGAGTGGGAAGATACTTAAGGAGACTAATGCGACTTTTATATCCTTAATTCCTAAAATTGATTTACCTAGAGTGCTTCCGATTGTAGACTTATTTTTTGTTGTAATGTATTGTATAAAATTATTTCTAAAGTGCTAACTAACATGATCAGTTAGGTGACTCACAAGCTTGTAGGGCTAAACCAATCTACTTTCATGAAAGGCTGAAACATCACAGATAACATCCTTCTAGCTCACGAGCTTATCTGTAATTACCACAGGCAGAAGACTAAGTCTAGAGGAACAGTCAAAGTAGATATGAAGAAGGCTTATGATACTATTAACTATGAAGCTATGAAAGCCACTTTAAAAGCCTTCCACTTCCCTGTTCTTTTTATTGACTGGGTGATGAAGTGTATCTCGAGTATCTCTTACACTATCTCTTTCAATAGCTCTTTTACAAGGTGGTTTGAAGGTAAAATAGTCTTAAGGCAAGGGGACCCCCTATCTCCTTACCTATTTGTGCTAGTTATGGAAATTTTAAACCCCATGTTCTAGAAGAGGGTCAAAGATAAGCAGTTCGAGTACCATCGTAAATGCAAGAAGCTTGAGATCACCCACCTCTGTTTTGCTAATGACCTCCTTATCTTCATTAAGGGAAACATGAAGAGTGCCTAGGCTATCCATTCCATTCTTATTGAATTCAGTGGCATCACTGGTCTTGAGGTCAATATAGACAATAGTGCCTTGTTCTTAGGAGGAGACCATAGAAGTTTGGCAACTGATGTAGTAAAAGTTCTTAAAATCAGGAAAATATCCCTCCTAGTTAGATACCTAGGGCTCCCTTTGCTCTCTTCTAGACTGACCCTTAGAGATTGCTAGCCTTTGATTATGAAGCTATCTGTGAGAGTTAAGTCTTAGAAAGGTAGATTCCTCTTTTATGCAAGTAGGCTAGAGCTTGTCAAATCTATCCTTCTCAGCATCAAAGTGTATTGGTGCAATTGTTTCATTGTCCCTGCCAAGGTTGTCAAAGTAATGAAAAAAATTTATGCTAGGTTTCTTTGGTCTGGGCCATATAGTGAAAGAGGTAGTAGTAATGTGGGTTGGAGTGATGATGTTTGCAAACCTTTAACCGAAGGTAGGTTTGGTATTGTTAGTATTGCTACTTGGAACAAGACTGTCATTTCTTGATATGCTTGGATGATTAGTTCGGACTAGGATTCCCTTTAGCTTAGATGGACCAAGCACTATCTTCTTAAAGGTAGGAACTTCTGGACTTTGAAAATTCTCAAGGAGGCCTCTTGGAGCTGGAGGAAGATTCTCAAGGCTAGGGGGCTTGCCTTAAACAATATCTCACATCTTATAGGTAATGGCATATTTACTTAGCTTTGGGATGACCTTGGTGCCCCTTTAGCATTCTGAATTCATATTTCAGATAGGAGCTTGTTTTCGATTCTAGAGTTGGGCCAAGGGCTAAAATCTTGTCTGTTATCTGAAATGGGCAGTAATGCATCCCAGCTGGCAGAGAAAGTCACCTCCTCGAGATATCTCAATTGGTTGATTAGGTTCCTATCCACATTAGTGAACTGGACAAGGTGGTTTGGAAAGGCAATGCAAATGGAAAATTCTTTGTTAGCTCAGTAGTGTAAGCTTCCTTGCTCCCTTCTGCCAGATCAAGTTGGGCCCACTTGGTTTGGAACGTGGCCAATATTCCTAGACATAGTTTCATCACTTGGCTTGCCTTAAAAGGTAGGCTCAAGACCCTAAAAAAGTTTAAGGAGTGGGGGATAAGGGATGATGCTACTTGCAGTCTATATAGAGAGCATGTAGAGGACACAAGTTACTTATTCAGCCAAAGCTCTTTTTTGAAGGGTATCTGGACTGACATTATGCATAGATGCCTCTTGCACAAGACCCCGGGTACTTGGGATGAAGAAGTAGCTTGGGTTGCTAATAATTTTAAAGGCTATTTGATTATCCAAAGAATCAAACAAGTTGCTTTATGTGCTTTCATATACCATGTTTGAAGAGAAAAATGCAATCGACTCTACCAAAATAACCACAAGAACCCAGGCTTGGTATTCTGTAATATTTGGGAAGATATTTAGACTAGATTCGAGGGTATTATCAACTTCATTGAAGACTTTGGACTACAACAGATCTTTTATGAATGCTTGGGGATTCCAAGCTTCCTTCTCCCATTCTAGACAAGTTTATTGTTCTTGGACAAAATCGCCATTGGTTATGATCACCATTAACACTGATAGGGCTTTCTCTACTCTAAAAGAAGGCTATAGAGTCATAATTAGTGACTTTAAGGGTAATGTGATGGATGCATTGGCGGGTTACGATACTCCTAGATCTGTTTTACATCATGAGTTACAGGGTATCCTCAAGGGCATTCGGCTTACTGCAGCTTCCAACACCTCGAGAATCACTATTCAATTTGATTCCTTAGTGGTGGTGAACATCCTCAATGACACTTGGACTTGCCTCTGGCATGTTCACCACTTGATCCTCTTGATGAGGAGCCTTCCCCCAAGATTCCAAGAGGCCTCCTTCACCCATATTTTTAGAGAAGCCAACAGGGCTGCTGATATGCTAACTTCGATGAACGATAGTCTAGACTGCATTTTTTTTTGTTTGTAATTTGCTCCCTAGTACTCTTTTGCCTAATCTTGTTTAGGACGAGAGGGGGATGCGTTATGTGAGGTTGTAACTGGTTTGGATTTGCCTTAACCCAGATAATCTTTCAAAAAAAGAGAGCAAATTATACATCCATCTTAGTTTCCAGTAGTCTAACTTAAAGAATGTAACGTGGTTTTAGGTTTAGAAATCTCCTCCCAAATAAGCCCAGTACTTGATTTCATTTCCTCACAAGAATCCAAAATATCAAATAATGTCCATCTTCGTCCTCAGTTTAAGGAATGCGTTATCTTTCCCCTTAAAATATATCTCCAATTTCTTCTGTTATCTTAATTTTTAACGATTCATAATCGAACATCTTATTTACTTTGAAAAATGCTATCTCTAAAATATTTACATAGTTTTTCAATGGGTGATTCATAAAACTACACTTCTACTGGTTTGAGATAACTTCATAAATTCCATCTAACTTCAAATGATGGGAAAATGTTGGCTTTGGCATTAATTTATAGGGTTTTGTTAACATGTGCCCTAAGGGCACACATTAAAGTGCTATAATAAATACACTTCGGAAATTGAATTTTGTATCGAAAATGCCCTTAAATTTTTATTTATTTTTATTATAAAAAAGTGCTTATTCCAAAAATGTATTTATTGCACTTTAATGTGTGCCCTAAGGGCACACTTTAACAAAATCCATATTTATAAGGTTTTTTTTTTTATAACCGGGTATCTTGTAGATAGTAGACCGAGCCCATATATTTGCTTTGCCTAGTCTATAGACCATGGTCTTGTCCAAGGACTAGTCTCGGGGCACGTAAAACACCTGCACATCACACGCATCAGGTAAGTAAGGGTGCACCCTCGCAGTTGGCCCATGAGGAATTAATGCTCATATTGGGTATCGAACTCAAAACCTACGTGCATTAACCTTTTATCGGTCCAAAATTGCCATTGAACCAATCCCTCAGAGTTCATATTTATAAGGTTTCTTCCATGAACATTCGAAGTTAAAATTCAATCAATTGAAGTTATTTGTCACCATAACTTGTTTGACGATGATGATGACTTTTGCTTTGATATTTTCACTCGAAGATAGTCTATGACAGTAGAAAGATCGATACAAACTCATTTCAAGCCTGTGAAAGTGATGAATTCGATGAATTAATCGATTTTTTTTTTTTTACTTTTAAATTGCCACAGAATAAACTTCATATATTATTAGGCAAAACCAAGATTTTTTCATCATTTAGATTAAATGAGATAAATAGTTATAGATCATCTGTTAATGAAAATATGAAGCAAAACTCGTCATCAAACTAACAAAAGTAAAGATTTCTATCAATTGATTGATTTTTTAACAATTGCCCATAGAATAACTATGTAAATTATGGGCCAGACCAAGATCTTTCCATCATTTGAAGTAAATGAGAACAACGATCACAGATCGTTAATAATACTTGTAGAAGAAATTGGAGATCATCTCTTTAAGAAAAGATTTAGATTTTTTTTATTTTTCTACCATTTTGTATAATATAAGATGTTTTTTTTTTAAATTATAAAATTGCTAGTCATTTTCTTCTATTGGAGATTTATTTTGAAATAATTTATAAACCATTATAAAGAACAAAATCATTTAATTTCTACTTAATTTTTTTTTAAAATATTAGGAAAATAATTGTAATGCCCCAGGCCCACAATAATATTACACTGCCCACTTTGGGCTGAAGCTTGTACAATTTTAAAATATGTTGTACTATGTAAGATCTGGTCTATTCTTATACACTAGGATCTGAACATTCTCATGTCCAATATGAGACTAATTGCACTCCTTCCTGCCATTCCAACTTGTCACGTGATGGCTCCAGTTCAACCCTTTGATTTATGTGGCCCTTTTCATGTCTAGCCAGTGGTGCACCAACTAAGCCGTGATAACTAGCAGAGCCATCACGTGGTAAGGTCGAATGGAAGGGAGGAATGCGATTAGTCCCACTTCGGATAAGAGAATGTTCATATCCTAGTCTATAAGGACAAACCAGACTCTACATAGTATAACGTATTTTAAAATTGTGCGAACTTCAGCCCAAATCGAACACTATTGTACTATTGTGGGCCTGGGGTGTTATAAATGATATCATATTCGAGGAAGATTCTTCCTATTTGGTGGGAAGATTGTTAAGGTCTCGTCAGTTCGCCACTAGCTGGACGTGGAAAGAGCTACGGAGACCAAGAAGTCGAAGTGGAGCGATCACGTGGCAAGGTGGAATGGCAAGGAAAAGTACGATTAGTTCCACATTGGACATAAGAACGTTCAGATCCTTGTCTATAAGGACAAATAAGACTATACATAGTATAACGCATTTTAAAGTTGTGCGGGCTTCAACCTAATATTGTACTATATTGGGCTAGGGCATTACAATGACAATGCAAACTTTATTTTTAAAATTATTTATCAAAAGAGTACCCTCAAAGGGAATACCTTCTACCTAGGTGTCCCCCTTCGAGTTTTGGTAAATATTTGAGATATACATATGTTTAAAAACTGCTGACATGATCGTTGACTTTGGTTTTTTTTATTTTATAGATTAATGAATAATGACGATGATCACAATCTTCATCATCGTCATTGTTATTGAGATCAACATCATCATCACCATTATTATCATAATCACCCCCATTGAAGAGATTAAAGATAGGGTTTTGAGAGGAAAAATCAATGGGTTTTAGGTCACTTTTCATTAATCTACAAAACAAGATTAAGGTCAAGGGGCATTTTATCATTTTTAAAACTTGAGTATATCTCAAACATTCTACAAAACGCAGAACGACCATTTTTTATACAAAAAATGATTTTTTTCAAAATTTTGAATGTAGTTTGAAATACTATTTTTGACATTTAATTTAAAAATATACTTCAAAAGATCATAATGACAATACCTTCTAAAATGTGTCTTAAAACTCCCTATTTTTTTTATATAGGAAAATGCTGAAGTAATATTGAAATTGACATTGTTTCAAACATTGCTGATGTGGATATTTGTACGTAATCATAGATGTTTTTCATCGAGATATGAGTGAAAAGTATCTATGATTCTTTGCACACCAACATGTGAAATGATGTCAATTTCGATGTTACTTCAACACGACTCTTTTCACATGGATCTTTTAGTATAGTTCTTTACAACCATTTTCCCTTTAAAATTCAGTGAGATGACATTTTAGATTAAAAAATTAAGATATTTATCATAACTGAATTCCTATAATGGGTTGATGTTGTTTGAAAACGTAAAATAAAAAGAACTAGTAAAATAAATCAAACTCCAATATTCATCCCTTATGAAATCCCAAGTAATTTAAGAATAAAGATTTCAAAGTAAATTGATATACTGCAAGAAATCAATGAAAAATTAAAAAAATTAGAAGGAACTAGTTCAATAAATCAAACTCCAATATCAACCCCTTATGAAATCCTAAATAATTTAAGAATGAAGATTTCAGAAGAAACTGATATATTGCAAGAAACCAATGCAAAATAAAAAAAAAAAAAAGATTTAGGGAAAAACAAAGAAATTGCAGTAATAAATCAGACAAAAGAATCAGACTTATCAAGTAGTAACTCTTTAAATGATATAAAAGTACAATTCAAAAAGATCCATTAGAATTAAATATGATAAGATGAAATAACCCAAGACACACAAGACCCATTCTATTAAGTTATTACAGTAGACCAAGTCCAGTTGATACACAATATGAATAAAGAGGTCTGGTGACCCATTATTTACAATGACAAATCTTTCTATGAATAGAATATAGATGGATTAACAAAATATAATATTCTTAATCTTCTTTAAGAAATGACTATGGTAGCCACGACAACTCAAACTCATGCTTTTGATCACCAGATAATACAAAGATTAGTTGCTAGTTTTCCTGGAGTTTAAAGGATGGTAGGATAATTATGTTACTCCACAACAACGGTGATTTATTTTAACCAAAATAAAAACAACATTAGATAATACTCCAATAAAAAATGAAGTCAAACAAGAGGTTCAAAACGGGGTTCTAACATTAATTTATGCAATAACAAAACATTTTATAGGAGACACTAATCAGTACAAAGATAGAACCTCTGAAGTCTTAACAAATTCACAATAATCCAAGTAATACATAGTTAAAAAATAATAAATTCTTACAAGAAAATAATAAGTAAAATAAACAGAAAATTTACTATTTTTAGAACAAAAAATAATAAGCAAACTAAAATTTCATAAATATTACAAAAGATAATAAACTTAATATAAAAAATAAATAAACATAAAACTTACTATTTTAAGAACAATTTGTTGAAGTGTGGTTGAATTGAAGGTTGGGAATGGATCAAAAGGAATGGTTGTTTGGAAAAATTATTTTTCAAGGAATTTCATTTTTAATTATAAAAACTCTGGTTTTTCTCAATGATAGAACTCTTGTTTATAAGATTTGAAAAAAATGAATTTGAAAATAAAATTTGGAGTCCTAACAGTTCAGGACAGGTATATGATTATTTTGAAAAGGCAAAAGTCTGGAAAGGCAAACGATTAGAGGCACTGTTCATGAATGGTAATTCTTATTTGGAATCTTTGTTGTTTAATAAAATAAAATAAAATACAATATTGTTTGACTTTTGGCTTTTATAATAATTATAGAGACATGTGTTTGATGTGTGCTGGCATGTGCTTGGTGTGAGATTTGAATGTTGACTTGGATAAATCACTATAACGAATGCTGATTTGGATAAATCATTTTAATTTGATGGAGGGAAGATTCTTATGCAATCATCTTCATTATCTGGAACAAATGCTTTTAGGAGATCTTTATTATCATCATCTTTAGATACTTGAGAGAGGGCTTTGAGTAATTGATTTCTAATTTCTACTTTTGAGGTAGTTTTGAGAAGATTGGATTGAATATGAGATTTTACAAGAGGAAAATCACTTGATTTTGGAGATTGGATATTGGAAAATTGTAGATAGTTATAAAGCCATGAGGTGACGCCTGTTGTTGTAGCTTCGTCAAACTTAAGATTCATCCACCATTTTATTTTGAAATTTTTGGCGAAATAAGGATTTGGACATTCTTGAAAAATTGAACCAATGCAGTATTCCCAACATGAAATCTATATTAAAAAAATTGAGCAAAAAAGATAAGGAGAGATGGACTTGCAGTAAGATGGTTGGGACTTATAAAATTCTTGAGGAAAAATTGATTACCTTCTTGAATTAAAGGAGGAAGGATTGTAGGAATGGATCCGTACTGATTCCACCATTCTACAAACCAATTACGGAATTCTATCTTGATTTGGTCATTGAAAAGAAAAATCATGAATGGTTGAATTGGAGATTTTGAAAGATAAATGTGTTAAACTAGGCTTTTTGATAGTCCCAATAGTGATAGAACTATGGGTAATAATATTGTGAGAATCTTTTAGGGGCATTAGGATTTTATCCACAAGAGGTGAATGTGTGAGTTTTGAGAATTTGACATTTCAAGTAAAAAAAATTGCTTGGATCATTTTTATTTGGAACATGAGTAATTATTGAAAAATTTGTGTCAACAAGAATAAACTTATAAAAGTTTTGAATCCTTATTGGACTGTAGGAAATGAACTGGTTTTATCTTATAAAGATTTGTTGCATAATTTTGACTGGAGAATGATCTTTAAATTCTTATTCAATCCTTAAAATTGGGAAGAGATTTGGTTTGTAAATATATTGAGGTTTTAAAGAAAATGTTAAACTTGACTTTGAACTTAGAGGAGGTGTAGATCTTTTTATTGATCCTAGAACTTGAAACCTATTTGATGAATTTAATAGAGTGCTTGGTGATCCGTATTGAAATGAATTGAAAACTGTTGGAATAGGTGTATTGGGAGGATTGGAAGATGTTGGAATATGTGTACATGGAATACAATTAGATTCTCCTTTAATAAATTCTATTTTGAAACAAATACTGAAAGAATTGTTTGTTATCCAGTAAAAACATGTTTTGAAGTAATATTTTTAACATTCTTTTCTAAAACAAATTTTGCAATTTTAGAATCTATCTGTAAAATAAATTCTTGATTTAGAAGATCATCTTGAAATTTTGAAATGCATAGAACGATTGATAATTTTTTTTATTTTTTATTGTAGAATATTTTTACCGGGTAGGATTTCAAGCTCCTGATGTGAATTTCATAAATCATTCTTTTTCATTTTTTACTTGTTTTAGGATTCTTCCGTATCCTTAATCACTGGCATTTGTCTATATTATTTTTGGAGCATTAGGGCTTGGTATTGTTGGGCAAGGGATTTCTTTTAATCTTTATTTTAACTTAATGACAACCTCAGTATGTTCTATGGACCAATTAAGAACATTTTTTTTCTTAATATTCCAAATAATGGTTTTGCTATTAGGTAAAGATCTTGATAAAAGTAATTTATATAATTTAGGCTTCCTAAAAATTATTGTAATTATTTTTTTTCTTTAATTTAATTTAAAATTTAATCTGCTAATTGAAGGGATATTTTAATTGAAATAATTGTTCCATTATTTATATTATGTGATAAAAATCTAGTTTTTGTTTGAAAAATAATAATTTTGGGTGCAAAAACTACTAGACCATGATATTTTATAGTTCTTAGAAAAAACTCTAAATGCTTGTAGTGTTGTTCAATTGATTTTGAGTATATTAACACATCATCTATATAGACAATTATAAATTTTAAAAATTGATTAAAAATATCATTAATTACATTTTGAAATTCACCTGGAACATTTTTTAAGTCGAAAGACATATTATTCATAATAGTTAAAAGGTACTGTATACATGTATATATATATATATATATATATCTTTTTTTAATATTTTGATTTGCCAGAATCTTAATTTGATATCAAGTTTTGAGAAAATTATTGAATCATAAAATCTACCAAATAAGTTTTTTTTTTTGGAATTAGGTCACGAATCCACTTAAGAGTTTTATTAAGGGGTTTGTAATTGATTATTAACTTTAGAGCTCTTCTTTCTATTTTAGAGTATTTTTGGACATAAAAGGCTGAACAACTCCATTAAAAATTACTGATTCTTATCAATTTTTTATTTAAATGATCTTGAATTTCTTTTTTGCAATATTTTAAGGTTTCTTTCTTCATTTGAATTGGCATTGTCTTTGTATTTATGAATCTTTCATTAAAGTTTGATTCATAAGGTATAAAACATTTGAGAGATTTGAACAAACTTCTTGTTTTGGTATTTTAGTTTTCAATTCCTGTATTTTATTTTATAATATTGATTCTTTTAGCTGTTCTTCTATTTCTCAATAGTTGTTTTCTTATTTTAAGAGTTTTAAATGCTTCTCCTTTTTTTTCGATTAGATTGATGGATTTTTTAGTTGCCTTTTTCTATTATTATATTCAAATCCCTAGTTTGTGGTTCTTGAATAAATAAAAATTAACTTCTTGATCTAACAATTTTGTAGTTATATCTGTTTGATCTATGATAGATTGTTGTATTAAATTTAAAAATGGTGTTCTTAAAATTATAAATTATTTTAAATTTTTTGTTAGGATAAACTATGTTTTTATATATATTCCTTAATTGCAAACACGAGCATTGCATAATTTATATTTTATTTTAAGATTTGATCCATCTGTTGTACTTGAACATTCACTTTCTCAAAATATTTTATTGAGACAATTTCCTTCTTGAATATAATTTAAATCTGCTCTTAAATCAACTAGGACAACTAACTCAACTATATGTTCATCATTGATGACTAGTGTAATGTTTATAAATCAATTTTAGTACTTTATCTTGTTTAGTAATTGAATAATTTTTTTTCCTCACTTTGATTTTGATCTTCATGAATAAGTTATTTTTTGGGATTTGATTTATAGGCAGTATTAAAATTTAAAATCTCTAATTATTCTTGTTGAACTTTGATTAATATTTTTAATTCTTGTTTTACTTGAGTGATTTCTTTTTGTAAGTCTTTGATAGTTATTTTCTTTGAATTATCACTTTCAAATTATTTATATATATATATATATATATATGGGTCCCGTTCGCCACCCTTAGTTTTACCACACACTTTAACAAACGCGTTTTGTCTTACATGGGTTAGAAGTTTCGGAATGAGCTGATTTTTGGTGAGGATGATCTCTATGGTGAGGAGATCATCCTCACCAAAAATCAGCTCATTCCAAAACTTCTAACCCCATCAAAATTGATTTACAAAAAATGGACGGTCCACGATTTTTCAACGTGTAAACGTGGGGCTAAACATTTCGGAATGGGCTGATTTTTGGGGAGGATGATCTTCTAGGGGAGGATGATCTTCTAATCATAGAGATCATCCTCACCAAAAATCAGCTCATTCCAAAACTTCTAACCCATGTAGGACAAAAAACGTTTGTTAAAGTGTGTGGTAAAACTTAGGGTGCTGAACATTTCCCTATATATATATATATATATATATATATATATATATCTTTCAATTTATAAGGTTATATTTGTGAAATTTTTGATTTCCTATATTGATTATATATTTTAATTGTACTCCATAGTCCTTTATGATGAGGAGATCATCCCATCCAAAATCAATCCATTCTGAAACCTCTGATCCCATCAAAATTGGTTTACAAAAATCTGGATGATTTACTATTCTTGAATCAGCTCATTCCAAAACTTTTAACCCATATAATACAAAACAATTAGGTTATATGTGGGTTGCCCTTATTAATTCGTGAGGGTGCTTTTATAATTACCCTAAATAAAAATATACTTCAAAAGATGGTAAGGATAAGACTTTATAAAGTGATCTTACATGATCTGTAATTTTGATCTTGGGATGTTTTGATAAATAATTGAAAAAATAGAGCCTGTACCTTGATTTTCTTTTTTTGATTTATAAAAGACTCACTAAAGACCACAACTTGAATTAAAGAAGTAGGAAATTTCCCCACTATGAATTGTCAATGAAGTTCGATGGATGTATTTTATTTCTATAAAGAAAGAGTTGTGATAATCTGACTTACCCTTTGGTATACTCAATCGACACTCGTGATGTGATAGGGCCAAGGAAGTATAGAGTTGCTTCTCTTGGGATACAAAACTGTATCTTTTTATATGGAACCATAATTCTATATCCCGAAAAAGTAAATCTAAAAATTCGAGCCTATCACAACAAAGGTGTTGATTGAGTATGCCACGCATAATCAGATTATCATGATTCATAAAGAAATAAGAATCGTGATAATATGACTCATAAGTAACATACTCAATCGATTTCCTAACGTGAGAATCGTAGATCTGTACACCTCAGGATTCATGATTGCACTTCCCCCCTAAAAAGGGTATATCGAGGGAGCCATGTATCTTGTGATATACAGATTTACACTTCCCACGTATGTTATGCCATGGAGTCGATTGAGGATGCCACCTTGGGAGTCATATTATCAGGACTCAAGAAATAATATTCTTTGCTTAGAGAAAGACTACGTTAGAGTGAGAATCCCTTCAAGTCCTCATCAAGCCTCTTACTTGGAAATGGACCTGATCTTCTAAATTTGTGCCACCTGTCATTCATCATCAATTCCTTTTTTTTTCCTTACTATGTTAGTAAGGCTAGTCGGGCTCTTAGACAAATCTTAAATCATCTGTTCCATCTCGTGACCTTAGAGGATAGACCCCAGTCAATGATCTAATACTTGTAGTAGTACTCTATTATCTTACCACAGAAGCTATCCAATCAATCGCGCGCAATTATTTGTTTCATAAAGAGGCACATAACAGAGCGCAGAAGAAGAACTGCAACTCCATGGATCAGCAACAACAGCAGCAGAGAGGCAGAGCCTCTCAGCCTCCATCCGGAAGCGGAGATCTCTCCGCCATTGTTACAGTTCTGATGGCTTTCGTCTCCATCGCTGCCATGGTATCTCGCTTCGATTTGGTTTGACTGACTGAGAATCAAATGAAATCGATTCTTGATATTGATTTTTTGTTTTTTCGATTTTTGGTTGAAGAACAATACGTTTATTATTTGGTGTTTTTTCTTGATCTCTTTTTTAGTTTGCAATCTTTGATTAAGGATTTCGAACTGTATTCATGATTTTCTTTAAATGTTGAATTTAGATTGAATTATTGCATATCGGTTGACCTAATTTCAACAACAGTTGTATAATGGGGATTTCTACTTTTAATTGATTCCCTAATTTAATTGAACTAGATTTTCGGTTTCAATAATCTTGAGGAATGAAGTTCTGTTTTGTTGATTTTATCACTTGTAATGTAACCTAAAGTTTGAAATTCTTTTTAGAACACTTAATGAAAAACTGTTCCTTACAAAAGATGGACAGAGTTGATAGCATGGTTTTCAATCTCGAATTTCGTTTCGTTCATGAACGACACCGAGATGCTGAAAGAAGAATGAGTGGGAGAAAAGGGGGGAAATCGTCCATGGTGTCTCGATTCTTTCAAGAACAATACTTAGATGATTGGGTCTAGTCATCTCGGTCCAGGACAATTTTTGAAATCATGGTTGAAGAGAGACATGGATTAGATGATTTATAATGTCTATGGATGTTGATACCACTAGCTAAGGTTGTGAAATTGGTTTCATTCAGGGATACCAAAACTAAAGTATAAGTTATTGTTTGGGTTGGACTGATTAGGCAGAAAGCATTATAAGTAAGTTATTTTAAGAATTTATTAGCTTTGTTTAGTCTAATTTGTCGCCGATTTTGTCCGCTAAACATGGCATCTCTATAGCAAACAATAATAGAAGCTCTTCGGTCATGGTCGTTGTAAATGGGTGAGTTGGTGTGCCTCAATACGTTTAGATTGATGGTTGGTCAAAAGGGTATGCTTTTCCTAGGATTGGAGTAAGTGTTCAATCAAACACATGGAAAAATATTGGTATATGTGTAGGATAGAACATGAAAAGGTTGCATTTGGACATTTAAGTCCCAACAAACTTCCAACTTTTGTCTACCACAACTGCTTTTATTTACAGGTTCAGGAAAACTAAAGTTAAACAATCTTAAAGCTATTCAATGGAAGAATCTTGTTAGCTGCTTTCTTTAGTGTTGTAAAACTCTTTCAATGGAGTATCTTATAGTGTACGTAAGTTTAACAGATGTAATCCCAAAAATAATCCACATAGGAAAGCATGGGGTTGTGTTGACTTTACTTTTGACCAAATTATTAAAGTGAGTTTGTCATAGTAGCCTCATCTGTAATTTACCAAAGATATTGGATTGGAATCTTCCTTGACTGATTTTATGTCTCCAATATCTTTAACCTTTTCCTCCCCAATAGGAAGAAAGTCAGAAGAAGACCATGGGGATAATGGAAATAGAAATTCACATTTATAGTTGAATTAAACACATACATTTTACCTTTTATTTAGAATTGACATCGTCATTTGGAAATAACGTGAGATTTTTGCAAGGCAGATTGCTTAGAACATCATTCTCAAATGTTATGCTTGCAGGGTTGGCATTCTACAATTTTTTTTTGAATTAATACAACTAGAAGAATGTGTCTTTCATTATTTCACCTAGTTATGACTTGCTTTGATTATATTTTCAGGTGTTGATACCGGCATCATTTTCAGCAACAAACAGTAACTTTTCTATTTTACATCAAGTACCAGAAGGTCATGTTGGGATGTATTGGAGAGGGGGTGCCCTTCTAAAAACAATTACTGAGCCAGGTACATTTATGGTGCAGTATTCAGTACCAATTATACAGGCTTTGATTGAATTATAAGGCTTATTTACTGGGTACTTGAGCATTTTTGTTTTCCCCAGGTTTCCATTTGAAGATGCCATTTATAACCCAATTTGAGCCCATTCAAGTGACCCTTCAGACAGACCAGGTGAATATCCAATGTCTGATATGCTGTTAGGAAAGGAAATCATATTCCTCAGTGGTGTTAACAATCAATTTGACAAGTGGAAATCTAGTGTGGGTTCCTAAGATGGCTAAGCAACATGCGTCGTATCAGATGTTTGAGGGAGAGAAAAATAATTTGAGATAAAATTTTCAACTCAACCAGCCATTTTGATTTATGTTGGCGATCGTTGCTTCGCATTTTATATCTTCACTAGAGTTCACCCGTGTTGCGTCCTCTTTGGGGATTAAGGGTGTGTTGAGGGAAAATAATAAAATTGGAGGGGTATTATTAAAATTTTTTTAGTGTTGAAGGGGTAAAAGAGGAAATATAGTAAAGTTAGAAGGGTATTATTGAAAAAGGAAAAAAGGGTGGGGAGGAGAGAAAAGATAATAAAGTTAAAGGGGGAAGAGGAAAGCAATAAAGCCTGGGTAAAAGAGGAAAGATAGTAAAATTGGAGGGGTATTATTGAAAAAAGAAAAAGTAGTGGGGAGGAGAGAAAAGATAATAAAGTTAAAGGGGGAAGAGGAAAGCAATAAAGCCTGGGTAAAAGAGGAAAGATAGTAAAATTGGAGGGAAGGGGTGAAGAGTAAAGGCATAGCTAGATGGGACATTTGTCCCTTACAACACTGTAGCTGATGAGACGTTTATTCTCACAAAACTATAGCAAGGGTGAGCCCCACTATTGTGTTTTATTATATAGATTTGACCTAATTAATCTTTATCCAATCAGTGCATCTTAATAGTCAACAACTTAAGGTTTTCTAGAACTACTTCCCTGCAAATGTAGTTTTGCTCCTTGGTATTTTGGGCATTATGGAGATGCTCAATGAAGATTACTAGGTTGCTTTATGGTTGATTACCAGTTCTATGGATGTCGTATTTCTTGTATTAAAACAGTAACTTTCTGAATAATCCGTGTACATCTAATAAACAGGTGAAGGATATCCCATGTGGCACAAAAGGCGGTGTTATGATCAGTTTCGAGAAGATAGAGGTAGACACAATTGCATGGTTGTTATTTCTTTTCCTTGCAAGGTTGCTGGAGCTTCAACTTCAAACTTGTCTTGTCCTCGCTTCATAATTGTATCTATTCTTAGTTCCATTTATGTGTTCATTGGAATTTCTGCTCCAGGTTGTTAATCGTCTTCGCAAGGAGTTTGTATACGAGACACTACTCAACTACGGCGTTCATTATGACAAAACGTGGATATATGACAAGATTCATCATGAGATCAATCAGTTCTGCAGTGCTCAATCGCTTCAACAAGTTTATATTGACATGTTTGATCAGGCAAGCAACTATCACATTACATACTAGAGGCCAGACATGATATCCCAAGAACCATCAGGTTGAATTGTTTCATGGCTTCCAATACCATGTTTATAGGCTCAAGCACCTTAGATTGAGGGGACCAGAGGATTACCTTGAGCATAAAATAGGTCAGACCTTCCGTATATCCATATTCATACCTGGATAAAAAGTTCGGCTCGGATCATATTGATTAAGATCATATCTGAATCCGTTGAGTCGGTTAGTTGGGTTGGATTGAATTGCATTTCACATTAGGAACACCCCTAGATTTGGATGAGTCTGGTCAGGTAGCATCGGGTCAAGGGACATTAAACCATATTCGACCCCCTTTTTATTCGAATTTACTCTATGGATCGTTACCCACTAAATTTCATTTTTGGATCACTTGTATTTCAGATGAAGTCCAACCCTCTTATGCCCTAGGATTGTTGCTTGCAAGGACACATTAATAAATATCTTACGAGTTATTTGATTTTTCATGTATCCTTATCTAGCAGGATCTCTTGAATTGAATCTGCTCGAAGTTGCTAATTTGATATTTATTTGACAAAATAATGGAATGTGAACGTTTCAGATTGATGAAAAAATGAAAGATGCACTCCAGGTTGACTGTACACGTTATGCCCCAGGTATCGAAATCCTGAGTGTGCGTGTCACAAAACCTACCATCCCAAACAGCATAAAACGCAATTTTGAGCAGATGGAAGAAGAACGAACTAAGGTACTGCTAGCTTCCTGCCAACTTGATATAGTCTTATGCCAACAAACGAGTCTGGCACAACATTTTCTTCTCAAGTTAGACATATCATATAGACATCAAAATATTCCTAAATACACAAAAATACAGTATCTCTAACAATGTATTTCTTTAGGTTTTAATTGCCATGGAGAGACAAAAGGTTACTGAGAAAGAAGCAGAGACACAGAAGAAGATTGCTTTGGCTGAAGCAGAGAAGAATGCACAAGTTAGCAAAATTCTAATGGAACAAAAGTTGATGGAGAAGGACAGTGCCAAGAAACAGCAGGAGATTGAGAATCAAATGTACTTGGCTCGTGAGAAGAGCTTGGCAGATGCCGACTTCTACAAGTAAACAAAAATCATCTCTCACATCTCTTTTTGAAGTCCAAATTGTAGACCGTTGGTATTAATTTAAAGGAAGTTATATAACATGGTTCTTGCTTTTCAGGGTGATGAAAGAAGCTGAAGCTAACAAATTGAAACTTACACCTGAATTTCTTGAGCTCAAGTTTATTGAATCCATTGCGAACAATTCCAAGATCTTCTTTGGAGACAAGGTGTGATTATGGAATCTTGTCTTTGGGTTTTCTTTTCGCACTCTTCCTTGTATGCCTACTAAGTCTACATTAACTGGGGAACTTTCATTGCAGGTGCCCAGCATGGTCTTTGATCAGAGGCTGCTTGGGAATTTTTTGCAGACAAAGGGAAAAGTAGAAATGTAGGTTCCAATTCAACTTTGTGAATGTCATGAGATACATGAATATTACTTTTGGGTATCAGTTTTACACTATTTGGTAGAAAGGGAAATGGAAGATAAAAAAATAGTTTCCAGCTTTCTTAGAACTCTGGATCGTCCCACATCTTAGAACTAATGTTATATTTCAAGACTTGTTTGAATTCTGTCAATTATGATATCAAGATAAATTACAATGTTTTTTCTTGGTTGGCCGCTATACATTGTGTGATATTTGCTTCCCCCCCTCCCTTCACTTTCTCTGAAAAAAGATGATAGCATCTTGCCATACAATACTATCTGTTTGCCCAAATCAGTTGATTGAGCAGGTCATCTCGCAATATGTGTTGCACCAGTTTTGCCTAGCCAGACATTTTCTCCTTGTTAGGCTCGTCGTCTACTCTACATAAGTTCAATGTTGTCATCAATCACTCTGGATTTGATTGTTTTTAATGGTAATTTCGACTTTATGTGGACTACTAGTTAGGAAAGGTATTCTTGACCATTGAGAATGACCCTGGGACTTGGTACTTGTTCCAACGGTCGGGGGTCATGGTTATGTTGTATCAATTGTTTTAGTCGTCTAAGAGTTGGGGAGTCATATTTCGAGTCGACACATATTCTTATAGGATGAACAGCTTGGTCTGCTTATTTAAGATAAAACTAAAAAGAGGTGACATGTGGAGGAAGCTTGTGTAGTGTGCACATGAAAAAGTAGTTGTGCCTCAATATCACGATTTTAAGTCTTGAAGGCATTTGACATTGATTTCTACGGTGACTCGACCATTTGAATGATTTGTTTGATATACTTGTAATACCATTCAAAATTTTGAAAATTACAATTAATTATTAAAAACTCTACTGAATTTACTAGTATAAATCACTTGGTATTCTTACTAAATATTAAAATTCAAATATAAATCTACATTTATCAAATCCATTTGAATTTGTTTGGAAGATTTCTTAAGTGGGGCAGGTGGCAATTAGTTTAGTTGGTAAAGTCTTTGGGAGGTGACGGCGGAGATCTGGGTTCAATTCATGTTAGCATAGAGTTATTGAGCACATTAAAAATGGGCTTACGATAATAAAAAAAGATTTTTTTAATACGAAACGAGATAATTGATTTAAGTATGTAGGTATAAAAAATTTAAAGAGACGTTGCTATTCTCTAAATTATCGAAAAATCCCTAAAATCAGAGTTGGGTTTACGCATCTAAATTAAGTTTCTTGAAAAAAGATTTGGACTCCGATTAAAGAGAAGATCATCTCCAGAAATCAAGAGATCATTTCAATCAAGCACAAAGCATGGAAAGAACAAATCCATACAAAGATCCTACATGAGATCAAGCATCAAGTAACCATCTAAATGTCAAAAGTCGCATTGTTAGCCGATTATGCACGAGACCCGAAGATAAGAAAGTTATATATGTCACCATCCTTATTTTTGTACTTGACTGTTAATTAAAGGATAATATTGAGATATGTATTTTCATTTTTACCAAATCAATAAAAATATTATTTGCGATCTGTTTTCATACATCTTAAGGTAGATCGTGAAATTTGTTGTTGACAGAGTCGTACACTTAATTCATTCATGATTCCCAACCAAGGTGTGATCCTAACCGTCACGGTAGCCTTCTACTACTCTACATCATTAAGGGGTGCACTCTCTAGTCTACCTTCGGCGCATGATAGCACAAAGAGGTGCCTAAGCCTAACGGGACGTTTCCTCACTCTCTGTAAATTGTAAATATAGCAACACAGACCGTCCAAGACGGAGAAACCCCAGCAAATAATGTGGAGAAGAAGATCACTCTCTTTTTCCTCTCTAAAAAGACATTTTTCATCCACACAACCTGAAATTCCAACCCTATATTCCTTCCTCCAACCCTCCATTTTTGCCCTAAAAAGGACTCCATCACCCCCTCAAGAACCCTCCAAAAAAACCTTAGAATCAACTCCACAAAACCTAACCCTAGATCACAAAACTTCCCTAGTATCAAACCTCCAAACTTCTCTTGAAACCCACAACACTGATGAAGCATGGAAATCTTTCAAGATTCTCACAAGCAACTCAACCTTCCCAAGTAAGCATCTTTCCAACTCTCTCATTACACATTTATCTTCTCTCAAAGATACCCATAATCTCAAGAGGGCATTTGTTTCTGTGATTCTTCTATTAGAGAAGAACCCACAAACACTTTCTTTTGAAACCATTGAAACCCTTTTACTTGCCATGAAATCTGCAAACACAGCTGCCCCTGCTTTTTCTTTAATTAAATCTATGTTCAAGAACAGATTTTTCCCTCCTTTTGGTCTCTGGGGAGACTTATTGATTGAAATTAGTAGGAAAAATGGTAGCTTTATTGCGTTTCTTCGGGTTTTTAATGAGAATTGTAGGATTGCTTTGGATGAGAAATTGGATTTCATGAAACCCAATTTGGTCGCTTGTAATGCGGCTTTGGAGGGTTGTTGTCGTGATCTTGGTTCTGTGAGGGATGCTGAGAACGTTGTGGAAACAATGTCGGCTTTGGGTGTTCGGCCCGATGAATCAAGCTTTGGATTCCTTGCTTATTTATATGCATTAAATGGGATTCAAGACAAGATTATCGAATTGGAGAGATTGATGGATGGTTTTGGATTTTCTTCCAAAAGCGTATTTTACAGTAATTTGATTAGTGGGTATATTAAATCTGGCAGTTTGGAATCTGTTTCGGAGATTATTATGCGTAGTTTGCGAGAAGGAGAGGAGCAGAGTTTGAATGTTGGTGAAGAAACTTATAGTGAGGTTGTGAAGGGTTTTCTTCAACATGGAAATATTAAGAACTTGGCTAAGTTGATTATTGAAGCTCAAAAGTTGGAATTGTCTTCAATTCGGATTGACTGTTCTGTTGGGTTCGGGATTGTAAATGCATGTGTTAATCTTGGGTTATTAGATAAGGCTCACAGCATTCTTGATGAGATGAATGCCGAGGGAGGTTCCATTGGACTTGGTGTTTATTCATCGATCTTAAAAGCTTATTGTAAAGAGCATCGAACAACTGAGGCTGCACAGTTGGTTACGGAGATCTGTGCTTCGGGGCTTCAATTGGATTCTGGTAGCTATGATGCTCTGATAGAAGCATCCATGTCAAATCAAGATTTCCAATCAGCATTTTCTCTGTTTAGGGACATGAGGGAAGCGAGAATACCCGATTTGCAAATGAGCTACCTTACTATAATGACTGGTTTAACAGAGAATCACCGACCTGAGTTAATGGCAGCTTTTTTAGATGAGATAGTAGAGGACCCACGTGTTGAAGTGGGCACTCATGATTGGAACTCTATCATACATGCCTTTTGTAAGGCTGGGAGGTTGGAGGATGCCAGACGGACTTTGAGAAGGATGGTGTTCCTACAGTTTAAACCAAATGATCAAACGTATTTGTCTCTCATCAATGGGTATGTGATGGCAGAGAAATATTTCAGTGTTTTGATATTGTGGATGGATGTGAGGAAGCGAATTTCAATCAACAGCGAGAAGAGCCTTAAGTTTGATCACAACTTGGTGGATGCATTCTTGTATGCTTTGGTTAAGGGTGGTTTCTTTGATGCGGTGATGCAAGTTGTGGGGAAAGCACAGGAAATGAAGATCTTTGTGGATAAGTGGAGATGCAAGCAAGCATTCATGGAGACACATAAGAAGCTCAAAGTGGCGAAGCTGAGGAGGAGGAACTTTAGGAAAATGGAAGCACTTATAGCTTTTAAGAATTGGGCTGGTCTTAATACGTGAAACAGTTACCAGATTGGAGTTTTGTTTGCTTGGCTCTCCACTCATGATGTGCAGCTTAAGAAATGCATCAAAATGTTTTGGGTGAAAGAGTAAATATTAAATGAAGGTAAAGCTCTCAGTAGAGTTGAATGCCAAAATGGGATTCATGTTGCAGGATCCCAAATAGTTGGAATTAGGCATTGTGAATGATGAAGATGATCAGCGAGTTGCCTTAATTTAGAATATTTGCTTATGTTGCTCAAACAAACTTCAAACCTTTACGCGAACTTTACAAATACGGCAACCGATGAGAGGGCTATAGTTTTATGCTTCAACTTGATAAAGGAATTAGAACTCTTAACCCAGTTTTTTCTTCGCAAAATACAGTCCAGTTTGCAATGAAATTTAAAAGAGGATGCAAATATGTTCTTGAGTCGATAACCTGTTGATGGGGGTTAGCTTGAATAAAGTTTCAGATTTTTGGGACTTTGAAGCTGTTGGAGTCAAGTGAATGATGAGAGAAATCGGAAATGGGTTCTGCAGATGGTTTTCTCAACCCCTCATCGTATCCTTCATAACTGCATGAAGTCAAGAGGACACATTGCCTCCAATTGGAATCATTACATTACTGGGTCTTCACAGGATTATGGGTTTTGTGTTGATTTAGGTTGAAACTTGATCATACAACAAAAGAGAAGGATGTGTTTCTTAACAAAGATGGTCTTTGTTAATTGTATGGACTTGGGAAGAATTTTATTGAAGCTTGCCTCCTATCCAAGATGAATTGAGATTTAAGACTTGAAGTAGCCCAGTTGCATATTAGACATTGGCTTTTGTAATTGCAAGTGGTTGCACACTCTCTTTAACATATTGAAGTTGTTACTATAATGATGTTTTTAATGCCATTTTTGTCATTTCTATATGAAAAAGCCTGAAAATGTGGATTTTTTTTTTTTGGGATTTCATCAAATATTAGTGTGTTTGCTACTTTGTTCCTGAGTTGTACCTTAATTTCAACTTGTGAGAGTTAATTACAACTCTAGTATTTGGTTGCCTGTGAGAAGTATTTTACCAATTAGAATGTGCTTTAGCAAAGATGGAGTAGATTCTTTAGTCGTTCCTCTTGTCAATTGTTTAAAGTTTCTATTTATTATTTTGGGACAAAATATGTTTGGGAAAGGTTAGATAAAATTTCTATATGCATATCCAAATATAATTGAATGATATTGAGCTTAATTATCATCCTCATTTGTTTTCTCACATAAAGCTTTTGGAAGAGTTATCAAATCTCAATGAAAATAGAACTCCATGAGTCTCAGATCATATCTATATGGACTGTTGGAACACTAACACGTGACGTTAAAAATACCCCCTCCCCTCACACACAGAAAAAAAAAAAAGCCAACGAATTCTAAAATCCAGCAATAGTGGATTTCCACCAAAGTATAGATGCTTTTGCTGTATCTCGATGAAAAACATCTATGATTCCGTACACACCTCTACATTAACAAAGTGTGAATTAAGGTCTATTCTTACAAAATCTTATCTATTAGTTATAATTGAATAAAAATTTACAATTAAGATCATAATTTTTTTTGTTAAAATTGTCGATGCCCGAAAGATCAGCCCATTCCAAAACTTCTAACCCATGTTTTGAAAAATGTTTGGCTCTCTTCAGGGCCTTCGAATGCTCCCTATATATATATATATGGGTCCCGTTCAGCACCAAACTTTTTAACCAACCATTTTTATCCTACATGGGTTAGAAGTTTTGGAATGGGCTGATTTTTGGTGAGGATGATCCCTACGGTGAGGAGATCATCCTCACCAAAAATCAGCCCATTCCAAAACTTCTAGCCCCATGTTTACAAGTTGAAAAATCGTGGACCGTCCATTTTTTGTAAATCATTTTTGATGGGGTTAGAAGTTTTGGAATGGGCTGATTTTTGGTAATGATGATCTCCTCACCGTAGAGATCATCCTCACCAAAAATCAGCCCATTCCAAAACTTCTAACCCATGTTTTGAAAAATGTTTTGCCAAAATGTTTGGTGCTGAACATTTCCCTATATATATATATATATATATATGGGTCCCGTTCAGCACCCTAAGTTTTACCACACACTTTAACAAACGTGTTTTGTCTTACATGGGTTAGAAGTTTTGGAGTGGGCTGATTTTTGGTGAGGATGATCTCTATGGTGAGGAGATCATCCTCACCAAAAATCAGCTCATTCCAAAACTTCTAACCCCATCAAAAATGGTTTACAAAAAATGGACGGTCCACAATTTTTCAAAGTGTAAACATGGGGCTAAACATTTCGGAATGGGCTGATTTTTGGGGAGGATGATCTTCTAATCATAGAGATCATCCTCACCAAAAATCAGCCCATTCCAAAACTTATAACCCATGTAGGACAAAAAACGTTTGTTAAAGTGTGTGGTAAAACTTAGGGTGCTGAACATTTCCCTATATATATATATAT
Organism: Akebia trifoliata; assembly: GCF_017979445.1. Classification (NCBI taxonomy): domain Eukaryota; kingdom Viridiplantae; phylum Streptophyta; class Magnoliopsida; order Ranunculales; family Lardizabalaceae; genus Akebia; species Akebia trifoliata. The sequence continues at coordinate 7,348,600 of NC_141379.1, forward strand.
ATATATATATATATATATATATAGGTCGGTTTCGGTTGACTTAAGAAAATTGACTCAAATTTTGACACAAAATCTCGTCCAGTCTTGTGTAAATATCTTACGGTTAAAATAATGATGATGTGGCAAACTTTATGAGAAGAATAATTCTTTGACTCTGAAAACGCTCTCGATCTGTGGTGTGGATTTGCTTTTAGTTTTTGGGAGTCGCTACCTAGTTTTACGGTATAAGAATTGAAACATAAATGGTATTGAATCACAACAAAAACTATAGGTCCGGGGATCATGTTACGGGATTGGAAGATGTTAAGCACTAATATTGGTCGACGAACTCCGATATCTACTTTTTCCAAAAATTTTACATTACAAAAAAAAAAAAAAAATTGTTTGAAAAAAAATAAATTTTTTTACTTGAGTGATTGAGACGGTTGATTCGTTCAAAAATTGGCGGAGAGCGTTTCTTGTGTGAATCTTCTTGATTTTTCTCCGTCGCTAGATTTGTTTTTGATTTCCGAGATGAGGTTTTTGTGTGAATCTTCTCACATTTTCTCTGTCGCTAGATTTGCTTCTGATCTCCGAGATGAGGTTTTCTTCTCGATCTGAATGTTTTCTAGCTTTTCGGGGTGTTTTAAGAGTTTCTAAGTGTTTTTTAGGTTGAAAACTGAGGTTTGAGTGTTAGGTATGGACTTGAGACTTCAAATTTTGGGTTTTGCAAAGTCTTAAGAGAGTTTTTGATCTATCTTTTCTAGGATTTTTCTTGACTTGCGAGTTTAAGTGATGGAGACTCATGTTTAAAGAGCTTTTCGATAATATTAGAGTTTGGATTAAGCCTCTTAGGGATAATGTTTATCTTTAACTAATCTCTTAAGTTGTTTATATTAGGATAATGTTTTGGATAAGTTTTTATTTGAATTTTGAATTTTTTGATTTACGTAGAATAATAATTTTTTATTTTTGGATAACCCCTCAATGGAGGATTCTTTATTAAATTATATATTTAATTCTTTGGGAACCCCGGTGAAGAGTTCTTTATTAAATATCATGTGGACCCCACTTAAATAAATGAGTTACCACTTAAAATTTGACCTATGAACTTAATTAATTGATTTAGTTGTTCAATAATTTTAAGTTGATTTATTAAAATTTTATTTTACGTTAATTAATATTTTAATTATTAATTTTAGATTTTTAGAGTTTGAAAAATTACTGTTTTACCCTCAAAAAGGGTTTTTACGTTGAAAGATTGATTTTCGATGTTTTTGGAATCAATTTTTCATAAGGATTTTAATGAGAGTATTGGTTTTTGTCACTAATGGATTTCGGCGTGAAATGATTGTAGATCCTATGAGGGGCGTTTTCGTAATTTTGTCGAATATGATGGAAATTGTCAAAATAATTTATTTGATTTTAGTTTGTTGTTTTATGTGTTTGAAAGAGTTTTCCTAAGCGTATTGTAGGTTCTAGGGATGTTCTGATGTCAGAGGTATTTTGGTAATTTAGACATTTTTTTAGTGATTTTTATTGCAAAGCTTTTTTTTGTCTAAAAAATGATGATTTCTATATTTTTGGGTTAGATTTTCCTACTATAGCGTGATTTTTAAAATTTGCTTATTTGAAATATCTCATTTGAACTTTAGAAATACATCTAGTAACAAATAAAAAATATTGGAATATTCATCTATCATTGAAAACGTCGCAATCGAATTGACTAGTTGATTAATGGGACGAATGTGAAAATGAGATTGAAAACGTCGCAATCGGATTGACGAGTTGATTAATTGGACGAGTGCGAAAATGAGGTGTCTACATTAGTTGGCTCAATCCCAACGTAAAATTAAAAATTTCCTTATTTATCTCTTTCATATCTATCAAATCTCTTCTAACTTTGAGAACAATTTTGATGCGGTTGGTTCACTTCAATATTTTGATATAATCATCTTTCAAACACGACACATGTCTTATGTATTTATTTTGCACCCTATAATTTATTAATATTTGGGAGACCTCCCTAGAGAGATACCATGTGTAATCTAAAGAAGAGGGATGTACCAATATTTTGAAGCAGGCTGCCCACTTTAAAGATTTTTTTTTCGTATCTTTCACTATCCTTTTTTCTCACTCACAGTTACTCAGCTTTTAATGCTAGTTTGACTAGTTCAGAGTTGATGACATGTATTTATTTCTTAGAAAATGTCACTCCCACATTTAATGGACTATCACAATTAGTGATTTTTCATGGCTGTTTAGAATTTTTTTTTTCTTTTTAATTGAACTTCCAACGTCTATTACCAATTTAATAAAAGAGAGCTGCTATTCGCACCCCAATTTTTTTACTTATTACATCCTAATTTCTTAAATTATTTATCACACCCAATTAAAGATTAAACACATACCCTTCAAATGTTGCAAAGACATGGCTTAAATTATAATTTCAACATTACAAAATATTATAACACCCTGTCAACACAATTTCACTATTTGTTTATAATCATGAACATGCTCATAAAATCCTATATCCAAAAATTAGAAATTTAACCAAAAAAAAAAAAAAAATACTCTCTAAAAAAATCACCAAATTTTAACAGATATTTTATTTGTTCAATAAAAAATAATTTTTAACAATTTAAATATTTATATTATCTAAATAAAAATTAATCTTGTAACAAAGCATCTTTTAATCTACCTTCTTGTATAAAAAATGATAATTATTTAAATAAAAATATATGTTAATAATTAAGAATTCTCAAGTTTAATTATTTTAAATGATTTTTGGAACATTTTACCATGCTAACATTGTAGTTGTAATGTGTCAGTCACGTAGCTAAAAAATAATAAAAATAGTTTGTTAGTTAAACAATTTAAATCAAACTAGTAGATGAAATCACGCATTTTTCTCCATAAGAGAATTGTGTTTATGTTCTCGATCAAATACATAAAAATAACATACTGTGTCTGAAAAGTGCCGAGCTCGAGATTCAATTTCTCTAATTCTAAAATTCACATCAACCATCCACATCCTCTTAAATCAATGTCCTAAACTATATAGAAAATATCACACTTGAAATTAAATGTCATAAACTAAATATAAATAATAAAAATATAAATTTTATTTATTGATCAATGATAATTAGAAGCATGGATTTCCTATTGTTTTCGCATACTTAAACTCTCAGTGAATTATGATGATGTCTTTCACTCTCTAGAAAATTGGGCCTCCTATGCAGAGATTTCACCTTGCACACCTTCATCACAATACTCTCCATCATTAACATCATTTACAAAGCTTAACAACAAAGTATGTTAATGGTTACAATGCTAATGAATCGATAATATAAATATGGGCATGTTCAATAAACACGAGTTTTTGTATGGATCAAGTATGTTGACATATTTTATCTTTCATGTAAAATTTGAATAAAAAGTCATAGTTCTTACCAAATTAATGTTAAGCATTTCCTCGTCCTCATCCTTCATACTCATCAGACTCGTCACGTTTTAAGTCTATTGTATCATTGTCAAAAGCTACGAAAAATAGTATATGTTATTAAGAAATATTTTCCTTAATCGAATAGAATATAATAAAATTTTGAAACACAATAAATATAAAATGTTTGTTTGCTTACATAGTTCACTCAAATCTCTCTTTTGTTTCTTCGGGTTCTGTGAACAATTCCGTTTGTCATGGCCATGAATTTTGCATAAAGCGCATCTTCGTTTTTTTTGTTCAATGCCATCTCAACAGAACTCCTTAACCTACTTGTACTATTAGTATTTCCCTTACACTTCTCTTTTCTCTTATCATCTTTCGGCCTTCCCTTTGTTTGTGACATATGTGGATCTTGAAGCAATACTTCACATGATGTACGGGTAGCAATTTGTTCTTTATGTCTTAAACTAGCTACTAGACCATCATTAATGTCATGATGTGTAATCATTTTACTTTGCTTTTCCAAAAGCTTTGTAAATAACCCTTCATTGTCTTATATTGCAATTTTATATAAATGTTCTGATGTTGAAGCGATGCATGCCATTTGGGTTCCTCTTCGACAAATATGGGAGAGTCTCAACGCTTCTTGACATTCATGATTATCTTGTGTAACTAACTCATCACTTGTATCCATTACTCTAAACTTGTTTGCTTCCTTCATCCACCTTTTCAGAATAAAGTGATTTGAAATCTCATCCATATCAAGACGTGAAAAAATCTTTAATAAATGCTTAAAAATCATTCCTATAAATTCGAAATATTGACATTCACAATAACCTTCATATGTTTTTAACTTTATCTTCACAAAGAACTTTTCTGAAATACCAACCTTAATCCTAACTAGGTAAGTACAATATCCATCATTGCTTTTTTGTTCTTCGACTCTGTATCTGACTACCTTTTCCTATTCACAATGAAACTTTTCAAAAATCTTTCTTGTATAGATTTTAGCCGCATGTTTCAAAAGAAAATTATTCTCCCTAATAATTCGATCTTTATGTTCTGATATATAATCTTGCTCATTTTCTTTATCAATTATCTTTTTTAAGGCTTGTTCATACTTCATCACAAATTCCTTCAAGTTTGTTCTAGAAGAGACAAAACCATTAAAAAAGGTATTAACACCCTCACTATGGCCCGTTGTATTCACCCCGACAAAAAAAGTACTCCGATTATACACCGGTACCCAAGAATCATGAATCTGATAAAGATGTTCAAGCTATTCATTTTGTTTCAAGTCGTACTTCACTATCATAACATTCAATTTATCTTCAAAATCTTCAATTTTATATGTATTATGAATGCATTGCCTCATGTCAATCTTAAAGTTAGACTTATATATGTGTGACAGTTTCTCCCCAAATTTCTTTTCTATATGCTAAAGACATAATCGACGATGTGTGGTGGGAAAAACCTTTTTTATAGCTGCTCCCATGGCTATGTCTTGGTCAGTTATGATAGATACTGAATGTCTTCTTCTCAGGACCTCGAGCCATATATTAAACAACCAAAAAAATGTAACCTCTGTTTCATCTTGTAAAAGGGCACAACCATACTATACAGTTTGATAATGATGATTCAACCCTGCAAAAGGGGCAAATGGCATTCCGTACTTATTGGTCCTATACGTAGTATCAAAGGTGATGACATCTCCGAATTGGTGCTACGTCATATGTGATCGTGCATTTACTCAGAAAAAATTTACTGCTCTTTCATCTTCATCAAATTGGTTGGCATAAAAAAATTGAGGATTCTCTGTTTGCCTCTTTTGAAAATAATTCAGTACTGACTGTGCATCTCCCACTTCTAGGTCTTTATGTCTAATTAAACGCAAATGATTCCAACAATCTCTATTATCAAATCCTATGTTACTCCCACCAAAAATTGAAAAAACTTTTCCCATTGTAAATTCTCTTTGTTAAAAGTTTCCGTCAAATCCTTAGCTACATTAGGCATTTGTCTATTGGACTTCATGTGCATCCTCTTATTGAGAGAAACTAGTTTGTGATTATGATCATTCGAAAAAATTGTTATTCTCCACTTATTAGTTCTTTAAAATGTAAAATCCTTATACACGCCATACACCCGTTCATGTGTCTCGAACAACTTCTTGTTTCTCCCACCACATATTTTCCAATCTTTTTCTTATGGTGCCTTTCACGCGAGCATACAAATTTAACTCCTGTCACATCATTTATATTATGCTGGGTTTTGTTTGAAGACCGAACTCGGATTGCATAACCTTGTTGTCAACCATACTCTTCATAGCCTTGTTTTGCTTCCTCTATCGAATCGAAAAGCTTTCTCACATATGGTATACCCATTTTCTGAACATTCTTATTAATAGTAGAGTTATCACCTAAGTCATTCTTCTCTTTTGAAAAATAAGACTTTTCATTCCCCTCACTTCTCTCTATTTGTTCTGAAATCCCATCATTATTCATTTTTTTAATGTGAATAATAGAAAGAAACCTATAATAGAGATAAAGTTACTTTTCTATTCACTTCATATTAAAACATCTACTAAACTTTCTTAACAAGTAAGATAGCACAATGGAATAATAGAAATTCATTAACACAACATGTTAACTTTTAGAATTGCAACAAAGTTAAATATCATATCAAATGAAATTTGGGCATCCACACTTAGAAACATATTTAAAAAAATGGAAAATGGTTATAGAATGCATAAGAAAAATTCATTTGAGGTTCTCAAATTTGTACAAACTTGCTTAGCTATATATCTTGCACAAAAATGTCTACTTGAATCCCATTTTGGCTTCATGTGTCTAGTCTTGAATCACTAGAGACCATCTTAATTTAGTTACCAAAGTATTTGGTGGACATTCTCAAGACAGACACATGTAAGTAAGAGTCAATAATAAAGAAGTGGTCAAGGGATTTAGTTAGAACTATATATACCAGCACCAATGAGAAAATAAATTTGAGTGTTACTTATAGAAAAAAAAAAGGGAACCATCTTACTTGATTTCCAAATACAAACCTAGGAATGACCTTCAGGCATTTACTTCATCACAATTCCTTAATAAAAATAAGAAAATTTGCGAAGCAAGATATGAAGATTAACTATTAATAGAATTATCCTAATTCTTACACAAATAATTGATAAAGTCAGTAATCAAGCCCAAGATTCCTAATCCCATGCAAATCCTAAATCTGGCAAATAGAAATCTAAAAAGAAAAATTACTTTTTTTTTTAAAAGGTCAGCAGGGTTAAGGCAGACCCAAACCATCATAAGAAGGGGTTCAAGGGGTTTGAACCTAAGACCTTGGTAACAACCTCCACAAAGTCTTACCACTAAGCTAAGTGGTCCTTCTTAAAGAAAAATTACTTAATTGATCAAACAGGGATCAAATTACTTTAAATATTTTAAAAAAAAAAAAAAAAGTTTCAAAATAACATGTGAAATTAAACTTATCCATAAATTAAACCCAATTTGTTGTTCTTAATATTTGATGGAAGAAAACCTAACCGTAATATCTTGAGTATAGATCATGTAAAATTATGAGAAAGGAGTATAACTTACTAGCAATTATAAATTTCGATGTCGGTTTGTGTACAAATGACTATAATTTGTAGAGGGAAGAGGTGGAGAATATAATATGGAGAGAGACAAAGAAAATTGATAAGGGGGTAGAGCCTACAATTGTTTGTAGAGGATGGAGGGGGTACAATAGACAAAGAGAAGGTTGTAGATGAGAGAGAGAGAGAGAGAAAAGTAGAGTAGGGAGAGTGAAGATAGAGAAACGTGAAAAATACAAAATCCAAATAAGAAAATTGGGTTTTAGTTGCTCTCTTTTATTAAATTGGTGCTCCAATGACGTTGGAAGTTCAATTAAAAAGAAAAAAAAATTCAAAACAACAACAAATCATTGAAAACAAGACTTTGGGAGTTAACTGTAACCTCTCGGATTTAATTGCAACAATCAACTGAAGACAGAACCAACTGAAACCAATTGAACAAACAGAACCAACTACATGATAGACTCATAATAGAACCAATTAAAACCAGTGGCCATGAAAGAGTTGAAACTAAGATAAACTACATGACAGAGCTACTCTATTGAGACCCCACATCTTTCGAACTGTTGAAAGACATCAAGGGTGAACGTGGAGTGTTTGATGAAAGTCCTGCAAGAATGACAACTTGAATTTAAAAGGCAGTGTAGTCGGGTGGATTGATGGAAAACTCAATTAATCAGAGGGGAATCGAACACAAAGCAGGGGAGTTCGACATCGAGTTAATAGGTACGGAGGAGGAACCAAGTATTAGGGACTTCGGTCAGAAATGGACCGGCTTTGATGGCATCAGTCTGAGACCAAGATAAAGTTTGGGTAGGAGTGGACTGAACCGAGAAAGAGGCCAATTTGGGGGCAGAGGGGGTAACCATTCTCCAGAAAGCGCAATGGAGATCCTGGAGAGGCGAAATTTCTTATACTCTGACGAGTTCCTAGCTTTGGTAAGCACACCATCAAAGAAAACCAAAGAAATGCTTGGAAGAAAGGAAAATGCATCTGGCATAGAGGAAGAATCAGGAAGTAATGCTGGGGAAGAATCTGAGGGAGGAAAATCTACCAAGTCCACTGACTTAAACATGGGCTATTAGCTAATGCCTAATGAAGCAGAGAATGGAGAACAAATGAAGATAGAACCATCCCAAATGAGGTTCCCAATGGGAAAACACCAAACAAAAAGGCAGATGACATAGAAGAACCAGTGACCACAGTAAAAGAAGTCAGGGAGCACCAAAAGGACAGAACAATGAACTTTGGCAATAGAAGAGATACTCGAGCTAAGGCCCACTCATGGGCAGCCTTGGTGGGCTCTACAAGAGCTTTAGCTAGAGGTCACAATAAGCTTACTTTCTACCCACAAGCGCTGGAGGGAAACAATGTAGTCATATCATGCCCAAAGGAGATGGTTAGAAGAGGGGAGGAAGAATGGGAAAGGAGTCTAGTTGGGCACTTCGTAGGGCACAATATCTCCTATACGACGGTGAAGAATGTAGTGGAAAGAATGTGGAAGTCAAGAGGAAGTCTTGAGATCTTCTCTAAGGGAAACAAACTCTACTTCTTCAAATTTGGAGATGAGGAAGATAGGAGAAGAGTCTTGTAAGAGGGGTCATGGTTTGTCACCAATAGACTCTTGGTGATCAAGGAGTGGAGAGCTAGCATAGAGTTGGAAAAGCTGGAATTAGCAGCTATTCCCATCTGGGTGAAACTTCATGATCTCCCAAACCAGTTTTGGAACCCAGAAACATTAGGATACATAACCAGCTCCATAGGCAAACCTCTTTTCATGGATAGTGCTACGGAAGGGCTATTCAGAATGTTCTATGCTCGTGTCTGCATAGAAGTGGAAGCAACCAAGGAATTACCAAGCAGGCTATTTATTCAAGTAGAGGATGATGCTCTGGCATAAGTATCCATAGAGTATGACTGGATGCCACCCAAAAGTTCAAAATGCTGCACCTTTGGTTATGCTGAAGGAAACTGCATTCCAGTGGCAAACTTACTAGCAACAAGGGAAACTGAACAGGGAACAAGAGAGGACAGCAGGAATAAAGCAGCAGACAACTCAGAAAGGGAAAATGCATGGGCTATAGTGAGCCATAAAAGCTATAATAGAACCAAACATCAAGAAGAATCCAACCATGATATGACAGGCAACTACAAAGATAAGCACAAGATCACGATTAGAAACACCAGCTCAGCTTCCCAAGGCATGGAATGGGAAAAAACTCCATTTGAAGGAAAACAAGCTAATGAGGCAGGAGAACCAAGTAAGAAGAACTACAACCACAAGCATAAGAACATGGCCTCACATGGAGATAGACTCAATCTTGAGGGAGATACAAGCAAACCAACCAGCAATACCCCCAATTACAACAACACCCCTCCCAACAATAGATTCCAAGTGCTGTAGGAAGAGGAGGATATCAGAAGTGTGGAAATACAAAAATGGGGGGATAAAGACTTCAACAAACTAAAAGTAGATGAAATAGCCATGAAGCAAACAAACATGCTTCCTACTCTCCAACACATCAAAGATGTTATGAGAACTATGCACAACCACAACAAGAATCTAGAAACCCAAGAGGGGGAGAGAGGTGAAGGGGGTGGGAGATCTGATAAGACCCAATGATGTGTGCTGCTTGGAACATTAGAGGGTTGAATGATTCCCTCAAGCAACATGAAGTTAGGAGGTTTATCAACAGGAACCACGTGGATGTCATGGGGGTTATGGAAACTAGGGTAAGAGAAATAAATAAAGAGAGAGTTGCCATGGAAGTATGGCCTTATTGGAAGATGGAGGAAAACTATAGTTGTGCATTGAAAGGCAGAATATGGATAGGATGGAATAGCAGTCAACTTCACTTGGATTTAGTTTACAAGTCAGACCAGATGATCACCTTGAAAGGGAACTACCTGGAGGGGCCTCAATTCCTGTTCACAATAGTCTATGGGCTAAATATGAGGTAAGAAAGAAAGCGAGTCTGGAGGGAGCTGGAGTGCATTGCTGAAAATATTGACAGCCCTTGGTTGGTGATGGGAGACTTCAATTCGATCACTTCAGTAGGGGAGAAATTTGGAGGGAGAAGAGTTACCAATACGGATACAAAAGATCTGGCGGAGAGTTTGCAAAGGACTAGTCTAATGGACATGAAAACAAAAGGATGACACTTCACTTGGAGCAACAAACAAAATGATAGAAGGATATTCTCCAAGCTTGATAGAGTCCTATCTAACATTAACTGGATTGAAACTTTCAATTGTTTTGAAGCGGAGTTTTACCCCCCAGGAATCTCGGGCCACAGCCTTATGACTATCACTGTTGGGGAGGACAAATCTACCAGACTAAGACCTTTCAGATTCTTTAACTTCTGGACTGAAGACAAAAGATTCTTAGAGGTTGTGAAGGCTAGCTGGGAGGAGCCAGTGAGAGGGAATTGCATGTACAAAATGGTCTTAAATCTCAAGAGGTTGAAGCAGACCTTAAAAGATTGGAGCAAACAACAGTTTGGAAAGGACAAGAAAACCTCCATTCAGACCTTTAGACAGTTGGAGGCAGTCCAAGGAGCTATTCAAGAGCAACCTCTCAATAGATACCTAGCTAAAGAAGAGAAGAGGATTGCCAAGGTATACCAGGACGTTACTAGAAGAGAAGAGGCGGCCACGAAACAACAGTCTAGAATACAATGGCTGAAACTGGACGACTCAAATACTCCTTTCTTCCATAAATCCTTGCTGGCTAGGAGAGCTAGAAACATGATTGTGTCCTTACAAGACAGTGGTGGGAATTGGCTAGGAAAAGAGGAGGAGATTGAGAAAGAAATCACATCCTATTATAAGGACCTTTATGGTAGGAGCCAAGAAGTTGATGATGGCAGCTAGGAGGTCAATTTAAATGAACTGAATGATGCAGCAACCAATGAGTTAACTATGCCTGTGGGAGAGGAGGAAATCAAAGCAGTCCTCTTCTCCATCGATGGTGATAAAGCCCCAGGCCCAGATGGGTATACCGCCAAATTCTTCCAAAAGACTTGGAGCATCATCAAGGGAGACATGCTAGCTGCTATTAGTTGGTACTTCCTTAGAGGGAAAATGGTGAGAGAAGTCAATGCCACTGCCATCACCCTTATCCCCAAGGTGGAGAGACCTATTAAGGTAGAAGATTTCAGACCCATTGCCTGCTGCAATGTCCTCTATAAGTGCATCTTGAAAATTATTGCGAATAGACTTAAGGAGACATTGAATGATTTGGTAAGCCCCGTCCAAGCTGCCTTCATCAAAGGAAGATCCATTAGGGATAATGTCATGCTTTCTCATGAGCTTGTGAGGAACTTCCACTGAAACAAAGGTCCACGCAAATGTGTTGCCAAGATAAATCTCAAAAAGGCATATGACTCGTTATCCTGGGAAGTTATCATCCACTGCTTAGAAAAGATGAAATTTCCCGAGGCCTTCATAACATGGTTTGGGGCTGCATATCAACTCCTATGTATTCCATATCTATTAATGGCCGTCTCAAAGACTACTTTGCTGGCAGAAGAGGTATCCGCTAAGGGGACCCCCTATCCCCTTACCTCTTTGTCTTAGTCATGGAGCTCCTCTCTACAAAACTCAAGGACCTCACTACCATGGGAAGCCTAGAGCTGTTGAAAAACTACAAGGATCTTGAGTTAAGCCACCTAATATTTGCGGATGACCTTATGATTTTTTTCAAGGGTACCCCCTACTCAGCTACAGTTGTTCATGGAACTTTGACATGGTTCGCCAAGGTATCTGGTCTCCAAATTAATAGCAGCAAGAGTAGTATCTATTACTCTGGGATTAATGCCAACGAAAAAAGGAAGATTGTGCAAGCCCTGCAGATCCATGAAGGAACCCTCCCTGTGACCTACCTAGGAGTGCCCCTAATCTCTTCTAGGCTCAAAGTCAATGACTGCCAACCTCTTCTCTCCAAGCTCACAAATAGAATTAAAAGTTGGAAAGCAAGATTCTTGTCCCTAGCTGGAAGAATGGAGTTGATTAAGTCAGTTCTTAGCAGCATGTAGGTGTACTAGACTAGTGTTCTGATGCTTCCTAAGAAGGTCCTTAAAGGAGTTGAAAAAATCTATTGAAAGTTCCTATGGGCTGGATCAAGTATGACCAACAAAATGCACTGCATAAGCTGGAAAATAGTTTCTAGAGATAGTAGAGAATGTGGCATTGGCTTCCGCAATTTGGAGACCCAAAACAAGGCTGGGATAGCCAGACAAATTTGGGACATAGCTTCCAACAAGGATAACATCTGGGTTTCTTGGACCAAAATGAACTTAATCAAGGGAGGACACTTTTGGACCATGCTTATCCCAGCTGATACATCTTGGATGTGGAGAAAGGTGATGCAAACAAGAGGAGCTATACAGGATCTGATCACTCACAGAATATGGGATGGGAAGGATTCCTTTATTTGGCATGACCCTTGGACCTAAGAGGGAGTGCTGCTGAACAATCTTATGCAAGAGGACAACTATGAATGTAGAGTGCACAGTGAAACTAAGGTGAGCGCCCTCATTAGCCAGGACAACTGGGCTTTTCCTATGCACCTGACAACTAGTCTGGGCAACAGATGGGAGCACATCAGGTTACTGGAAAAAGATAGCTTAGAAAGAGATAAAGTGATATGGAAACCCGACACAAGGAGAACCTTCTTTATGAAAACAGCCTATAAGGCCCTTTATCGAGAAAATACTCAGGTTAGATGGCATTCATTAGTTTGGTTCCCGAATAACATAAACAGGCACAGTGTAACTACATGACTGAGTCTTAGTAAAGGGTTGAAGACTCAAGACAAACTAAAAGCTGTGGGCCTAATTCAACTATCTAGATGTTGCTTCTATAGGAATGCTAATGAGAATGAAGATCACCTGTTCCTTGGATGTGACTTTGCCTTCAAGCTATGGCAGAAACTCTTAATAAGATCCAACCTTCATAGCTCAAATAGGGAATGGAAGAGGGAGGTGGAATGGGTGTGCAACAATGCTAGAGGGAATTCTTTGAGCTCTCTGATAAAGAAACTTGTGTTCAATGCCTTCGTCCACCATATTTGGTTGGAGAGATGTAGACGGTTATTTCAGAATTGCTACCTTCCTTTAGATCTATTGGAAAACAGGATAATCCGCAATGTCCACCTTAGAGCTCATAGCTTGGAGGGTTGTACTGTAGACTCACCTTCCACTAGAGCTTTCATGGACTCTTGGGAGCTCAACCCCAAATTTACTCTGAGTAGCCCAATGAAATGCTAGTGGGCTAAGCCTTTAGAAGGAAGTTATGTTCTAAATACGGATGGCTTTTTCAGAGGCAATGATGGGGGAAAATGTGCAATCATCAGAAACAACAATGGAGACACGGTGGGGGCCTTTGCCATAAACACCAGAGGGAAATCGATCCTTAACCATGAGTTACAATCTATTCAAAAAGTCCTGAATATGGCATTGAGCCTTAACATAAGACACATCATGGTTAGAGCAGACTCAAAAATGGCAGTTAACATCATCAATGGGGACAATATAATGCCGTGGATAGAAGAAAGAACTCTCAAGGCTATCAAAATAACAGTGCAACAATTCGACGCCATAAATTTCTCTTTCTGCTACAGGGAAAGCAACCAAGCTGCAGATTTTTTGGCCTCCTACCTCACCTCTCTTGGCAACTTGATGCTAGATTCATTAGACCTTCTTAGGGATCTCAAAGAAATTATATGTAAGGATGCCAATGGGCACGTATATGTAAGAATGTAACTTGTTTCCTTCTAGTTGGGGGTCTGCCTAACCCCCACTTAACTTCCAAAAAAAAAAAAAAAACAACAACAAATCATTAATTATGACAGTCCATTAAATGTGGGAGTGACATTTTCCAAGAAATAAACACATGTCATCAACGATGAACTAGTCAAACTAGCATTAAAAGTTGAGTGACTGTGAATGAGAGAGAGAGAGATAGAGATTGTGAAAGATACGAAAAATGAGAAAAAAAAAATCTTTAAAGTGGGTAGCCTGTTTCAAAATATTGGTACAACCCTCTTCTTTAGATTGCACGTGGTGTCTCTCTAGGGAGGTCTCCTAAATATTAATAAATTAAAGGGTGCAAAAATAAATATATAAGACATATGTCATGTTTGAAAGAAGATTATATCAAAATATCAAAGCGAACCAATTGCATCAAAATTATACTCAAAGTTAGAAGAGATTTGATAGATACGAAAGTGATCAATAAGGAAGCTTTTAATTTTGAGGCTCGGTTTGGGCCGGCTAAGTCAAAGAATTATTCTTCTCATAAAGTTTACCACATCATCATTATTTTAACTGTGAGATATTTACACATGATTGGATGAGATTTTGTGTTAAAATTTAAGTCAACCAAACCTGACGATAAATATATATAGGGTGGCATTTATAGGCCCTAAAGCGAGCCAAATATTGTGCCAAACGTTTTTCAACGTATGGGTTAGAAGTTTTGGAATAAGCCAATTTTTTTTAAGGATGATCTCTATGATGAATAGGTCATCCTCACCAAAAATCAGCCCATTCCGAAACTTCTAACCCTAGTTTACAAGTTGAAGAATCGTGGACTGCCCGATTTTTGCAAATCACTTTTGATAAGGTTAGAAGTTTCAGAATGAGTTGATTTTTGGTGAGGATGATCTCCTTATCAAAGAGACTGCCTTCACAAAAATTCAGCCCATTTTGAAACTTCTAACCCATATATTGAAAAAATGTTTGGCACAATGTTTGGTTCTCTTTAGGGCCTTTGAACACCACCCTATATTTATATGGGAAGCGTTTGGAGGCCCTAAAGAGAGTCAAACATTTTTCAAAATAGGGGTTGGAAGTTTCAGAATGGGCATATTTTTTGTGAGGATGAGATCATCCTTACCAAAAATTAGCTCATTTCAAAACTTTTAACCCTAGTTTACAAGTTGAATCGTGGACCGTTCACTTTTTGTAAACCACTTTTGATGGGATTAGAAGTTTCGGAATGGACTGATTTTTGGTGATGATCTCTACATCAAGGAGATCATCCTCATCGAAAACCAACCCATTTCAAAACTTCTAACCCATACATTGAAAAAATGTTTGGCACATTGTTTGGTTCTCTTTAAGGCCTCCGAATGCCACCCTATATATATATGGGAAGCGTTCGGAGGTCCTAAAGAGAGCCAAACATTTTTCAAACTAAGGTTTAGAAGTTTCGAAATGAGCTGATTTTTTGTGAGGATGATATATCATTTTTCTTTGAAAAAAATAAGAAATTAACATTATTGAGTTGAGAATGGATATCTAGTTTCCTACCATGCAATTGTGACCAATTGACTTAAACTAAATAACAATACACATCTCATAATCGTAAATAAACATGCAAGTCACCTTATGACAACAAAAATTAAATTAATTTTGGATATCCATTCATCAACCCACACATATTATCACAATGTAAAATGTAGACATCACCCCTCAGGTGTGATTCTGTCACTTTATCGTTTCATCCATTTTTTTTGAGTATTTTCACTTTTTATCTTTTCGAACACATAATTTATTTTTTGATATTCATCAGCTTAACATGAGTTCACTGAATATTAAATCAATTTTTTTTCAAACTTTAAAATTCATTTATATCATTTGAATTGAAAAATTATAGAAGTTGGATCAAAACATGGTCCGAGCAGTGCACAAGACTAAACTGACAGAAATAATCTGGTGAAATGTCTTACACCCGTATAATTTTTTATAAAACACAATTAAACATATAAAACATAAAGGTTTTGACGTGAATTTGAAATAACAAAAAGAATACTATGTTTTTAAAACACATCACAAATTTTCGTTAAAAATACTAAATACAATTTTTACAATCTACGATTATTAATAGGAATTGAGAATCCCTTACCACTCTTTAGGTGTTAGAATTGAAGAATGTGCACTGAAATCGAGATGATCAGTATAAAAATTGAAGTAGATTTGATGTAGAGAGGATTGATTTTTGAATCGAATCCAGTAGTTTCGAAGATCTCGACGACGGCTTAATTTTTTTCTTTTGCGGCAGAAGACTGTTTGAGCTTGAAGTCGATGAAATCAGAGGTTAAAAGATCAAAATCCCAGTACATCTTATGACTGATTTTCGATAAAATATAGAGAAAGAGAAGAGAAAAAAAAAGGATTGATGGAGTTTGTAGAGTTCGACGTCACAAACGTTTTTCCCTTCTTCATCGAGTGTCTACATAGATCCGTTCGCGAGGAATCTACGACTCAAAGTTGGTTAAAATCAACATTCTAAAAAAATATATGGCTGCTATTGATGCGTTTGGGGAGATAATGAATAGTTAAAAAATTAAATTTTGTTCATATATAAAAATCTTGGGATGCCTGCGGTATTTTCGAAGTTGTTTCGTTTGACGATACCTTGACTTTTCTGACTCTGAAACTAACGAGTGAATATTCTATTTTCTATATTTTTTTGTTGCAGATCTAATGGTGTGATCGGATTCTAAACATTCTCACTTTAACAAAAATTCACTTTTTCAGTTCAGTCCGACCCAAAAATTGAAGTTATTTCCATTTTTATGATAATTTGACTTTTCGGACTCTAAATGTGATGAGTAAATACTCCAATTTTTATAATTTTTTATTTTGGACTCAATGGTGCAATCAAATTTTTTAAAAAAATTTCTTTAGCAAAAATTCATTTTTTAGCTTCGAACAACCTACAAATCGAGGATTTTGCAACTTTTTCGTTCGGACTAGTATTTTGAGCGTGCTTACAGACTAAAGTATGTTTTCTGACCATTTTGAATCCAATGGTGAGGTTAGATTTCATTAAAAATGACTAAAAAAAATTTCTTAAGTTTTACCCTAAGTCCATTTTCTCAAAATTTCTATTTGATTTTTCTCGAGAAACAAATAAAAAACTTGGGGAATTATAGAAGTATTATCTTGCATTTGAGATTGAGTTGGAGAAAAATTTGAAGATTTTTATGTATATATTGGTTTTCTTGGTTGTTGATAATAAGTTGTTGGAATTGGTTAATCTTTTATCTCTTTTAATTTAACATTCTCTTAAAAATTTCTTAATTATTTATTGTTAATGTTTTAGTTGTTGTAATTCCTTGTTCCAAAGACATTATTTTGTTTGAATGGAGATCTGAAGAAATTGGTACCCTCGATGCAATCGCAAAGTACAAATAACAATCCTATTGTCATTGGCAACCCACACAATAAATCGAAGCAACCTAAATAGCAGAAAAGTGTTCATACTACTGTCAAACACTATTACACACTGCTGTCGAGCTTTAGTACAACCAGCTATGTAACGTGAGGCTCAAATAGTGTGTAACTACTATTGTAATTCTCCACAAGATACAACAGATCTATCGTAGGACCAAAATGGGGGTGCTAGGGCTTTTGTATGACCAAAACGAAGCAACTACACCTGTTACTGAACTAAAACGATGATGCTAGGCTGGTGTAGGACCAAAAAATGACTAAGTTATGACTGTCGCTTAACCACAAGGTCCAACAGATCTGTATCACTAAACCAAAACAGAGTTGTGAGGGCTATAGGGCTGTCGTATGACCAAAATAGAGTAGCTATGACTGTCGCCGGGCCAAACCGAAACTCTTAGGGTTGTCACAGAGTTAATCTGAAGCAGTTATGGCTATTGTAGAACCAAAAAATGATGCATCTGCTACTATTGCAGAACCACAACGAAGTTATGAGATTTGTAGAGTTGTCGTAGAATCAAAACGAAGTATCTATGATTGTCGCTGAACTGAAACCAGGCCGCTGAACTAAAATGAGGGTGTTAGGGCTGACGTAGTGTGATCAAGACAAAAAAATGAAATAGTAACTTCTCGTCTTGTTCTAGGTTGTCGCAGGATTCAATAATGGTGGTTATTACAGCATGTGAAACTCCAAAAATAAATAAATAAATAAATAAAAAACCCCCAAATGGGAGAAGGTCGAATGAGATTGACTCTAGATTAGGGTTTAGCGAGTAAAAAGAAAGAAAGGAGGAAGGAGAAAATTCCTTAGCTCTGATACCAAGAAGAATTTGAGAATAATTATGTCAAGTCTCTTTGTGAGAGCTTGGCAGGAATTTATATTAATTACAAAGGTCAAATTACAGAAAGGTCCTTATAAATAAGAATTACATAAAAGACTAGAAAATAACTATATCAACAAACTAAATTATTTCCAATAAAAAGAATTTGAGAATTATTGAGTCAAGTCTCTTTGTGAGAGCTTGGCAGGAATTTATATTAATTACAAAGGTCAAATTACAGAAAGATCCTTATAAATAAGAATTAAATAAAAGACTAGAAAATAACTATATCAACAAACAAAATTTTTTCTAATACTCCCCCTCAAGCTGATGAGAATATATCCACTAAACCCGCTTGACAAGATGAGAATTAGTGATAGACGGACAACATACTTCGTAAGCATATCGGCAAGCTGATCTTAAGAATGAACAAAGACTGTCTGAAGGTTACTAGATCGAACTTTCTCCCTGAGAAAGTGAATGTCAACCTCAATGTACTTAGTTCTTTCATGAAAAACATAGTCAGAAGCAAGCATATTAGCAAACTTGTTGTCACATAGCAAAATAGAAGGACCAGAAATAGGAAAGTCGAACTCTATCAACAAAGATCGAAGCCAAGTTATTTCACATGTACCAAGGGCCATATCATGATATTCAGTTTCAGCAGAAGAACAAGATACCACATTCTGTTTCTTACTTTTCCACGAGATAAGATTATTATCATAAAAGGTACAAAAACCAGAGGTAGATCTCTTATCTGTAAGGGAGCCAGCATAATCAGCATCTGTAAAACAAGACAAATGCGATTGAGCAGTGGAAGAGTAGAAAAGGCCAAGATCAGGACGTAACTTCAAGTAGCGAAGAATGCGATAAATTGTATCAAGATGAGATGTATACGGAGTATGCATGAACTGACTGACCACACTAACCACAAAAGACAAATCCGGTCTAATGTTAGTTAGATAAATCAGACGACCTACAAGTCTTTGATAAGAGGAGGGGTCTGATAAAAGATCACCAAAATCAGCATGAAGACGATGATTCTGATCCATAGGAGAGGAAGCATGATGAAAACCAATAATCCCAGTGTCTTGAAGAAGATCCAATGTGTATTTACGCTGAGACAATGATATACCTTGACTAGAGCGAGCCACTTCTATCCCCAAGAAGTACTTGAGTGGTCCTAAGTTTTTAACCTAAAAAATACAACCTACTAGCGTCTTAACCTTGTCAATCCACTATGCATCATCTCCAGTCACAATGATATCATCTACATAGATCAAAACAATGGTGCAACGACCATCTATTCCTCGACGAACAAATCAAGTATGATCTGAGTGACATCTAGAAAATTCCATAGAAAGAATAACCTAAAAAAAATGCTGAAATCAGACTCGTAGGGACTACTTCAGGCCATACAAAGACTTAAGAAGGTGACATACCTTCCCAAAATACTCTCCCTAAAGATGAAATTCTGGAGGAGGGTCCATATAAATAACCTCAGTCAAATCACCATTTAGAAAGGCATTTTTTACATCAAGTTGGTGAAGTGGCCAAGAGTTACACGCAGCGAAGGAGATAAAAAGGCGAATAACGGAGAGTTTGGCGACATGAGCAAACGTAACACCAAAATCTTTTCCTGGGGTCTGTGTAAATCCCTTAGCAACAAGTCATGCCTTATACCGATCAACCGTACCATCTGTGAGATATTTCACTGTGAAGACCCATTTACAACCAACAGTTCGCATCCCAGACGGAAGAGAAACAAGTTCCTAGGTATTATTGGTTTGCAAAGCATCCATTTTCGCAGTCATAGCTTTTGTCCACTGAGGGTCTCTTAATGCCTCTAAGACAGATTGAGGAATCCGAATAGAATCAGTTGCGGTAAGGTAGGCCTGATAAGAGGAAGAAAGACCCTGATAGGAAATAAACTAAGTAATAGGATGATCGGTAACACACTTCCGCTTACCTTTACGTAGGGCAATAGGTAAGTGAGAGTCAAAAATAGATGGAATAAGAACAAATATATGTGTGGAGGTAGAAGAGGGTATACCTAAATCCAAGGATGAGGTTGGCAAGGGTGTAGAGGGGTGAGTGCGACGAGTGTAGACCTGAAGCGGTGGCGAAGGCGGAGGAAAAACTGGGGAAGGTAGCATAATACGAAATGAGTCCTGCAAAGTAGGAGAATCCTACAAAGTAGAAGTAGCATGATAGAATAGAACATTTTCAAAGAAGGTAACATCAAGAGTGTAGATGATACGACGAGAAACTGGATTATAACACCGATACCCCTTTGACATAGAAGAATAACCCAAAAAATGCATCGAATGGCTTTGTCATCCAATTTTGTACGATTAGGGATCTTGTTCTGAACAAAATATGTGCACCCAAAGACACGAGGTGTAATAGGAAAAAAATGATATCAGGATGAAGGACATGAAGGGGCACCTGCCCCCCAAGGTGTGACTTGGAACACGATTAAGAAGAAAAGTCACAGTAAGAACTGCCATATTCCAAAATGACTTTGGAACATGCATTCCGCGAATAAGACAACGGACAATGTTCATGAGGTGGTGATTCTTGCGTTCCGCCACCCCGTTCTGTTAAGGAGTATAAGGACAAGTCAACTGGTGAAACATACAATTCTCATGAAGATGTGAACGAATACCATCAGATATATATTCCCCCCATTATCAGATCTAAGGGATTTAACAGTGATATTGTGCTGAGTCTGAATCATTTTAAGAAAGTTAATAAAAATTGAGAGCACTTCAGAGCGTGAACGCATCAGATAAACTTAAGTGCAATGAGGGTAGTCATCTATAAATGTAATATAATAGCGATGACCATTAAAAGCAGTAACAGGGGAAGGTCCCCACACATCAGAATGAACTAAATCAAATATTACATTAAATCGATGCATACGTGAAATATAAGAAGTACGTGTGTGTTTAGAAAGTTCACACACAAAACATTGAAATTTATGGCCATTAGAAGCAGTTTTTAAAGGAGAAAATAAAGAAAACAAATGTTGAAAATTGGCATATCCAAAACGAGCATGCCATAAATCTAGAGTATGTGATGTAAAAATGTGACTGCCAGATGATGGAAGCATGAAAGTTGGAGTACCACTAGGCTGAGATCCAAACACGTACAACCCATCTCTCTCATACCCCTTGTCAAAAATCCTCTTTGAAGTCAAGTATTGAAAAATGCAGTGAGTAGGAAAAAAAAGGTAACTGAGCAATTATGAGATTTAATAATATTGCTAATAGATAAAAGATTAAGAGATAGATGAGGAACATGAAGCACAAAATCAAGGAAAAACCTAGAGGATAAAGAGATAGTACCCTTACTGTGGATAGGTGTAAGAGATCTATCAACAAGGCGAACTTCCTTATGGGTGGTGGAAAAACTAGAATTAAAGTAGCTAGACTCACCAGTCATGTGATCAGAGGCACAAGAATTAATAAACCATGTTAGAGGAGCAAAGCTAGACTGAGTGACATTGAATGCAAATGATGTACCTGGAGGTGTAATACCTGAGGTCGCAGTCGAAGAGGGGTTCGTGTAAGCTTGAAGTTAATCCCGAATAATAGTGGCAATCTGAGTCTGTAGCTGTTGCAAGTCAATCGAGCTAAGTGAAGATGGATCAGTAGATGAGGACTCCATTGTAGCAGCATGAGAAGCAGTCTGTCCCAAAGATGAAGTGAAGGAAGATCATGGTATCAGATGAGGATAGAGCTGAAAGCAACGAGCCTTCTCATGACCAGTCTTCCCACAATGACTACAAGTAAGGCCATTCCCCTTACCACGACCATGGCTACCACGACTACAATTCCCTGATCCAGGGGTACGGTGGTCAGAGAAACTCGAATTGGCAACTAAGGCCATCTAATCTGTAGTTGGAACAGAAAGAATACCAGGGGTTTGAATCTGAGGATGAGGAATACGACGACGACGCTCATCACTGTAAATGGTCATAAATATCTCAAATAAAAACGGTAAAATAGTGGTGTTGAGGATCTGTGTGTGAAGTGCCTCAAATTCTGGATGGAGACCCATAAGAAACTGATAGGTTTGATGTCAAGCAATCCGCTTGACAACAAAATCGGCTGCCTCGGAAGACAATTCAGCCATAGACTCATAGTGAAAAAGTTCTTCCCAATGTGACTGAAGGTATCCAAAGTAATCAGCTATACTCTGAGTCCCTTAGGAAGCCTGGACAATGTCTCGATAAAGTTCATAAATCCTAGAGTCATTCTGAGAATGTGCGTATGTCCGAGTAAGCGATGACCATAAAGATGAACTGTTTCATGGTACATGAATATGGTATAAATGCGCTACTCCATGGAATTAAACAGCCATCCAAGGATAGTGCAATTGTTGATCTCCCATGATTCAAATTTAGAATCAGTTAGTGGTGGTTTAGTAACAGTCCTAGAGAGCCAACCAAATTTTCCTCTACTTCTGAGAAATAGCTGTACAGATCGAGACCATGACTGGAAGTTTCGATCATCAAGAAGAGCAGTGGTAATACGTTGAGCAGAAGAGGTAGACCCAAAGACTAAAGCAGAAGTTGTAATTCTTTGTTCCAAAGACATTATTTGGTTTGAAGGAAAATCTGAAAAAATTGGTACCCTCGACGCAATCGCAAAGTACAGATAACAGTCCTACTGCAGTTGGCAACCCACACAATAAATCGAAGCAACCCAAATAGCAGAGAAGTGTTTAAACTACTGTCAAACACTATTACACACTACTGTCGAGCTCTAGTATAACCAGCTATGTAACGTGAGGCTCAAATAGTGTGTAACTACTGTTGTACTTCACAAGATACAATAGATCTATCGTAAGACCAAAACGGAGGTGTTAGGGCTTTTGTATGACCAAAACAAAGCAACTACACATGTTGCTGAACTAAAACGATGATGCTAGGCTGGTGCAGGACCAAAAAATGACTCAGCTATGACTGTCGCTGAACCACAAGGTCCAACAGATCTGTATCACTGAACCAAAACAGAGTTGTGAGGGCTATAAGGGTGTCGTAGGACCAAGATAGAGCAGCTGTGACTGTCGCTGAACCACAAGGTCCAACAGATCTGTATCACTGAACCAAAACAGAGTTGTGAGGGCTATAAGGGTGTCGTAGGACCAAGATAGAGCAGCTGTGACTGTCGCAGAGCCAAACTGAAACTCTTAAGGTTGTCACAGAGTTAATCCGAAGCAGTTATGGCTATCGTAGAACCAAAAAATAATGCATCTACTACTATCGCAGAACCACAATGAAGTTATGAGATCTGTAGAGTTGTCGTAGAATCAAAACGAAGTATCTACGATTGTCGCTGAACTGAAACCAGGCCGCTGAACTGAAACGAGGGTGTTAGGGTTGACGTAGTGTGATCAGGACAAAAAATGAAATAGTAACTTCTCGTCTTGTTCCAAGTTGTCGCAGGATTCGATAATGATGGCTATTGCAGCATGTGAAACTCCAAAAATAAATAAATAAATAAATAACTCTTGAAGGAGAGAAGGTCGGATGAGATTGACTCTAGGTTAGGATTTAGCGAGTAAAGAGAAGGAAAAGAGGAAAGAGAAAATTCCTTAGCTCTGATATCAAGAAGAATTTGAGAATAATTGTGTCAAGTCTCTTTGTGAGAGCTTGGTAGAAATTTATATTAATTACGAAGGTCAAATTACAAAAAGGTCCTTATAAATAAGAATTAAATAAAAGACTAGAAAATAACTATATCAACAAACTAAATTATTTCCAATAGGGTATAGTAGATGTTGACGATGTATCATTTGTTATAATTACTGATTTTTTATGTGAGAAGAATGTTAATTCAACATTTCCATCTGGATATTGAATTATGAACTTAATTTCTTGATTTTGAATTTTTTGACTTGAGGTTTCTCCTTAGAGTTTCCAGTGTTTAGGGAGAGTAATCTCTTCTCATTTAATTCTTTTTGGTAATAATTTATTTGACTTATGGATATTGCTTTGTAAAAGTAAAGTTTCACCTTGAGGATCATCCTTATTTAATACAGTTAAATTTATTGTAGTTTGCATTGTTTGGTACGTTATTATATATATTAAAGCTAATGGTTCTCATCTTGGAATCATATCGTATCCTAAGATTTGAATATTGAGACTTAGAACTTTTATTACTCTTGGATTTGTTAAAGAGACTATAAAGTTTGGATAACTAACAAAATAAACTGGACCATAACATAAAGTACGTTCTACTATTCCTAATAAAGAATTTGAGAAAATTTAGTTTCTTTTGTCTCGTAAATATGATAATATTGAAGTTTTTAATCAAATTCTGGTTAATGGTTTAATTTTTACTTGTATTAATCCAATATGTAAGAATTTAAATTTTTGTGTATGTTTTAAAATTAATTCTTGAGAAAATAGTTGAATTGTTTGTTGACTTGAACCTAAAGGAATTGTTTGTTCACATATCTTGATGGCATAATCTAATTTCAAAAGAAAAATTTCTTTTTTGTATATTTTTTGCTACTAGTACCTTAGGGATATTCAATTGATTAGGCTATTTTCGATGTCATTGATTGAATATTCTTCCATACTGATCACATCAAGGTTATTGGAGTCTGATTCATTCTTTCCCTTAATGAGATTAATTTAATTCATTTTAATTATTTAGTTTCGTATTCCTGGACTGTCAACGATTTACCCCCATACGTTGACTTTAAAGTTTTTGGTTTGAAAAAGTACACGACTATTGATCAGACAGAGAGTATTCTGAATAATTAGAAACTTTTATTCTTTATTTAATCTCGCATAAAATTATTGACTTGTACAATCACTGTGTTCTCAATGAGTGAGTTATACTACTAAGGCTATTCTAAGAAAGAGCACCCATATGTCGTTGTTACAATCTAATCAAATTTTATGAACTTGACTTTAATACTATTGTGTGCCAGGAATTAAAATTGAAACAAGAAAAAACATAAATGTTTACATACTGTTTTAAAAATTAAGTGAGATGATCTTTTAGATTAAAAAATTAAGATATTTATCATAATTGAATTCCTATAATGGTTTGATGTTGTTTGAAAGGGTATTTTTCATATTAAATAAAATAGTAATTATAAAAACACCCCCACAAATTAATAAGAGCAACCCACACAATAATCGAATTGTTTTGTCTTATATGGGTTAAAAGTTTCAAGATGTGTCCTCTTCATAAAAAAATTAGCTCATTCTGAAACTTCTAACCCCACCAAAATTAGTTTACAAAAAATTGGACGATTTACTGTTCTCAAACTTATTTTGATGGGGTTAGAAATTTGGGAATGAATTGATTTTTAATGAGGATGATCTCCTCATCATTGAGATCATCATCATCAAAAATCAACTCAATCTGATACTTTTAACTCATATAAGATAAAAAACAATTAGATTATGTGTGGATAGCCCTTATTAATTCGTGGGGTGTTTTTATAATTATCTTAAATAAAAATATATTTCAAAAGACGGTAAGGACAGGGATTTATAAAATGGTCTTAAATGATCTACAATTTTTGTCTAAGGATGTTTTGATAAATAATTAAAAAAAAAAAAAAAGAGCCTGCACAGTGATTTTCTTTTGTGGTTCATAAAAAACTCACTGAAGGCGACAACTTAAATTAAAGAACAAGAAAATTTCCCCACCATGAATTGTCAATGAAGCTCGATTGATGTACTTTGTCTCTATATATTAAAAACAAAAAAAAAAAAAAAAAAGAGAGAGTCGCGACAAACTGAATTGTCCACTTAGTTTACTCAATTGACACCCCTCATGTGATGGGAGATAAGCTTTTTTTAAAAATACAAAATTGCACTTTTTTTTTTTTTTTTTTTTTTATAGAAGTCGTAGTTTTGTATCCCAAAAAAGGTAAATCTGCTAATTCGAACCTGTCACGTCAAGAGTGTGGATTGAATATTCCACTCATAATCAGATTATCATGATTCAAAAATAAAATAAAAATAAGAATCGTGATAATATGACTTACAGGTAGCATACTGAATTGACTCCCTCAAGTAAGAACCGTAGATCCATATGCCTCGAGATACACGATTGCACTTCTCCATGAAAAAGTGTATATCGAGGGGAGCCATGTACCTTGTCCAGTTCTCGCACATGTCAGTATGCCACCTGGCGAGGACTCGAGAAATAATATTCTTTGCTTAGAGAAAGACTACGCGAGTGTGAGACTCAGTTCCAAGTCCTCAGCAAGCCTCTTACTTGGGAATGGACCTGATCTTCTAAATATGTGCCACCTGTCATTCATCAACGATTCTTTTTCTTTTTTTTTTATACTTACCATGTCAGTAAGTAAGGATAGTCAGACTCTTGGACAAATCTTAAATCATCCGTTCCATCTTATGATCTTGGAGGATAGACCCTAGTCAATGATCTAATACTTGTAGTAGTACTCTATTATCTTACCACAGAATCTATCCTATCAATCGTGCGCAATTATTTGTTTCATAAAGAGGCACAGAACAGAGCGCAGAAGAAGAACTGCAACTCCATGGATCAGCAACAACAGCAGCAGAGAGGCAGAGCCTCTCAGCCTCCATCCGGAAGCGGAGATCTCTCCGCCATTGTTACAGTTCTGATGGCGTTCGTCTCCATCGCTGCCATGGTATCTCGCTTCGATTTGGTTTGACTGACTGAGAATCAAATGAAATCGATTCTTGATATTGATTTTTTTTGTTTTTTCGATTTGTGGTTGAAGAACAATACGTTTATTGTTTGGTTTTTTTTTTCTTGATCTCTTTTTTAGTTTGCAATCTTTGGTTAAGGATTTCGAACTGTATTCATGATTTTCTTTAAATGTTGAATTTAGATTGTATTATTGCATATCTTTCAACAACAGTTGTATAATGGAGATTTCTACTTTTAAGAGATTCCCTAATTTAATTGAACTAGAATATCTTGAGGAATGAAGTTCTGTTTTGTTGATTTTATTACTTGTAATGTAACATAAAGTTTGAAATTCTTTTTAGAACACTTAATGAAAAATTGTTCCTTACAATAGATGGACAGAGTTGATAGCATGGTTTTCAATCTCGAATTTCGTTTCGTTCATGAACGATACCGAGATGCTGAAAGAAGAATGAGTGGGAGAACAGGGGGGAGGTCGTCCGTTTCAAGAACAATACTTAGATGATTGGATCTAGTCATCTCGATCCTGGAATTTTTTTGAAATCATGGTTGAAGAGAGACATGGATTAGATGATTTGTAATGTCTATGGATGTTGATACCACTAGCTAATGTTGTGAAATCGGTTTCATTCACGAACCCATTTGGATACCAAAACTAAAGTATAAGTTATTGTTTGGGTTGGACTGATTAGGCAGAAAGCATTATAAGTGAGTTATTTTAAGAATTTATTAGCTTTGTTTAGTCTAATTTGTTGGGGTTAGGGAAATGTATTTGCCAATTTTGTCTGCTAAACATGGCATCTCTATAGCAAACAATAATAGAAGCTATTCGGTCATGGTCGATGTATATGGGTGAATTGGTGTGCCTTAATAAGTTTAGATTGATGGTTGGTCAAAAGGGTATGCTTTTCCTAGGATTGGAGTAAGTGTTCAATCAAATACATGGAAAAATAGTGGTATATGTGAAGGATAGATTATGAAAAGGTTGCATTTAGACATTTAAGTCCCAATAAACTTCCAACTTTTGTCCACCACCAACTGCTTTTATTTACAGGTTCAGGAAAACTAAAGTTAAACAATCTTAAAGTTATTCAATAGAAGAATCTTGTTAGCTGAAGTGTTGTAAAACTCTTTCAATGGAGTATCTTATAGTGTATGAAAGTGTAACAGATGTAATCCCAAATATAATCCACATAGGAAAGTATGGAGTGGTGTTGACATTACTTTTGACCAAATTATTAAAGTGAGTTTGTCATAGTTGCCTCATCTGTAATTTACCAAAGATATTGGATTGGAATCTTTCTTATCTGATTTTATGTCTCCAAAATATCTTTAACCTTGTTTCCTCCCCAATAGGAAGAAAGTCAGAAGAACACCATGGGGATACTGGAAATAGGAATTCACATTTATAGTTGAATTAATTGCATACATTTTACCTTTTATTTAGAATTGACATCCTCATTTGGAAATAACGTGAGATTTTTGCAAGGTAGATCGCTTAGTTAAACAGAACATCATTCTCAAATGTTATGCTTGCAGGGTTGGCATTCTACAAATTTTTTTTTTTGAATTAATACAACTAGAAGAATGTGTCTTTCATTATTTCACCTATTTATGACTTGCTTTGATTATATTTTCAGATGTTGATACCGGCATCATTTTCAGCAACAAACAGTAACTTTTCTATTTTACATCAAGTACCAGAAGGTCATGTTGGGATGTATTGGAGAGGGGGTGCCCTTCTAAAAACAATTACTGAGCCAGGTACATTTATGGTCCAGTATTCAGTACCAATTATACATGCTTTGGTTGAATTATAAGGCTTATTTACTGGGTACTTGAGCATTTTTTTTTCCCCAGGTTTCCATTTGAAGATGCCATTTATAACCCAATTTGAGCCCATTCAAGTGACCCTTCAGACAGACGAGGTGAATATCCAATGTCTGATGTGCTGTTAGGAAAGGAAATCATATTCCTCAGTGGTGTTAACGATCAATTTGACAAGAGGAAATCTGGTGTGGGTTCCTAAGATGGTTAAGCAACATGTGTCGTATCAGGTGTATGAGGGAGAGAAAAGCAATTTGAGATAAAATTTTCAACTCAACCAGCCATTTTGATTTATGTTGCTTCGCATTTTATATCTTCACTAGAGTTCGCCCGTGCTGCATCCTCTTTGGGGATTAATGGTGTGTTAAGGGAAAATAATAAAATTTGATGGGTATTATTAAAAAAAATTTGGTGTTGAAGGGGTAAAAGAGGAAAGATAGTAAAGTTAGAGGGGTATTATTGAAAAAAGAAAAAGTAGTGGGGAGGAGAGAAAAGATAACAAAGTTGAAAGGGGAAGAGGAAAGAAATAAAACCCGAGTTAAAGGGGAAAGATAGTAAAATTGGAGGGGAAGGGGTGAAGAGTAAAGGCATAGCTGGATGGGACATTTATCCCTTACAAAACTGTAGTTGATGGGATGTTTATCCTCATAAAACTGTAGCAAGGGTGGGGCCCCACCATTGTGTTTTATTACATAGATTTGACTTAATTAATCTTTATCCATTCAATCCATCTTAATAGTCAACAACTTATGGTTTTCAAGAACTATTTCCCTGCAAATGTAGTTTTTCTCCTTGGTATTTTGGGCATTATCAGGGGCGGAGCTAGTAAGGAGCTGGTGGGGGCAATTGCCCCCACAGAACTTTGAGACACCCCTATATTTTCGACTAATAACATGCCCCATATGTCCCCACTCCCTCACCTCTCTCCCCATTTGACCCCACATCCTTCATCTCCCTCAAATTTTTGCCCCCGCACCCTCACTTCTCTCCATTCAAGTTCTTCAACTATACAGCTAATGATAGTTTGTCCCCATTACAAGAAAATCCTGGCTCCATCCCTGGGCATTATGGAGATGCTCAATGAATATTACTAGTTTGCTTTATGGGTTGATTACTAGTTCTATGGATGTCGTATTTCTTGTATTAAAACAATAACTTTCTGAATAATCTGTGTTCATCTCCTAATAAACAGGTGAAGGATATCCCATGTGGTACAAAAGGCGGTGTTATGATCAGTTTCGAGAAGATAGAGGTAGACACAATTGCATGGTTGTTATTTCTTTTCATTGCAAGGTTGTTATTTCCTTTCATTGCAAGGTTGTTGGAGCTTCAACTTCAAACTTGTCTTGGCATCACTTTATAATTGTATCTGTTTTTAGTTCCATTTATGTGTTCATTGGAATTTCTTATCCAGGTTGTTAATCGTCTTCACAAGGAGTTCGTATATGAGACACTACTCAACTACGGCATTCAGTAAGACAAAACGTGGATATATGACAAGATTCATCATGAGATCAATCAGTTCTGCAGTGCTCAATCACTTCAACAAGTTTATATTGACATGTTTGACCAGGCAAGCAACTATCACACTACATACTAGAGGCCAGACATGATATCCCAAGAACCATCAGGTTGAATTGTTTCATGGCTTCCAACACCATGTTTATAGGCTCAAGCACCTTGGATTGAGGGGACCATAGGATTTCCTAGGGCATAAAATTGGTCGGACCTTATTGACTAAGATCATAACTGAATGCGTCGAGTCGGTCAGTTGGGTTGGGTTGAATTGCATTTCACATTAGGAACATCCCTAGATTTGGATGAGTTTTGTCGGGTAGCATTAGGTCAAGGGACATTAAACCATATTCGGCCCCTTTTTTATTTGAATTTAGTCCATGGATCCTAACCCACTAAATTTTATTTTTGGATCACTTGTATTTCGGATGAAGTCCAACCCTCTTATGCCCTAGGATTGTCGCTTGCAAGGACACATTAATAAATGTCTTATGAGTTATTTGATTTTTCATGCATCCTCGTCTAGCAGGATCTCTTGAATTGAATCTGCTCAAAGTTGCTACTTTGATATTTATTTGACAAAATAATGGAATGTGAACGTTTCAGATTGATGAAAAAATGAAAGATGCTCTCCAGGTTGACTGTACACGTTATGCCCCAGGTATCGAAATCCTAAGTGTGCGTGTCACAAAACCCACTATCCCAAACAGCATAAAACGCAATTTTGAGCAGATGGAAGAAGAACGAACTAAGGTACTACTAGCTTCCTGCCAACTTGATATAGTCTTATGCCAACAAACAAGTCTGGCACAACATTTTCTTCTCAAGTTTGACATACCATATAGGCATCAAAATCTTCCTAAATACACAAAAATACAATATCTCTAACAATGTATTTCTTTAGGTTTTAATTGCCATGGAGAGACAAAAGGTAACTGAGAAAGAAGCTGAGACACAGAAGAAGATTGCTTTGGCTGAAGCGGAGAAGAATGCACAAGTTAGCAAAATTCTAATGGAACAAAAGTTGATGGAGAAGGACAGTGCCAAGAAACAACAGGAGATTGAGAATCAAATGTACTTGGCTCGTGAGAAGAGCTTGGCAGATGCCAACTTCTACAAGTAAACAAAAATCATCTCTCACATCTCTTTTTGAAGTCCAAATCGTAGACCGTTGGTGTTAATTTAAAGGAAGTTATATAACATGGTTCTTGTTTTTCAGGGTGATGAAAGAAGCTGAAGCTAACAAATTGAAACTTACACCTGAATTTCTTGAGCTCAAGTTTATTGAATCCATTGCGAACAATTCCAAGATCTTCTTTGGAGACAAGGTGTGATTATGGAATCTTGTTCTGGGTTTCCTTTTCGCACTCTTCCTTTAACGCTACTAAGTCCATATTAACTGGGGAAGTTTCATTGCAGGTGCCCAACATGGTCTTTGATCAGAGGTTGCTTGGGAATTTTTTACAGACAAAGACAAAAGTAGAAATGTAGGTTCAACTTTGTGAATGTCATGAGATACATGAGTATTACTTTTGGGTGTCAGTTTTACACAATTTGGTAGAAAGGGAAGTGGAAGAAAAAAAATAGCTTCCAGATTTCTTAGAACTCAGGATCATCCCACATCTTAGAACAAATGTTATTTTTTGAGACTTGTTTGAATTCTGTCAATTACGATATCAAGATAAATTACAATGTTTTTTCTTGGTGGGCTGCCATACATTGTGTGATATTTGCTTCCTCCCCTCCCTTCACTTTCTCTGAAAGATGATAGCATCTTGCTATACAATACTATCTGTTCGCTTGTATCAGTTGGTTAAGCATGTCATCTCACAACTTGTGTTGCACCAGTTTTGCCTAGCCTTAGGCTCATCATCTACTCTATGTAAATGCAATGTTGTCATAAACCACTTTGGATTTGATTGTTTATAATGGTTATTTATATTTTATGAGGTTTGAAACTTATCGAGGACCGACTTCTAGTTAGGAAAGGTATTCTTGACACTCAGCCCTCAGAGTTGGTACTAGTTCCTAGTGTTGGGGGTCATGGGTATGTCGTACTCGTATCAATCATTTTAGTCGTCTAAGAGTTGGAGTCATATTTTGAGTTGACACATGTTCTTATAGGATGAATAGCTTAGTCTTCTTATTTAGATAAAACTAAAAAAAGGTGACATGACCCTCAAGGATGTGGAGGAAGCTTGTGTAGGGTGCACAACAAAAAGTGATTGTTCCTCAATATCACGACTTTAAGTCTTGAAGGCATTCGACGTAGATTTTTACCATGACTCGACTATTGGAATGATTTATTTTGGAACTAATTACAGTTATTTTTGTGTAACAGGAAAATCGGAAACAAATCAGAAAATTTCGAAACATTCCCTGGAAGCACGGATCGGAACAAAGTCAACAGACCAAAACCCATATTCCGTGAGCCCATACAGACCCCGAAGCCCAAGTATAGTCCAGGGCAATAATGAATAGTGCATGATTTTCGTCAAGATTTGTACATCAGTAAGGCAGCGTGATTTATCTCGTAACAAATTAGGTTCTAGTATCCTTGTAAAATATGCAAGTGTTCTGAATCCTAAAAAATACTATTCTGGTCTCTATAAATAAGAGATCAGACCAAAGCCAAAAAAGGGGGGGGGGATTTCCTCTAAGATCATCTTCTCTAGTTTTCTTCTATTAATTTTAGTTTTAGTTTAGTTTAGGTTTTTAATTTAAAGCTTTGTAAATAGAAGGAGACTGTTAGATTCGTTTCCATGGTCAATAAAGATAAGTTCTACTTTTCTCATCTCTCCCTTTTTATTTATTTATTTATTTATTTTTGATTGATTTTGTAATGTTTCTTGGCTAAATCTCCGTTAGAGAGGCCAATGAAGCCAAAGCAAAATATAATGAATGAACTTGTTTTGAATCTATCATGCTTAATGGAGTAAGTGACCAAAACAAAAGGAGACTGTCAGATTTGGTTCCATGATCAATAAAGATAAGTTCTGCTTTTGTCATCTCTCCCTTTTTATTTAATTTTTCTTTGATTGATTTTGTAATGTTTCTTGGCTAAATCTCCGTTAGAGAGGCCAGCCAAAGCAAAATATAATGAATGAACTTGTTTTAAATCTATCATGCTTTAATGTTCTTAATTGATTTACTTTTTATTTATAAGTTGAATGTCTATTTTAAATTATCAAGAGTTCTAATGGTTTAATCTTTTAGATAATGTCAAGTTAAATCACGCTTAATTCTGGTAATTGATTTTAAATATCTATATTTGTTCATTTAAAAATGAATTATACTTTTTAATTATTGTATGTGCTAAACTAGATTTACTTTCCGATCTACGGGCATTAGTTTTGTTTGAGTAGATTGAGATAAAAAAGAATTCGAAAGTTGTTTTATGTATTATATTTGTTAGGGTGGAACTGACTCATTTAACTTTTCTTTTATAGTTTTAATCTTTTCTTTCTATTAGTTTGATTGAAAAATATTTTTAAATTAGTTTTTAATTGGTTATCCAAAATCTTTAATTGGTTTTAAGTTAGAAGGATAATTGGATAGTGTTGTCTGTGTGGATCAACCCCTTACTTGTCAAAGTTTTTATATTTTTGTTCTATTCTTCTTATTGATTCATAACTACAACTCGAACAAATTGGTGCCACTGCCGGAGACAAAGATTTGATCCAATACTTTTTTAACAAATTTTCGATTAGGATTTTTAAGAATTGAATTTTTATTTCTAGAAAAATTCAAAAAAAAATTCGTTTGATTTCTGAATCATACACGAATAAAACCCTAATTTTTTTTGGTTGTTGTTGTCAGAATTTCACTACGGCGCCTTGGTCAACCTGGGCGGCGCAGTCAAACCTCAAGATTCGCATCTCGGGTTCTTACAGTGAAATACTGTAGAGCCTAGGAATTGAATGAAATAGTGGTTTTTTTTGGATTTTTGATTTAGATTTGTCTTTTGTTCAAGGACATGAGGGAAGTGAGAATACCCGATTTGCAAGTGAACTACCTTATTATTATGACTGGTTTAACAGAGAATCACTGACCTGAGTTAATGGCAGCTTTTTTAGATGAGATAGTAGAGGACCCACGTGTTGAAGTAGGCACCCATGATTGGAACTCAATCATACATGCCTTCTGTAAGGCTGGGAGGTTGGAGGATGCCAGATGGACTTCGAGAAGGATGGTGTTCCTACAGTTTAAACCAAATGGACAAACGTATTTGTCTCTCATCAATGGGTATGTGGTGGCAGAGAAATATTTCAGTGTTTTGATATTGTGGATGGATGTGAGGAAGCGAATTTCAATCAACAGCGAGAAGAGCCTTAAGTTTGATCACAACTTGGTGGATGCATTCTTGTATGCTTTGGTTAAGGGTGGTTTCTTTGATGCGGTGATGCAAGTTGTGGGGAAAGCACAGGAAATGAAGATCTTTGTGGATAAGTGGAGATGCAAGCAAGCATTCATGGAGACACGTAAGAAGCTCAAAGTGGCGAAGCTGAGGAGGAGGAACTTTAGGAAAATGGAAGCACTTATAGCTTTTAAGAATTGGGCTGGTCTTAATACGGGAAATCAGTTACCAGATTGGAGTTTTGTTTGCTCGGTTTTCCACTCATAATGTGCAGGTTAAGAAATGCATCAAAATGTGTTGGGTGAAAGAGGTATATAAAATGAAGGTAAAGCTCTGAATAGAGTTGAATGCCAAAAAGGGATTCATGTTGCAGAATCCCAAATAGCTCGAGTTAGGCATTGTGAATGATGAAGATGATCATCGAGTTGCATTAATTTAGAATATTTGCTTATGATTTGCTCAAACAAACTTCAAACCTTTACGCGAGCTTTACAAATACGGAAAATGATGGAAGGGCTATAGTTCTATGCTCCAGCTTGAGAAAGGAATCAAAACTCTTAACCCAGTTTTTTCTTTACAAAATACAGTCCAGTTTGCAATGAAATTTAAAAGAGGATTCAAATATGTTCCTGAGTTGATAACCTGTTGATGAGGGTTAGCTTGCATAAAGTTTCAGATTTTTGGGACTTTGAAGCTGTTGGAGTCAAGTGAATGACGAGAGAAATCGGAAATGGGTTTTGCAGATGGTTTTCTCAACACCTCATCCTATCCTTCTTAACTGCATGCAGTCAAGAGGACACATTGCCTCCAATTGGAATCATTACATTACTGGGTCTTCACAGGATTATGGGTTTTGTGTTGTTTGAGGTTGAACCTTGACCATACAACAAAAGAGAAGGATGCGTTTCTTAACAAAGATGGTCTTTGTTAATTGTTATGGACTTGGATGAATTTTATTGAACCTAGGCTGCCTCCTATCCAATATGAATTGAGACTTGAGGCTTGAAGTAGCCCAGTTGCATATTAGACATCGACTTTTGTAATTGCAAAGTGGTTGCACACTCTCTTTAACATATTGAAGTTGTTACTATAATGATGTTTTTAATGCCAGCTTTTGACATTTCTATGTGAAAAAAAGCCTGTAAATGTGGAATTTTTTTTTTTTGTTGGGATTTCGTCAAATATTAGAGTGTGTTTGCTACTTTGGTTTCTGAGTTGTACTTAATTTCAACTTGTGAAAGTTGACAGTGAGAGTTAACTACAGGTCTAGTATTTGGTTGCCTGTGAGATGTATTTTGCCAATTAGAATGTGCTTAGAAAAGATGGAGTAGATGCTTTAGTCGTTCCTCTTGTCAATTGTATAAATGTTTCTATTTAATATTTTGGGACAAAATATGTTTGGGAGAGGTTAGATAAAATTTCTATATGCAATGATGATGAGCTTAATGATCATCATCCTCGTTTGTTTTCTTACATAAAGCTTTCGGAAGAGGTATCAAATCTCACCTGATAAGAAGTTACACGCTATAACTTAAATAATGTAGATTTGAAACCCCAAGTGCGAGGTATGTAGAAAAGTAATAAAACTCCACGAGTCTGAGATCATATCCAATGGACTGTTGAACACTAACACGTGATGTTAAAATACCCCCTCCCCCACCCCAAAAAAAATAATGTCAAACAAATTCTAAAATCCAGCAATGGTGGATTTCCACCAAAGTATGGAGCAAAAATAAACGAAAGAGTCGTGCTTGAGTGAACTCAATTCACACTTTACTGACATGGAGGTGTGCACATAACCATAGATGCTTTTACTGTATCTCGATGAAAAACATCTATGATTCCGTACACACCTCCACATCAACAAAGTGTGAATTGAGATCAATCTTGAGGTCACTCCAGCATGATTCTAAACAAAATCTTATCTATTGATTATAATTGAATAAAAATTTACAATTATGATCATAATTTTTTTGTTAAAATTGTTGATGCCCAAAAAATCAGTCCATTCCGAAACTTCTAAATTGTGCCAAACATTTTTCAAAATAGGGGT
Organism: Akebia trifoliata; assembly: GCF_017979445.1. Lineage (NCBI taxonomy): Eukaryota > Viridiplantae > Streptophyta > Magnoliopsida > Ranunculales > Lardizabalaceae > Akebia > Akebia trifoliata. The sequence goes on from NC_141379.1 coordinate 7,385,123, forward strand.
TACAAGTTTTGGAAAGGGCTGATTTTTTTGTGAGGATGATCTTTATGATGAAGAGATCATCCTCACAAATTAAAGAACCATGGATCGTCCATTTTTTGTAAACCATTTTTGATGGGGTTAGAAGTTTTGGAATGGGCTGATTTTTGGTGAGGATGATCTCCTCATCATAGAGATCATCTTTACAAAAAATCAGCCTGTTCCAAAACTTCTAACTCATACATTGAAAAAATGTTTGACTCTCTTTAAGGCCTTCTGAAAACAACCCTATATATATATATATATATATATAGGGAGGCGTTCAGAGCCCTCTCTTTTAACAGTCGTTTTAACAAAAGAAGCTCCGTCATTGGATATATGGGGAGTGGATGGTCGAGATTGCGTCTATGTTTAAGTTATCGATTTATGGGCTTTTTACAGCGCCATCCCTCGATTTTACAGTATTTAGTGCCACCTCCCTGGCACAATTAAAAAGTCGATTGCTGTTATCTGCGTTTATGGGTTTACCTCTTGTGGTTCTTCTGCTCTGAGTTTGCCAGTTGAGTCCGTTGTGAGTTCAACCGAGACTGAGAGCGATGAGGAGGAATATCTCGCTGGTATAACTCGTCAGATGGCTTGTTCGATGCTTCAAAAAGTCGAGAAAAGTTCAGGTCCTGTTTATGGTGCTGGAAACCCAAAGGTCTGTTCTATTTTTGGAATGTTTTAAAGGGTAGTCTGGTTTTCATTTTAATTTTACTAATTTTTTAGGATTTTTGTTTTTCTGATGTTTTAAAGACATTGGTCATGGCCGGTTCGCCCCAATCGACGCTGTGCGGAGTTGGAAGCTGGTTTGCTTGCAACTCAGAGTCGAACCAAGGGAGCCCAAACTCTCCTTCGACGCCCATGAATGTGAAGGACGAAGCTTGGGATCTGCTTTACGCTACTGCAGGACAGGTCGCAAGGATGAATTTGAACGATGGAAGAAACAAATACCTCCACCATGAAAGAGGGCTTCTTGCCCCCCCCCCCCTCAAAACCTTAATTCGACCCCTGTTTCCGCTAAACAAGCCATCAATGGAACGAGAGAGAGAGAGGAGAGAGAGAGAGAGAGAGAGAGAGAGGGTTTCAAAGAGATGCGCTCGAGCGAGAGAGAGTGAAGGAGAACTCTCTGTTCTTAACAGCAATTGGTTTTTTAATTGTGCCAGGGAGGGGGCACTAAATACTATAAAACCGAGGGATGGCATTGTAAAAACCCATAAATCTATAACTTAAACGCATATAACAGTGGGCTGTTTTTTAATTGTGCCAGGGAGGTGATACTAAATACTGTATAATCAAGGGATGGCGCTGTAAAAAACTCATAAATCCATAACTTAAACGCAGATGCAATCTCGACCATCCAATCGTTATATATCCAACGGTCGAGCTTCTTTTGTTAAAACGACTGATAAAACAATGGGCGCTGAACGCCTCCCATATATATATATATATATATATATATATATATATATATATAGGGTCCCGTTCGGCGCCTCTCTCTTTAACATACGCTTTAACAAACGGATTCAAACCGTTGGATATGACGGTTACAGACGCTTGAGATTGAAACTTGAGGTTAAGTTATAACTTAACCAATATTTATAGAGCCATCTTCATCTTTACAATAATTAGTGTTGCCTCCCTGTCCTCAATTAAAACCCGATCGAAACTTAACGACAGAGAGTTCTGTCGAACCCTCTCTCTCACTGAAATCCAATCGATCACTCTCTCATTCTCTCTCGCTCTCATTCTCGCTCTCCCCTGAAACACTCTCGATAAAACCGTCTTTCTCATTCTTTCATTCTCTCTCGCTCTCGCCTAGCTGCAACTCCATCTCCCTCCACGAACGAGGGTTTTAGCGTGGGATCTTCTTGTACTCTTAGACGAAGGTGAAGAAGTAGTGTGTTTGATACTTTAGATGTAGATGGAGGAGTCCATCATACATGTAAAAGAAGGTTGAATTAGACTCTTTTAGATCTTTATAGCACAACCCAATATTTGAAATAAGCTATCAACTCTTCTCTTTGTAATATGGATGTTAAAGTTCTTTTTTATGAAAATTTTATTGTTAAAATAAAAATATATGGATGTTAAGTAACTTTCAGACCATGTTCACTTTCAATTTAGTTTAAATGAATTTTAGCTGGTTTTCTATGTACAAAGTTCAATTTTCAATCTTCTGTTTGTTTTGTTCCTTTGGGCGTGAACTTGAATGTGGGAGCATATTGAAAAAGGTTTCGAGGAGAGGAGAGGTTGAAGAATGAAATAGTCAAGTAAACCAACCATCAGAGGAGGAAACTAAGGTTACAGTAGCCTTGCTGGGAAAATAAATACTCATTTCCCCATCTAACACTTGTTCCTTGTTTAAAGAGATGGGTTAATAGACCTTTCTTTTTACCACCGACAGACAAATTTTGAAGACTAATGTGAATTACAGAGAACACTTGAGTTGAACAATCAGTTTGTGAGTTGAGAGTTGAGAGCGAGAGAGAATGAAAGAGTGAGAGAGAGGGTTTCAGGCGAAAGCGAGAGAGAATGAAGGGTGATCGATAGGGTTTCAGTGAGAGAGAGGGTTCGACAGAACTTTCTAAGTTTTTGATTGGATTTTAATTGAGGACAGGGAGGTAGCACTAATTCTTATAAAGATAAAGGATAACTCTGTAAATATAGATTAAGTTATAACTTAACCTCAACTTTCAATCTCAAGCGTCTGTAACCGTCATATCCAACGGTTTGAATCCTTTTGTTAAAGCGTATGTTAAAGAGAGAGGCGCCGAACGGGACCCTATATATATATGGGAAATGTTCAGCACCCTAAGTTTTACCACACACTTTAACAAACGTTTTTTGTCCTACATGGGTTATAAGTTTTGGAATGGGCTGATTTTTGGTGAGGATGATCTCTATGATTAGAAGATTATCCTCCCCAAAAATCAGCCCATTCCGAAATGTTTAGCCCCATGTTTACACGTTGAAAAATTGTGGACCGTCCATTTTTTGTAAACCATTTTTGATGGGGTTAGAAGTTTTGGAATGAGCTGATTTTTGGTGAGGATGATCTCCTCACCATAGAGATCATCCTCACCAAAAATCAGCTCATTCCAAAACTTCTAACCCATGTAAGACAAAACACGTTTGTTAAAGTGTGTGGTAAAGCTTAGGGTGCTGAACGGGACCCTATATATATATATATATATATATATATATATTATATATATATATATATATATAGATAGATAGATAGATAGATACACACACACACACACACACACGTACGAGAAGAGATCGGAGGCCCTAAAGAGAGCCAAATGTTTTTCAAAATAGGGGTTAGAAGTTTTAGAATAGGCTAAATTTTTTGTGAGGATGATCTCTATAGTGAAGAGATCATCCTCACTAGAACTCAACTCATTCCAAAACTTCTAATACTAGTTTACAAGTTGAAGAATTGTGGACTGTCCACTTTTTGTAAACCACTTTTGATGGGATTACAAGTTTCAGAATGAGCTGATTTTTGGTGAGAATGATCTCTACATCAAGGAGATCATCCTCACCAAAAACCAACCAATTCCGAAACTACTAACCCATACATTGAAAAAATGTTTGACTCAATGTTTGGC